>NW_017280071.1:890489-1255148 GCF_001594065.2 Cyphomyrmex costatus
CAGAACTACTCGGTACTCCCAAAAAATTTTTGATCAAAAATTTTTTTTTAAGTCCCACGTCGGAAAATTTTTTGGGAGTACTGAGTAGTTCTGTTCGGAGTTCTGGACAGTTCTCGGCGAGTTCTGTCGAAAAGTATCAGGGCTCAAAGCGATTGGACCAACGGTTTGTAAGATACAGCGACATTTGTCGGAAGATCAACAATTTTTAGAGTGAGTATATCTCGAAAACCGTTGGTCCACTCACTTTGAGCCCTGATACTTTTCGACAGAACTCGCCGAGAACTGTCCAGACCTCCGATCAGAACTACTCGGTACTCTCAAAAAAATTTTCAAAGATTTCCACTATTTTTTTTAAACTTTATTATATTTCAAAAATGTTTCTTATGTATCAAGAACTCTAGGTATTCACAAAATAGTTCTGTTAAGCTGATCAGAATGCGACCTCGAATTTCGTTAAGTTAACACCCCATTTTTTAAAAATTATTAAAAATTGATTATTAAGCGCATATGTCATTAAAAATCATAGAGAACTCTTCGTATCGTCAAAAAGAAGCAGGAATTATCATCAGAACTATTGTATCTAAAAATTAATTTTTCAAAAATTTTTAATTTTTTTTTATTATTCGAAAATTTTTTTTACATATCAGGAACTCTAGGCAATCGCAAATTGAAGCTATTAAGCCGCTCAGAACTATTCCACCTCGAAATTCGATAAAAAGTTAGCACCCCATTTTTAAAAAATGTAAAAAAAATGTTTATTGAGCGGAACTCTTGTTATTAACTATAGGGAACTCTTCGTCTCGTCAAAAGGAAGTGGGAACTCTAATCAGAACTCCTGAGTACTATAGCTGGGGTGCTAACTTAACATATCCTTAATAATTACATATACTTTATTTTTATAAGTAATACAAATTAATTATATTATTAATTTTATAAGTAATACAAGTTAATCCGGGACATGAACCCTTAGAGAAATATATTAGTCAATTTAATACTAGCCAATTTATTAGAAACAGTAATTAATTACTTATTTAGACTATTAAAAGTACTAAACAATAATGATTTTAAAATTGAAATAAAATGATTAATTTGTCTTTCAAAATTTTTAGCACATAGATGTCATAAGGAGATCTATCGTGTATAATAAAAAATCAGAAAATCATCGTGTATATTAACTGTTAATTTGTTTCTAAAATTTTGTTATCTTAATATTCCGTCATTTTTCTCAACCGAAATGATATGTTAAATATTCATTCCATCATGTAAAGTTCTCGGAAACAGTTTGCTGGTATCTGACTGTTAAGAGAATTTCCTCGAGGATCCGATCATACCGATACTTGAACACGATCAGTTGCAGGAGAGAGACTACGAAATCGCTGGAGGGTAGTTAACATTACACTGTAGGCACGCTGGTGCAATCTGATCTTGACGATAAATGGGAATTTCTGACCAATTAGAATGGGGTATGCTGTTGATGATCGGATAACATCGCGTAGTACCTGTCAGAATCTCGAGATTCTGTATTCTGTCTGTTCCGCGGTCACTATGCCAAAGGCTTATTAGAGAACATCAGAAACCAGATATAAGAATACAAATATTGGAGATTGGCGGGTATCAGTTATATACAATAATGTTATCAAATTGCGCACTACTTGAAGCTAATTGTAAGAAGTACAATAATTATACTGTTATATACACGAATATTCGATTAATTAACTTGTTAGTTTGACAGAATAATTTTATGGTTTGATTCAAATAATACAGAATAAAAATCTGAATGTAGCTTCGAATTTTTTTTACTCCATTTGCGTCTGCGTATACTGAAAAGAATGTTTGATCGACTGGCCCGATTTTTTGCCTAACTGTTCGATAAAATTCTATTAAAAATTCGAGTAGCAAGAGAGCTGTACTCCACGAGATTAAACCGCGCCGAGGGAGTTGAAGCACGAGACAACTTTATCGGAAATGGACGAAGGGAGGGAAAGTGAAAGAGTAGATTTACCGAAGGTTCAATTATCCGTGCGCGCGTTATCCTAATCTCTTTTTTTCGGTGTCGCGGATTTACACCGTGCCGGACAAAAGCTCCTCGGTCTCGGGCTTATCTGTGACGGATAAAAAGGCGGTTATCTCCGCACACGCGCTGCACGAGGACCGCATCGAGATTTTAGATAACGTTTTAATAGGATTAGGAGGCGATCGTACCCGCCATCGTCCTTTCAAATGGGTTGTCCTTTGCACTGTAGCAACCTTCGGACCTTTTTAGGCGAATACAATAAAGGGTTTATCGCTACACGTGAATTTCTCGGAGTTTTGACTTTTGAGATCACGAAAATGTATAATTACCTTTATTACTAAATCAAAAGAATATGTTTCGACCACAATGCTTGGCCTTTATTAGTTATTTTAAATTATGAAACTAAGAAGCTATTATACAACTTTCTGAAACTCAAAATGCATAATGGAAGAGTACGAATAAAATAATTGTTCTTTTTAATCGGGACTTAAAATTTTACGCAATCAAAATATTAAATATTCAAAATGTAAAGCATTTTTAATATTATTAATGATGTTATTAGCGATAATATTATTAAGAAATAATGAGTATTCATTTTGTAATCTTCATAAAGTATCTATTTTAAAAAGTGGCTATATTACTATACTTATGAAATACTTATTGTGTATTATGCAAATTACTCAAAAGTCCCACTTTGTTCCGTGTTAATTCTATCTTAAATATTAAACACTTGGCGCGTAGACGATTTTCCTGTGATTTTATCTCGAGGAAGATGGAAATCACGTCGCAAGTGAAAACGTTAAGTTTCGGACCGCTTCGTGAAGCATATTTCGACGATACGCGAAAGCGAACGATTCGAAGATATTCAGCGTACAGTGGATTCCCGAGTGGGTCAGAAAGGGAACTTGGAGGAATGCAATTTTCCTCGGGTGCACTTTGTAGACCCCCGCGTTGTTTGGCCGATGAACCTCCTGGTCAAGCTCGCTTAGGGACCAAGGGGGCATGATCGATACATTGCCTTATCGTGGTAGCAATAGCGCTGTTGCAGTCAGCATGCTGTTATTGATCGTATCACTCTTAGTCCCTGCAAAAACGAATTTCTGGAATTTGCGGAATCTTTAATCTCGATGGAGTCTCTCAATCTCGACTGTGACATCCGCGTGACTTATGCAACGTGCGGAATTATGAAATATTGTATATGTTTAGAAAAATGTTCGTGGAGATTTTATTATTGACTTGCCGGAGAAGTTAAACATGTGTATCCCTCGATCTCCTCTTTAATCCTCTGTCTGAAATAAAAATCGCGGAAGAATTAAATTTATTCATACGTGTGATTTATTCGGTAAAAATAAAATAATTGTATCATATAAAGAAATGAGTAGAAGACGTATTTTTGTAGAAAGCAATGTGGGATAATTTATTTTTATATGTGATGCATTTTTTATTTATGTAATCGTAATTGTAAATTAACGTTCTTTATCCGAAATTGCGAATACTTAATTTCTAGCAATTAAATATAAAGATTGCGGACAAGAACAACAAATTCGTCACTGGCCATTACTCGACTTATCGAAAAAGACGAGACAGACGACAGAAACGAGATCATTAGTCTTGAAATTATTTGAGAATTAAATTAGTAAATAAAAGCGTTGACTGCATGTAATCTTTAGAAGAAAATCTAGTAGAAAAGGATAAAGAAATAGAATAGTTGACTTGCGGGAGAGAAAATTTCCAGGAAAAAGAAACAAGAAATATAGGATAATGAAGAAGAAGAACGAACGACAGGATGAGGTAACTGTAAAGTCGCAACTGTAAAGTGTCCTCGGAAGTAGGGTGACCCCAGCTAGAAAAAGTAAAAAAGAAAAATATAGCATGAGAGTAGGAAGAAGCGAGAAAGACAGAAAGAGGCTGAAAGAACGGAGATCTGATATCTGCTCGCGGAGAGGCCGGAACTTTTAAAAGTTATTTAAATTAAATAGACTGCGGAGTGCGCCGCGGAAAGCAAGACGCGAGAGGTAAAGGGCGACACGAGAGACGAGATAAGGGTTGATTGCGAGAAGGTAAGCCCGGCGAGACATGGGAGAGCAACCTCGACGGTATTGATAGCGACAACACACCCGGATGAAAAATAAGCGACGCCTCGCCTTTAGAAGGGAAGACGGAGGATGAAAAGGTGTCTCCATCTCCCTTCTTTCCCTCCCCTTTAACGGCTCCATATCCGCAGGGCGCAAATACGCAGGAAGGCCCTTCGGAGAGAGAACACGAAGGTTCTCCCTTCGCAGTTGCTATCTCGTTTCGTTCTTTTCGATCCCTCGCGAAAAGCGTAAGGGAAAGGAGGGAAGAAGGATACGCGGGGAAGTCCGATAATAATTCCCCTTAATGCTCTTTTACTAGCACATCCTTCCCAGATGGGAGCGGCCGTTAATATTCGTAAAACTGTCGTTTTCGGTGGCGTTTTCTTCGACATTTTACATGGAATCGCGAGAGAATCAGGGCTTTTCGAGGGTTGTTCGTTCTACGTTCCTACGTGAATTTTTACAACAGAAACGCCCTTTACCTCTCGCTTCAACGGACAGATACGCGTTATAAGTTTATCAATTGTGGCAAAATAACGAAAAATTATAAATCTGTACTGAAATTTTCTATGAATTTCTCATCGTAATTTTTGAATGATGTTAACTTGAACATACGGGGAGGGATAAGGGAATACGTTTCATAAATACATATGTATAGAAATGAAAAAATAACGCTGTTACTTTAATAATATAAAATTATATCCAATTTAAGTTATTTTTAATTATTTCTTAAGTTATTATTAACTATTTCTATAATTTGCAACTGCTCCTCCTATTCATTATGTCTTTAATTTAATTAAAACAATGGAATTAAACAATTCAACGCAAGATAATGTATTGAATTTTACTCAAATTTAATTCATTTCCTACATACGTATTAATATGGTTGACGTTATTTACTTCGAAACAAGTCACAGAAATGGATTAATTCATATTTTGACATACATGGAAGCTCAAAATAACAAAATATTATTTTTAATTCAAGAGATTGGATTACTATTACTCCTTTGACATCTAATAGTGTGAGTCTATATGAAAATATTTTTTTTTTAATTTTAATTTTGAAAGTTTTTATACATGTACGTTATATAACTATATTTGCAGTTACTGAATATTTTTCTTTCAATGTACATTTTTCCACAGAAGACAAATTTAAGAATAAGATTGAAAAGGTTTATTCCAAAATCACTCAGCAATAATGTAAATTTTCATAATCATGCGCGCAACTTTTTATTATTCCCTGATCGATCCTTGTGCTTGATTCGATTCATAAACCTCACAACTTCCCACAGCGTATTAAGCGAAAAGTCTTCTCGACGCTTCTTGTAGCACCATGATGGAGGACCAAAGATCGCTTTATCGTCGCGATTTCCACAAACTTCGCGGAGTAATATCTATAAGGTCGCGCCGAGGCTCGCAACGAGATTTATCAGGTGCCTCGTAAAACCTTCATTACGACCGAACTTCGTTATCCGCGTTTCCCGTCTTCTCACGAAGGATCAAGCCAAACGAGTTGTGAGTGTTTGCTTATCTGAGTGACCTGACGGATCGATCGATCGATCCTAAACTCATGCCTGAGTCCGAGAACAAGCGCAGCATTAAATTCCCGATAAAAGCAGAAAGCGATCCGCACATCTTGCTGCATCCTGTAAGGCTTCAAAGGGCTATGGTTACGTCGGAGTTTTGGCAAAGATGATGGACAGGCTACCGAAACTTTGGCATTGTTTTATCTTTCATGTCCTTTCATCTTGGGAAGCTCTCGTTATTAGTCCTTTGCAGATGCCGTAAAATAAACGAACTTTAACGATAATAAAAACGATCTTACATGATTGTCAAAGTATAAATTTTGTCTTTTGGTGGTTTCTGGCGATAAACGAAAATTTTTTTTAAAATCGAAATTTTTTATCACTTTTAAAAATATTTGTCCTGAAGTTAATAACGTAATAAATTATTAAATAATAAATTAACAAATTAATAACTTTATAATTTAAAAAACCGCATATACTTTTTCTCTAGTAATTTTATTATCTTATTACCAATTGTATCTTTTCTTATAATATATAACAGTTTATTGCATTATTATATTATTTGAAATATACCAAATATTCTCATAGAATAAAATTAAGAGTAATCTTGCTTCTCTTCTTTGATATCATTTTATGATATGACGATATACTTTTTATCTACTCGAACATTCCCATCAAGACTCCATCTGGCATCAAGGATGTACCGGATAAAGAAAAAATGATGAGTCTGAGAGGTTCTCGTGCGACCGTCTCGAGGAACTTGACAAAGATACCGCCGTATTGGTCACAGATGCACTTCTTGGTGCACATGATCGTTAACTCGTCGAGGTTATTGTGACAATTAACACGTAACATATTTATTCTGTAGGTCTAGCTTCGCATGTCATATTGGTATATTCTGGACTCGACCATCATTGACTCTTCTCACTGCGATCGCAATTAACCACTATGATATGTCACTAACATCTGGCTTGAATGGTCGTTGACTCTTCAGGCGAATTTTTGTCGCACATCTAACGTAAATAATATGTTTCCGTTTTTCTTTTCTTCTATCTCGTGAAATAATTAATTATCGTATACGAAATAAAACTTTCTCTTAAATTTTTATTGTTTAAAATAAATTTATTTTTAAGATTGGGGTATCCATAAAGATATAAATGATTTTCATATGTATGAAAGTAGTTTCCCTTTCGTGAATTTATTTTATATTTTTTTAAATTTAAAATAATTTTTAAATAAAAACTTTAAATAATTTTGGTTTCTCAAAGTAACGAAGGGACAGCGCTGAATTAAAACTTTGACCAAGTTATAATTTCTGTTCAAGTGCACGAAAGAAATGACAACTGCTAATAATATACTGAATACAAATAACAGTATAGGAATAACCGTGATAATAGAGAGGAGAGAGAGATAAACAGGAAGAGAGTGGATATACAGATATCCGATCATTTTCTGCTATATACATTAGCTTCCGTACTATCTTAGTGATAGCAACCATTCTGCTGGTAAATGTTGGAAGATAGCGAAATTTGGTCGTAGAAGGCAATCTGGCTTTACTATCTTTTAAATAGCATCAATTTAGCAGGTAGTTGAGTATAATATTAGGGCGGCGCTAAAACCGGATTCATCATGTCTCGGGTTATTCATTATTACTATTATTCGCCCTGTGTTGTAAAACTGAAATTAGTTTTGCACTTTTGCTACTTTCGATTACTAGTAGTTCGTTCCACGTGATTATTTTATCACAGCATGAAACGATGTGTTCAGATAAGGTTGAAAATTATCTGTTTAATTTTATAAAATTGAATAATAATACTGTCTGGAAATATAGAAATTTTTTATAAAAGCATGTGAGGGAGAGAGAGAATCTGATAACAGAAATATATACACTATGGATGGACGAAATTATTATATTTAAAGAATTTCATTTTGCGCGCGTAAAATAAAATTCTTAAATCCTCTTTATATAATGAAATATAAATATTAGAAATCTTCAAGAATTATATATAATATATATATATATATATCATTGCTAAAGAATTCTAATATTTATGTTCCGTTTAACCATAATAAAATAGTCGTTCCGTTTTATTCAAAGGATATATTAATTAAATTAAGATAAAAATTTAATTAAAATAAAATTACTCAAATTTTTTTCTAGAAATCATAACTTATTATTATTTTATATTTACATACAATAATTTATCAGCCTAAATGTGCTACATTTCATTGCCAAAATAAACTCGATGGTGATCAGGCATTGATCGTTAGTTTCCTCGATGTCATCAAATGAAAGGGCAAGTGCGAAACGCGTTTGGTGCAGTTCGACGCATCGGGCTATCTCTACACCGAAGGGGATGCAGAATGTCAGGAGGGTTAGCGAGAGGGATCGGTGGGGTAGCAGCGCGTAATTTATGGCACAAGTTTTGATATACTGCGCGTTTAGGGTGGAACTTTAAAATATTAAAATAGCCGTGGCGATACGATGGAGGCTCGAACCGCGACGGGAGATTTATCATGCGACGAGAGATACCGGCCCGCATGTATACCGGGTGCGACACAACAGCGCGACACGTCTCTCCTGCGACCGCGAGATTCGCCGTTCTCTATCCGACCCCGTCGTTGTACGTGTCATGAATATATCGATCGATTTAACATCAATTTCCGCAATACGAGTTCGAGTTGAGCATCTTTGTTTATCAGCAGACGCTTCGATGCTCTGCGGTTCCGTCAAACTACGATCACACCCACATTATTAATAGGCTAAACTATTGTTTAAATGAAAAGTTAAAAAAGTAATTGTGCGCGTCGTATTATCTCAACGGCAATTTATATCGTTGTAAACATTAAGAATAGCAATGGTGCAAAAATTCGAGGCCTGTCGCAATTTTATGGCGACAGTAATATATTATTTAAAAAACATTAAGTCTCAACTTCGACAGTTATGGTCAGTTTATCCAATTTCTTATTTGTTGAGTTTCAAATGTATGGTCCGATAAGATTCTTATATTATTATATACATATATATATAACAATTTAGAAAAGTAAACAATATTAAGTAAAATTTAATAAAATACAATAGTTAACTAACCGATAAGCTGTTGAAACTTTCACTATACAAGATTCTCTACGGAGGCTATCCTGCTCGATTCGGTTGATCGCGGAAGCAAAGGATTAATGGCGAGCATAAAATCACGATATTTCGAAGCATTTATACACCATGTGGAACGAACGCGTACACCAAAAAGTCATTCGTTCAGTTTCGGAACATGCAATCGATAATCGCTGGCGATAAGTCACATGAATCACGTGTCGGGGTACTCGTTTCAACCCAAGTGCCACGGTCTTCATTATGTGCGCCCTCCGCAGTCGATAATAGATCGAAGCAAAAAAGAAGACAGAAAAAAAAACAGCCGCTGTCGAGGGGTTGGCCACCCCGAAGAGCATCGGCGCATCGCAACGGCGGCATGTGGGGCCGCATATGGCGCGTGGCTTCCCATTGTTAAGGTCGCGGCTTACCTAACTGACTTTATGGTCGACCGTATTTTCAGGATGAATCCAGGGTAACTGTCTGAATGGGGGCGCGGGGCAAGTGCGCAGGTGTCACGGATCGATAATCATATCGTTCGATATTTTCGGCCTTCATTTATTAGAAAAGAAGGTTAATTTCTTTCATATTTCATATTTTAAAATCTAAATTAAATGTATTAAATAGAGAGAGAGAGAGAGAGAGAGAGAGAGAGAGAGAGAGAGAGAGAGAGAGAGAGATGAGATACAAAAGTTTTCAATTTCAATGAGAAAAACATTTTTCGGTTTTAATGTCTTCGCGCATTCAATGTCACGCGATGCGATCTGTTCGTGTGAATCGCGTTTGTGCGGAACGATTTATACGTTAAATAATGATTTTCATTAAATTCGGCTTTGACGGATACGCGTCGCGGGACGATCCGGCGGGAGAGCACGAATGTCGCGCTTGTGTCCGAGATAAAACATTCAGCGTTTTATATTGCTATCGGAAAAACACGGGGGGGACAAGCGTCAAGCGCGTGTCCATCCGTCGCTCACTTTTTGTACATTTCTGCAATTAAAACGATCGATTAACGTATCGTGCTCATTCACCGTGTCCGCACGATCACGATGATTCCAGGTGCCGCGATATTCATTTTAAACGGGAATCACAGGATAAGCCGGTACTAACACGAAAATGTGACGTAGATGCATTCAACCGCGTATTGTGTCGAACTGATCGAGAGTGCAAGCCGATTACTTGTTTTCATAAAGCCAACAGCGGTTTATGCATATTAATAATGATTAAATGTTGATTAAAAAAAGAGGTTTGGAGTACGAATGTAAATAAAATTTATAGTCCTCCATGGACCAGTACTCTTTGTATAATGTATGAGAAGTGTAAAGAGAATTAACTATAATAATATAATATCTACGAAATTTTTTAAAATAGTTTCTGCTTTATATGAACATTTAAAAAACAAAATTAATATTCTACTAAATACTGAATATAATAAAAAGCCGATATTATTTCTAACATTTTGGAAGAAAATTCCAGGTGGAAGGCATTCGTTTTACACGCAGAAGTTACTCATCAAATTTGCACAAGATAAACGGGAGTAATCTGAGATTTCCAAAAGCCAATCTTTCAGGGAAACTTATTGGGAAAAGTTTTCATGTTATCGAAAGTTGTTCAACGTTGAACGAACAGAAATGCTAGTCGATCGACTGCCAATTAAACGCGTTCGTCGATACCGTTACATAATAATCCCCTTGTCAGGCAGGAGTTCAATGAGAGTCGATTAAACTTTAAACATGGTGATCCATGACTCGATTATGATCATCGTTCGTTAATTAAACCACACGACGCCCTGGGGCCGCGCGCTTTGTCGAAGTTAACTTTTAATCCCATTGAAATTCTACGTTGTCCAAATAACAGAATTCTATCGTTGCATAAACTGCGTTATTAATTAATGAAAGAACATCGTGGACACCCTGGTCTTGTAGCAGTACTTCTGTTTTCAGTTAATTTTACGTAACATTCCCTAATTATTGCGTTATTTGTAACGCGCGCAAATTTAGGATTATTGTTTAGAGAACAAAAATATAGAAATATTGCAAATTAATGATTTATATGCAGTTGTTGTAGAATTCAAATAACTAAATTTATTAAACAATAATGAACGATTTATTAGAACGGTATAATAAGTAATACATAATAAGAAGCAATACCTATACCGGTCGAAGCTGGATTCTGAGTGCTTTAAGTAATTTCATATAAATTTCATATGAATTATTATGTACTGTATTTGTAGTCTCTTCAAATTGCGCGCCGAAATGATTTTTCGAACTTATAAATGCAACTGAATTATTATAATAATATTACAAATTAAATTGGTCAGCAATTTAATAATTTTATGCTCAATTGAAATCATTTTAAGAATATCTTAATTTATTTAAAATCTGTAAATATATAAATTTATTGTAAAAAATATTACCTTGTATTACTTAATAAATTAAATTTATTAAGTAATCAGATATTTTTCATATATTAGTTATACAAGTTAAACTAATAAGTGAAGCAATCGTAAAAGTAATATTTCAGAGAAGACAAAATTTTATTTAAAATTATAACATAAAAGAGAAAGATGAAGAAAACAAGGAAATTGAAATAATAATACTTTCGGTAATATATAATATATACTTCTTATAATCCGCACAGCTGTGCTATTCTTCTATATCTTTCGATTTATCGCAAATATTTCACATCGCACTCCCAAACTCTCGCCATTGATCTGTCGCAGCACGAAATACACAGGCGGTCGCGATGCCTCGGCCGCCGAATGGATGTTGTTTCGAGCGTTTCAGGCAATGCTCGCACCGGATCGAAATTCGCGTAAATCAAAGCGCCGCGAAATTCGAGCCGCCCGTATATTACGTTGGAAAACTGTTCCCGTTTCCAGGGGAATTCGATTTATCGCTCTCGGCCTCGCATTACTATCGGGCAGCACTAGATGCAGTAGCAGTAGCCGCGGCATATCGCGTTCGCGTATCCATGGAAAACTTTTTCAACTAGCAGCCGCCGTGTCGCGTCGCGTCGCGAGGAATGAGCCGTAAAAGCCGGGAAAGTATGAATGCTAAGGGCCCTCTCGCGATTCACCGGGCAGGTACCCTCGGCATAGCAATCAGCAATTCTCTTGAAAATGCGGGAAACTGGGACGCGGGACATTTAAATTATGCATTCCTCGCCAACGAGGACGAGTCGCGGAAGCTGGAACTTTGAGGGCAAGGCAGAAAGGGAGGAGAGAAGAACGCGAAGCTGCGAGAAATCGTGCTTGCATAAAACGTAATGCATGAATCGATGGAGTTCTAGTATAGAGTCCACAGACGGTATACGCGATTTCTGGAACGAATTGCGCATATGTTCACATTTTAATAATTAAATGCTTATCCGCCGCGATGGTATAGGATCAAAGCGGAGCTTTTATAACCTTCATTTATAATAATGCTACTCTTTTATATTCTTTTATATATACGTAACGTCGGATACACTATATTATTCTTGTTTTCGTAATTGTTAAACGTATTTATATACTTTGCGCTTGTTATATATTGTTCTTGTTTTTGTAATTGTTAAATGTATTTTTTGTAGAATTTTGAAGGACTGAGAAACCTAGTATATTCTGAGTTATACGTTCTTTCATGAAAGAATCATGGGACGGTTAGAAATTTCGATCGCTAGCGAAGGCGCGTGCAGTAAAAGAAAAAGAGCGAAAAAATGGTGTTTTCGCAAAGCGAAAATATACGAATCGATAGACGTCATCGTCTTGTGTTCAATTTCCCGCAGGAACAATCACCAATCGTTCAATGTGTATCCCTGGTGCGTATCGAGTATTGCGGCGTAGGAAACATCGAGCCTTCGATTGCATACGTGCAATCGTACAGGTCTTTTATCGGCTGCATACCGTTGCGGTAATGCGTTTACCTCGTTACACCGAATTTTTCGCTCCATCGTCGTCCGGAAGTGCAAACGCAAATAGAAACTCGCGATTGAAGGATCAAAGGCTGAAAATGGAAAAGCAAGAATGTAATTAACTGTCGATGAGTACAGTCTGAAATCTTTTCTCTCGCCTTTTCCTCTCACTCGATTTTATTTTACGTGCAGTTTTCATGCATTATACGCGCAAAGAGGAAGAGAGAGAAGGAAATGTTTTAAGTTCAATCTTTTGATCTTGCATCCTTAATAATAATTTAAGTTTTGAATATTCGCAGATAAGTGAGAGAAAGTAAACGAGTAATGATATGACGTGATAAAGCTATAAATTGATTGATTATTTATTATTCGTTCGTCTATCGATAGGTAAGCAAACGATAAATCTACGCCGATTTGCATTCAGTACGATTCATCATCCAATTATCGAATAATATATTATATATTTTGCTGAAAATTCATAACTTGACTCTCTCACTTTAATTTTATGTCTTCCTTATGACGTAAGATTCAAATCCATCTTCTTTTCCAACAATTTTTTAAAGTAAAAACTTTACTACTTCTATTTTCAACAAAGCGTTTCATCAAGATACAACGTCAAAAACTCTCTTTTCTTTTCTTTCAAATAAATATAGCCTTCCATTGCGTTGTCTTTCCACGACTTAGAAATTCATAAAATATCAGTTGAATATTAATTTTGATCTTGTATATATTTCTCAATATAATACTGTTTATGATATGAAAATACAAAATTTTTTTAAAGTACATTTGCAAGAGTATTGCTTCATGAACTTGAGTTTCGAAGAATTTGTGAGAATATATACAGCACGCAACAGAGACGGACTGTTTATCTATCTATCTATCTTGTTCGCGCTCAATAAATTATTCCTAATCAAGCACATTTGCAGGCTGCCTGTTCACAATTCAATAATGTCATGATATCGTGTTTCAATATCGAGAACTGAAAATTGGTGCAGCGCATCATCGATCTCAAATGATCGCTGATGCGTTCATCGTGTGACGGTTTTGTAAGAGCAGCCTTTCATATACTGATCTGTATATCGTTTGTGCACCTGCTGTGCGATATTCATTTAAATTGCAAGCACGCTACATTAACTTTTCCGGAATCTTTTTGTTAGGAAAGATCTAATCTTTTTACCATTTTAAGAAGATCGTAAATATTACGAAATTTTTAAAGAATTTTTAAGTGATTTACACGTGCATGTCATCGAGAAATGGCGTTAAATTATGAAATCTATCTGAACAGTCGCACAAACCGTGTGAATTCACCTTTAAGCGAATTCGCATAATTTATCGGTCGATTCAGTGCGATCGCCGGATGCAGGAAATGCGTGTCTGCGCACAATCCGAGCGCGATCGAGCGCGCGAGAATGTGCGCTTAGCTGTGCGCAAACACACCGGATACACTCTCGGGAAATTTTATTTCTCGGTCATAGATGCTTGTAGAGATACGCCGCTGATATATGTCCTGTGCATTGCATTTCTACCTATACGATTGGAAAGGACGATTGGCTGTATGAGCCACGTAAATAATGAATGAAAAAACGTATTGCAATGCATAACAATGCAATAAATGAAGATATAAAGGCTGTAGACTCGCAAAAAATTTCTTTTTGTAAAAAAAAATTTCAGATAGTGTCGCGTTGTTTCATTTTTTTAAAGATTAAGTGTGTAAAAGTGAAGACTACTCGAGGTTTTGTCCAATGTTTTAATAATATTATACAATCCTTCCATATTTTAAAATTTTGTAATTTTAAACGTTCCACTAGGAAGTGCTTATAAAAAATTTAAATCTTAATATATAATATATTTCTTTGAACAGTACTATGCAAGTATTGTTACTTATATACTATTGTAAATACATATTTACTCATATTAAATAAATATTTACTTAATAAAACAATGATGGTTAAATCAAATTAATGATTTTTATATTAAAAAATTACACGAAAAGAATTTTCTCTTAAAATTTATTTTAAAAATATGGTAGTATATACAGGGTGGGGAAAAAGTATGGAAGCAAACAATTATATAACACAGTCAAAGGATCAATAAAATAGAAATAATGATGTAAGCAAATTTAGTCGCATACATTGTGTACTCATAAATATTTTTTTAAATCTTTATTTTTTATTATAAATATTAATTATTAAAATATTAATAGTATGTATTCATAATAATTTTATTTACATTATACTAGTATTTTGTTTAAAAAGTTATTAGTATCAATATTAATTAAAAATTTTTAATTTAATGATAGAAATTTTTTTAAATATGTATCTAATATTTGTATTGTACTTATAATTTATCTTTTTATTTGTAATCTTTTTTTCTCAGAGAGAAATACATATATTTTCTCCCATATTTTTATTAAAAAGTATTGAATGTATGTTCGGTATTTTTTAAAAATAAATCATATGCAAATAAATGTTATAACAAAAATATCAAGTTGAAATATAAATAATAACTGTACGTTAAAATAATTCTGGAGAAAAATATATTAATATATTTATTTATAGTAAACGTTTTTTGAATTATATGATAAAATACTAATTATTTATTCAAATATTTACTATAAATACAGAGTGAAATACGTTATTTATCAATATTATGAATAAACAATGTTGCGTATTAAGAAGCTTTTTAAAGAAAAGTATACCTGAAATCGATACACTCGATATGGCGAAACACCGTCGACGAAATGGACGACGTTTTAAGGTTTTCCACTTCGCGTAGAACTTTGCTTCGTAGCAAAAGAAAAAAAAGGAAGTAAAAGTAGCTTATGCTTTAAGAAACAGAGAATTCCGAAGACAAATCGTCAGGCGGACGGAAACCCGATACAGCCCGCGGTAACGTTGAAAGCGGGGAACTGGTAACAAAAGATAAAGCGGGGGAGGATGATGGAAGACAATACCACAAAAAGGAACCGACAAATCAAGCAAGAGAAACAAGTCAAAGCCTTAGCTGACGCGTATCGAAAAAGTGCCAAGAACAAAGATACGTAATTTTATACAACGTACGCTTCATACAGAATTAATTAAGATAAAGATACAATTAATTAAATTTTTATTATCGTAATTTCTGTAGACTTGCGTACCTTTTAATATATGTTTAATAATGCTATAATTTAATTGTGACATAAAAATGTATCTCAGGCAAGAAATGTATTTTATATAACATTTAATAAGTTTTGTTTAATTATTAGAATCATTTAATATGAACATAATTCGTAAATTACGCAGAAAGTAAATATAGAGCTTTATTTGAAATTTATTAACATTTTAAATTAAATGTCACGACTATCGCTGTTGTTCTTTCTTCTATTTATTTTACAACAGTAAACATATAAAACTTTAAAATAATTTATAGTAATTAAATTATTTATTTATATGATTATTAAACATATATTTAAAATTAAAGATTATTCAATTTATTATTGAAAGTTATAACTTTTAAAGTGATATATAGATATATTAAATAGAAGATATAAAAGATTTAATTGGGCATTTAATATTATAATTCAAAAGTCTAAATATATATAACATTTATGAGCCATTAATGATATACAGATATTAAACAAGCCATTATTTACTGTAATTATATTTATAACTTATTAAATGCATTTAGTGATGTAGAATCTGCAATTTCGCAGAATATGGTATGCTTTTGGATCCTATGTACATCCCGAGGTTAATTCATTCTGCCACTGCCATAATCTGGTTAGCCAACGCGAACGGATTAACAATGTACGAGCGTTTCTAAATTTATGTACGTTAAGCTGGCATTTAGAACGAAGGTTTTCTGAACTTTCCAATCTTACACTCACCATTTCATGAAATAACTATAATACATTTTGCATTGAGAATATAAATATGCATCTACATTTTAATAAAATTTTTTTTAAATATTATAAGAAGAAAAAAAAATATTTATTACATGTATTTCTATTTTTGGATATCTATTATTTAATCTTTTTATTCAAAAATATATTGAATGAAATTCTTTAAAAAATATTTTGAATAAAAGGATTAAACAATAGATACCCAAAAATAAAAATGCATGTAGCAAAAAAATACTTTTTTAGAAATAATAAAAAAATATGAAAAAACGCACTGAGTTATTCTACGTCAAGTCAAATAGAAAGTCGGAAGCAAGTAATTAAAAAAAAAGAGAGAGAAAAATTTAACACTTTTAAAGAGATAGCTTTGTAGTAAGTATCGAAAGGACGTATGTATTAAAAAGCGGTATGCAATTATCGATAATCGAAATTATTACTAGCTGTATCGCTTGAGCGAACGACGCTGACGATTAATTAGATTATCGTTTCCTTCCGTTCTGACGATCGAAGAGTCGCTCTAAATCGAGGTCGTGTCCAGCAAAACAAGGCAGAACGCAAAAATTGGATTTACGGGCTATGGATAATTATGGGAGAATCTGAAATTTATAAGCAATAAAGGTAATAATTATGTTTGTTCGCGCAATATCGCTAACCGTGTTAAAATCGACAACTAAGAATAATAACTAGTAACGATCAATATATAAATATTTATGGAAATATGGAGAGAAGAACGAAATTAGTAAATTACATGTATATATGTGTTTATTTTGTAAACAATTATTTTATGAATTCAAGAATACAGTATAGGAGTCAACGGTTTTTTTTATGTTGACTCCTACTTCTGGTTATACTTTAATTTTTGTTAAATATTGAGGAGTCCTATAGTTCTTAATTATTGTCAATTTTTTATAAAAACAGTTTTTTTAGAAATTTTTTTTCCTGTTTCACACATAATTCAATGATAATGCAATCTGATTTTGATTTCCTCTTGTTGTCTCTCTTGGCGAAACTATATATTTTTTATTTCGATCAATTTATTCGATCAAATGTATCTGAGAAAGAAAAATCCTTATCTCGAAGAACTTAAATTATGATTTTAGCTACAACACGATACTTTAGTGTAAGAAAGTTGTTTTGTAGACAAGACTTTAATAGCATCATTAAGATGTTATTCCTTTATTATATGAAAACTTTCACTCATTTCCGAATTATTTAAATCAGCAATAACATTGTGACATTGTGTTTATTTATATTTGAGATAATTATTACGCTCTAGTTATTTCCTTTTAACGAGTTTACTCAGCAACTATTTCTTTTACACGAGATGTTTAATTTGATATACACTGAATTTGTTTCTGAAACATCTTGATGTTGCTATCTTTCCTATTTGATGTACGGTATTCGGTAAAGTTTGTAATCAACAGTAAGATTGCTTTTTGTAAAAAATATTTGCATTTAAACTTTCTTCAAGAAGTAGAACAGACTGTTATCTTTCATAGATTTTCCCTCAAGATTATTAAATCTATTTACAACTTTAGAATCTAATAAAAATTGCAAATATTCGAGATGATGTAATATCATATTTTTGAGATACCACGTATAAATTTTTGTTAGAGGAAAGTCAGCTTCAATATATACGTTAAAGAATATCTTATCAATTATGTCACGCTCCATCGAACACTTCGTAAACTTTCGCGTATTGCGTCGAAAGCTTGTTCGGTATTTCTCCGTAAACTATCGGCACACGCAAACGAATAGTGCTCGTCACTATTAGGGGGAAGATTCACTAATAACAGCTTTATAAGTGCCTGGATATTTAATTCATCACGCGCTGTCACCGAGCCGACCGTCGCAGGCACGTTCCACAAACAGATACGCTCGAATGGCGCGATACATATGCAGTGAACGTGCATAAAAGTCCACCTTGCCATCTCCATTCGAATAGGCCGGTATAATTTTCATAATACCTAAGAAGGAACAATCCCACTTTACCATCTCAATACTACTCGGCTACCACCTCGCGCACCTGCGCGCCTCACGAACGTTCACTTGAGCAGCAATTACCGCATAAATTATTCCGTTGCACCGGAACAGAACGTTCGCCTTGTCGCCATCACTTCCGTAGACCTCGTGTCTCGAAAACTGATTGCGAACACTTTATCGATTCATGTGTCGCCGGAAATGCTGTCTCATAAAGGAGAGCGAATTCAACGAGAGTTTCAATTGATACACGAAACTAACAGTTTTATCGAAGAATCTAAAAATTTAACTAGACATAAATTTGAAAATAATTTTAAACTATTAAAATAATTACGTAGGACGCTCAAGTTGATTGCTAGAATATCAAAATTTTATGCAACATTGCTCATGTTAAATTTCGTACATAATTATTTTGATAGTTTAACAGACTTATTTTCTATATCTACAGCTATATAAATGTTTAAATATTTCAGCAAAATCGTTTTTTCACGTAAATCAAAATATGTTGAAATAAAACTGCCATATACAGTAGTACCTAAATTTGTAATATATCAATATTGGTTCGGTGAAAGATTGGTTTGGCTCCATTAATCGTTCACTTTTTCGTTCTCAACGTTAAATCTATATCGATGTTCCAACCGTGACTTGAATACAATTGGCAGTCGGCGACATCGCGAGTCGTCTTGGGATGACCTAATAGAGACTCATGGTACGTCGAGGATTCTAGAATTCCGAATCGACGACGATATCAGGCCTGTCGCCGCCGGCTCCATTCGGTGCTCGGTCGCAAGTAGTCGCAAGGCGATCGATAGCTCTCGAATGCCTCGACGCCTTGCCTTAGGGCAGTAGCGCGGCGAACGGAAACTCGACTTCGTATCCGGCGAAACTTATATTATATCGATAATTCAGTAGCGGAAGGTGGCCGCTGACCGGTCTTCCCGCTTACGGCGTAGTTCGCCCGAGACTTCTCGTGTATGCGCTCGCCACCCACGTGGGTGGCTTGGGGCGAGACGAGGTAGGTAGTTCCCAGGTAGGTGTGCGGGTCGAGATTTCGGTTCGCCGATATAATCGATAGTTACTTGCTTACCGGTACCGGTCTTCGGGGACTACTGGCGCGGAGCCAGTTGGGCGGTAGAGGAGGAGACGGTGTCAATGAGCCGAGATTCCGGTTGCAGAGCGATACCATAAAAGATTCCCGTCACGATAGACTCTGACTTTAAATCGATAGACTCGTATGCGATTAAAATTAGAATTGATGCCGGTCGAAATGAATTAAATGTTGAGAGTGAAATCATGCTAAAAAGAGTATTAATTAAGGGGATAGTCACTTGATTCTTTTTACGTAAACGATTACATGGGGGGAGTACACATTTTTACATTCCAATTAAAATTACCTACTAATATTAACATATTATACTATATTATTGATTGTTTTTCGATGTACAATATTGGTGTTTGAGAACACTACAGATATGAATTTAATATAACAATTTTTTATTGAAAAAAGTGAGGAGAAATTGAACAAATATTAACAGAATAAACACATTATGAGTAGTTTATTATGACAGAATTTCTAAAAAAAAAATAAGGTTTTTTAATTAATATAACATATTTTTTTTATTGCGAGTTTTCGACGTATGGATTTCCATACTTAAAGGCTTATAAAGAATAGTTATTAAAAAAGAAAGAAAATAACATTAAAAATTTATTTAAATTTGAGAACTTTCCTGTGTTATCTTCAAAAAAGCATATAAAAACGAGGGCAATTAGGAGTAGGACGAGCACAGTAATAATCTTTTACATACCAAAAAGAATTTTTTAATATGTCACATCACAATAACATCGACGAGAAAGCAAATATATTAAACAATATCCATACGAAACAATATTTTATAATAATTCACATTTCTTCGCCGCTGCATATTTATATTTAAAAAATGCCAGATGACTATTTTTGAGTTAAAAAAACAAGTTAATTCTTCTACTTCTTTGACGTATATATATATGGTACAAATATTTATTATCTATTCAACTACCTCATCCACCCTTTTTAATGATAAATTATGTGTATTAATATCATTACACACTGCAATAACATATCGCTGCAGTTAATTTCAATCGTGTCAGGCTTTTGTCATCACGTTGTCGTTCTGAACAATGATATACATATATCATAGGCATTTAGTGCTGTTAATAATACACATTAACTCATGCTGCTATGTTCACCGTACAGTGTGCGTAACCAAACTGAGAATAAAGGAAGAAAATGAATTTCCAACCGCATTATATATGTCATGACATTGTGCGCACGAGTGCGCGCTCTCGGGTTTCCCACACAATTCGCGCGGTTCGCGCGCTCTCACGAGCCTTGATTAAAATATGGCAGAATCGGGCTCGACGGTAATGCGGGCAACCAAAGTGAAATTTTGCCACGGCATCCACTGTAAACTACCGCACTGGCTGCCCGTGCCAACCGGTTGCAAACATTCCGTTCCTCGACACTCGATAAATGCCAGCAATATCATGATTAAATGGCTCATCAATGATTAGAGCGAATTTACTCTGGTCTCATAATCATTAAAGATTATCGAAATTATGCATTAGACAGCAACGTGTTTATTTCTGCTTCGCTATATATTTTATGATTTCAACGATTATTGATCGAATTTGTCAAGAGAAATCTTTGGGCCGCGAGTGAATTGTTTTAAAAATTAAAATATGAAAAGATAAAATATTAAATTATTACATACATATATATTAAAAAGATATTAGTTAAATTAGAATTCAATGTTTTATTTAAAATTATATTAATATATTAATACAAAAGAGAATAATGGAATTTATGTTTTTTATATCTACGAATTTCTAAATTTAAAAATATGTTTAGAATATCAAAATTGTTATTAAGCACTTCAGAAATATTAAAAATATTATATGACATTATATAAATATTTCTAAAAAAAGGAGATTCTAAAAGAGGTCCATCATCTCTTAAGGATCCGTCAATAATATCAAGTTAGGCTTACGAATATTCTAATCCTCAAATGTGTGATATAACACGTGCACAATAAAATCTAAATTCTATACTTTTCGAATTACTTCATAATCCATCAAGCCGATTAACGATTAAATTAAATAGCAGTTATCGCGAACGACGTTTCCTCGTCAAAGACAGCGCATGCAAGCGCGGTTTTCGACGTCGTGTCAACCATTCGACTTTAGGGTAGCCGGTATTCGCGGTTGCGGTCTGGACGTCGCGACGCACAACGTCCTATAACCATGTTGCAACGCGTCACACGCACAGACACGTGCGTGGCCCAACGACGATCTCGACGGAGCTTGTCGGGTCTGCACCCGACACGGTGCACGTGCTGCGCTTTCCCACGTATGTCAGGTCGCGTGTCGGACGGCTTAACGGCAACGGGGTGCCATATCCCGAATACGGTTACGCGCGGAATCGACACGACGCGTCGCTCAGCGTCGCCGTTAACCACCACTTTGTCGTTCCGTAAATTCGCGGCATCGAATACATACGATTTACTCAACATATTGATGAATTGGAGGATTATTTGAGCAAAACAATTCATTATTTATGATAAAAATCGCAATAAATTATTTATTAAGACGCTGATTAACTTTACTATTAAAATGAATCATCAATATGATTCAAGATATTAATTTCAACTTCAGTTTACAAACATCCACTTTGATCAAAAATAGAATTATTTCTATTTTAATTAATTCGTAATATATATAATCTAGAACAGAATTATACTTTATATTTTATATATGTATACATATTTTTACACGAGAAAACGTTTAAAAATTAAAACATGTAAAACGGAATGTATAAAATTAATATTTTATCTTACATTTCGTCGCAATTTATACATTATATAAATAAAACGCAAGATTTTCTAATGAAATAAAACAGTATTAGACGAACTTGTGGAATAATTTTATAAATGAATAATGATATAAATAAACTATCTAATTAGCTATTTATTATTTATCCATACGTGGAAAATTGTATTCTTGCATGTAGAAAGTAAATCTGCACAGTAAAGTGTCATTCCATCGTTTACATATTTTGGAATTTCGAGTACATTGACCTTAAAAGGATGCGAGTTTGAAAGTGAGATGGATCGATGAGTACCGGGTGTGATTCTAATGAGCAGCGAAAGTGTATCGAAACACCTGTCAAAACCAATATTTGTTTAGTAACCGTTCCACTGTTTGTTGTTGCCCTTCGAAATGCTTTCACTCAACAAGACCTACGATTATTTATCCGGACGTCACGCTCGATACATGTGATGATATTTGAAGTTACAATACAATTACACAATGTCCTAAATTTTAATAATGAAAATTGGTAATGACAGTATATGATTAGAAAAAAATATCATCTATTCGTTCAAAAACAACTACCTATACGCAAAATTGTGATAAGAACATTACATAATATAATAATCCAAAAATTATTTTTGATATTGTTAGAATAATTTATAATAGGTATAGCAAGAAAATTCCCAAAAACACTAAGTAAAAAAATATTATTTAATTTTTATTTAAATAATAGTTTTTGAAATAATAACACTTTAAATGTGGCCAATCACAGGCTACGTTTTGGGTTATGTTGATTTTTTACGCTTACGTGCTATAATTAGCTTCGTTCTATCTCTTTTCTGCAAGTACCGAGGAATAATGGTAGGATAGAGCTTACAGCGCGTGAGCATAAAAAACGAACGCAGCCTAAATGTTTAGGATATGTTAAGTTAGCACCCCAACTATAGTACTCAGGAGTTCTGATTAGAGTTCCCACTTCCTTTTGACGAGACGAAGAGTTCCCTATAGTTAATAACAAGAGTTCCGCTCAATAAACATTTTTTTTACATTTTTAAAAAATTGGGGTGCTAACTTTTTATCGAATTTCGAGGTGGAATAGTTCTGAGCGGCTTAATAGCTTCAATTTGCGATTACCTAGAATTCCTGATATGTAAAAAAAAATTTCGAATATTAAAAAAAAAATTAAAAATTTTTGAAAAATTAATTTTTAGATACAATAGTTCTGATGATAATTTCTGCTTCTTTTTGATCATCAGAACTATTGTATCTAAAAATAGTTGGGGTGTTAACTTAACATATCCAAGTGTTTATACTTGTCAGTATTAACTAATCGTAGACTTTGGCATGCTCACTAATTCTGCAATATACGCGACTTAGATAGGTTAGGACAGATCTAAACCTAGTTTATAAATAGTCTTATTTAAATAATATTGATATCTATATCTAAAAATATTATTGCTGAAAATGAAAAGTTACCAACGATTTTTTAATTAATTCTTTGAGAACTTTTATGCTATAATATTCTAAGTCGTGAATTTTGTGACAATCTATACTTTTAATAAAAATTAAAGACAGGCGCAATTTTTTATGGAATTCCAGCTTTCGGATCGGTTCTTTTAATTATTACACGTGCGATGACTTAATTAAAATGTTATGTACGTCCTCTCCTCTTCTCTATCGACATATATCTTTGGCAAAACCACGAAGGGCGTGATGCGAAATGCGTGACTGGAAGGCGAAAGTCCGTCGAAGCACCTGTCAAGCCCATTGTCCACTTGACGCACCCTCCTTTCGGATTCGCGTCGGTTATCTGCGCCGGTGACATTTCAATCAAGCCGACATGCGAATCCATCTCCCACCCACAGATATTAGCATGGCGGCTATAATTTTATTCTATTGTCCGACTAACAATGAGGTGGACGCAATATAGATGGCGATGCGAAATCATGAAAGACATGCATCCATGTGCGCATTCTTGCATCATCAAGGAGGAAATTTTTCAGTTAATGTGCTGATTAATGTCCAGATTCTTTCTTATTCTTCAAGAAAGAATCTTGAATTCATCCTTGAATTCAAGTATCTTTTATCTTTCTCGTGAAGTTTATCAAATAATAAAAAATACCAACATAATTTTAAATTTCGAAACTAGAATTATATATATAGCAATGTTTAATTTTCAGAAAAAAAATGTGTTAGAAAAATTCGTAGATCTTTCATAAAGTTTTAAACTTTATAAGAAGAAATTTACAGAAAACATTTACTTAAGTAAATTAACAATAAATATTATGAACAACATAATCAGAAATTTATTTATTTAGAATTTCTTCGTATCTGTGCTGGCAGTTTTAAAACAATTCTTGCAAATTTTGATCTCAAATATCTAAAATATTGATCACGGGATAATAAGAATATGACCTTATTTCGCTCTCTTCGTTATTCCTGCTCATGAGGAGAACGTTTGACTTCATGCCAAGATTTCGCCTTTCGCCCTTTCTCGTAGGATTAGCTGCGTACTTGTATTCGCGCTTGCACTCGCGCTGACTAGACTACCGTACAATTTACGATTGAAACTCCGCTCAACCGCGAGAAAGGCAGAGACAGAAAGGTAAAGAGAGAATGAGAGGAAAAAGAAATAAGAGTAAAAAAAAAAAGACAGCTCGGTTACAGCGAAAAAACGACGATGGAAAATGGCGCCGTTGTCGTCACGAAAGATGAAAAGGAAGGGGGTATTGCTCGTAAAATTTGGCATCTGGCATAACCAGGCTCAGCCTCCGGTCTCCCCCTTCTACTCTTCTGCAGCTCGCTCCTTACGCTCCGACAGACTCGGAATAGGTTCTCTCGGAATAGAGGAACGTCCTCCACGAATAGGAATCCGAGTTCCGGTGTTCCGCGCTGTCTAACGTCAAGTGGTGCTGGACGAACGTCTTTATACGCTCTCGTTTTGTCTCTTTCGCTTCCTCTCCTCGCCGAAAGTACACAGGCACAAAGAGAGAATTCGGAGCTGACGACAGTTCATAAAGTCCATATAATTTACCTCTTAAGATACATTGTAGAATTTTAGAGTCGCTTACCATTTTTGTTTGTATAATTTAAATCAAATAGATAGTGATTCTTCTTAGTTTCTAGGAATATTTTTAATATTCGATATACAATAGTAATTTGATAATAACGGTATTTTTTAATAACAGTGTAATATATATTCTTAATTAATATTTATTGTAATATTAGATAATTTAATTTAATAATCACGTAATAACTGATAACTTAATTGTAAAATAAATATATAATGCAACAGTTTAAGGAATAAATTATTGACTGGATATTCATCTTGAGGGATGGTGTGCAAAAAACCGAAGATAATTTCCCGAATTTCATAGAAGTTAATAGAGACGTAACGGTTTTACGATCCGCTATCGAAATTTAAGAGCCACGATTAAGGCGCGATATCTCGGCGGGCCTGCGAAGAAAATACTTAAGAACGCAATAAAGCGGTTTATACGTCTCTTGGAAGCTGGCGCCGGGTCAGTGAGTTAGAGCAGGATCGCAGTTCTTTAAAAGCGGTCAGATTTCAAACAAAATTGCTTTTTCCGACAGCTCGAGCGCCAATTTAAGTCTTCGCAGTTCACTAACGATTCCGGTGGTAAAAAGAAAGAACTAGAACGGACTGAATGCGAAAGAAAGCGCGAAGAGAACTTATATTATCTAATGCACGATATGCATACATTTGACGCGCTGTATCTATGATTAATGATAAATTTTGTTGATGAATTTGGAAGAGATTACTTTTTTGAAAAAAAAAAAACTTAGAAGAAAAATATACCTAATTACGAAATTTAAGAGAAATGAAAACAGATAATCCGAGAGAAAATTAATAGATAACATATAGTATTGTGTTTTAATTAAAAACTCTAAATATTAGTTTGAAGAAGTTATAATTACAAACATATATAATATGAAGTTGTTTTTCTTATAAAAACGTTATATTTAAAAAATAAAATTAGAGAGAGGATAAATTAATAATTTTTAAATTTAAGAAATTGTCGTATTTTTTTTATGAAAGTAATAAAATAAAATATTTACAGACTGCGTCACATGAATGCTACAACTTGTAATTGCATTTTAATAGTAATCCGCTCGAAGCTTTTAGCAAACACATTGGCCTGTAAATTTTAATTACTTAACATGTATCGTAATGGGAGAATAAATATGCAAGTTGACCGTTACAAAAATGGCGAGATCATTTAGGCGTGGACATTACGTTGTCGAATTTTTACAGAAAAATACCGATTGAAGATTATAGGGCTGTAAATATACGTTGCTGAATAATTTAAGCGGTAACAGTGGTCAAAAATAATTGATTTAATTGACAGCAGTTATCCATATCTGTATTTTTAAAGTGCATTTGGACATTTATGCGTGTATAAACGGAGAAAATCGTGCACTTTGTACGTATGATAGCGCGATATACAGTCGAGTACATATAACCGATTGCACATGAATGTTCATGCGCGCGAACGAGCACATAAACACGTCCTTATATATTTTATGCGTTTACGACTAGTAACTTCGGGCGATATTCAATGTTATTGATGTAACTCGTAATTTCGAATACCTCTCTATATTCTATCGACTTGACTATATCGATTTCTCTTCGTGTGAAAGCCATACCTATAATGTGAGAATTTACTTCTGTAAAGTTATCGGTCGTTGTATGGCACTATATTATATCGCAAGTCACATTTGCTTATCGACAAGAAGAGCAAATAATATTCTCAAAGTTCAAAAATTTTACGTACATTTACAGAGTGCTTTTTCAATCAAAAGTACTTGTTAGGTGTGAAGAGATTTTTATTACAAAGCGACACTCGCAACGTGTTTACGTAAAAGAATTTATATCACTCCGTAAATCCTTTTGCAATAATATGTGGCTGAAAAAGTTTAAAAAGAGAATATACACGCTACGTGTTTGCTAAAGCACCTTGTGTAACTTGATTTTATAAATAGAAACACGAGCAAAAAAATTATTCGTCAAACGATTTTATAAAAGAATTCACAGACTACTTTTTTGAAGAAAATCTTTTTTTATCAAGTTTTATCTATTTATAGATAGAAAGAGGATTAAAGAGATATATTTAATTCTCTATTGGCAATACGTAATTTTGTACCTTTCGCCAGCAATCTAGGTCTTTGAACTCTTTGAACTTCAGTGCAGATTTTATCCCCGATTGTATAAAATCTAAACAAATTTTTTCATAACTCGCGAAAAAACTTTAACAATGTTTTTATTATCATGTTTCTATTGTAAGCTGGGCCGAGAAAAAATGTCGGACGCTCGACACACAGCCCGACACGTAGATCTTAATTGATATCTTACACTATTATCATAGAATGTTGTATTCAAGCTTTTTTTTTAATTTATATTTATTTATACGAGAATTCTCTCGCAGTTAAAAATTGACTTCAAAGTTCCATATTGCCGACGAAGAGTCAACATTTAATATAATTTTATTTTATTTTTATTACAATATGCGACATAATAAAGTTACAAAATTAAATGACAAAAAGAAATATATGATGATCATGTAAGGGAAGTATGTATAGTGCAGGCAATTAATGAGGTACCAGCAAAAATTGCTGCTACAAAGTCTACCAGTAGACAAAGTCGAATATGAACATGCGAGCAATATTTAGAAGTAATTTTTATAATAGTAAAATTAGTTCGAGCAAATTATGATTCGATTGCTGTTATTATAATATTCCATGGAATTTTATTGAACATGCGGATATCGTTTGCGGAGAGACATCGATAGAGCTATATCACCGGCGATCCTCACATTCCGCATTGTGGAATGACGATGACAACAGCGGCTACGGCGACGATGCCGTCGCCGCCGCACCATCTCGTTAATAACGGGTCCTATTGCCGTGATGAAACGACCGCAATAATTGATGCCACTCGAAACGATTCGATTGAACGCGCCCGGAACGTACACGAGGTTGATGCCATTCGCATCAATTCGATTTTTGGTTAATAGCCGCTCAAGTATTCCCCAAGTGTTCATGAGATTCGTGTATGATTTCTCGCGACATGATCGATCGATTTTAGAAATGTATGATTGATAGCACGAGAGACTGAAAAAATGTGAATTAAATGAAAAATAATTTTCTCCCAGAAATATTTATATTTGTTAAAATTTCGCGAGATAACACATATCCATTGTTTTGAAATTAATCTTTATCGTTGCTTTTAAAACTGAAAAGGGAAGAGTGTGATTAAAACAGATTAAAATTGCAATGAAATCCACTAACGCGATGTTACATGACGGCAGTGAAGCCTCATTAAAATCTCCAGCTTTTTCATTGAAACGAGCATAATTTAATTATAATCTTAAATTTTATTACAACTGGTTGTATATATTTCACGTATATATTCCGTAATACCCACAACGAAGTATTCGATTTCTTCGGAGTTTTCTCACGATAAATTATTTGAAGTTGCATTTCACCGCAAGGATGTACCGGCACTCTCCAGCAGATTCGTGTTCGATACTCGAAGACTCTCAAAGCGCGATTGCGAGATCGAAGCTCGCGACGTGAACGCGATTACGTGGTGCGACGTTGCACAAAGCGCGGACGAAGAACGCGAGCCTAGGAAACTCTCTTCGCAGCTTTCTTAAGTCCTCCTCAAAGATCGGAAGAAGTTCCGAAGAAGAGGCTCAAACTTTGGTGGAGTGGAAGTAATTTTTTCACGATTTAATACTTTAAAGATATTGTACATACAATAGAATATAAAAATTTATTTCGACAGCAATGAATATCGTATATTTTTCGATAAAAAATAGAAAATGTATAATCATTTTTTTAGAAAACATAAAGTGTCAATTAAATGGCGAAATAAATGAAATTTTTATATAAAAGAATATAAATAAATTTAAACTGCAGAGTACAAAACTCAGGACGATAGACATAATAATAGCGTAAAGGTGTATACGTAAATCGATGTAAAGATAGAAACCACATGCGATTTTTCTTGAAATTTGATGTTCGATCAGGCGAAGACACTCACTCCATAGATGCACTATTTTCAGTGCAATACCTCGCGGCAGTGAACACAGGTATGTTGTTCCTGAACGAAGAACGTGTGGCGAAGTCGAAGAAGGAGCTCGGAGCGGTGACGGTGGGACAGGGATGGCGATGGTACCTATGTAACCCAGGCACGGCTTGGTGGGAAATGGTCCGTGAGGCTCGAACGTGTATCTCGGGCCACGTACTCTCGCAAGCACGGCTTACGTACACTTACACACTTGCCCAACGACTGATAGCTCGCTATTCCCCGCATCGACCTCGTACACAACCACCAATTTCGCATCTTCCCCCACATGTGCGATATTTGCGATACAATCGGGGCTCGTAAGCGAAAAATATTACAGTCGGAACTTGTGAATTTTATGAAACAATTACTGGTTTTAATTTCACACGTTGAGAATATTATGAAAAAATGCTTCTTTTATAATTGCTTTATGTTTTAGGAATATTAGATACGTAAAAGACATCAAAAATGTTATTATATTAATATACGTTACAAGTAATTTCTTGAAGAATTTTGATAAATGAATAGAAAATATTTTGAAATACTCTGATGACAATAAACTTTAAATGATAAATTTAACTGATAAACTGAGCTTGATATTTTGATATATTTATTAGCAGCTTGGATAAACGTTAACACAAAGTGGGTGAAACAATTTTGCTGAAGTATTCAAAAATTTAGGTAGTTACAGATCTGGAAATAATTTTGTTGGGTCATCAAAATAATTATGTAGAAAACTCAAGCATGATGAACAATGCAGCAAAAAGTTTTGACATTCTGGCAACTAGTTTGAGCATTCTACATAATTATTGTGATAGTCCAACAAAGTTTTCAGATCTGCATTTGGCTAAATTTTTAAGTACTTTAGCAAACCTGTTTTTTTCCGTATGAAAATAAAAATTGTGTTAGACATAATTAATGGCCGAGTTTTGCGACGTGTCCTTTTCAAAAGAGTGTCCAGTGAATAGTAAAGAAGGGAGAGAAAGCTACAGTGGAAAAATCAAGTTCTTCGAGTGGCCGGTACAAAGAACGGCGGTTCTTGAGCAAAGAGGGTCCTCCTTATTCGAGCGGCACATTTCCTGTGGAAGGAACTATAATAACGCTGTTCTTAAGGGATGCATTTACTCGGATAACACTGTAAAGGGAGCAACCCGGTGAACACGGTGAAGAGTAACGAAGCGGCACGATGTAAAAATCGAGAAAAAAACCCGGTCATTTCTTTCGCTTCGCAGAAATACAAGGCGATCAATCGAGCTTCTCTTCGCGATTAAATACTTTGAACGTAAACTGTAGAATGTAATTAGTGGTTACTGGCCGAATCTTGGAAGTGCTCTTGTTTTCTAATAACTTATTTATGTGTTGATCAAAAACTGCAACTATCATATTGTATTTATTATTTTTACATCAGTCAAATTTTATTATATATATCCTTTTGGTAATTTGCTTTTGAAATGGAGCATTTAGATTTTCAAACACATTCCAAAATTATAGTAAATTACAATAGTATCTGAAAATATTTAGTTCAATTTAAAAATGCAACAGCTTAGATTTAAAATGTACATTGTATAATTGTAATCGTATTTAAATATAAATCGTAAGACCATTACTTATGAGAACGATTAATTTATTATTATTTTGATTTCTCTAAATTATTTGTGCGCAGAATATATTTATACGTAAAGTAGCGTGAACGAGTGGTCATACAATAGATATGTACCTTGTAGACCAGATCATGTATCATAAATATAATCTAATACTAAAACAGCAGAAGTATCTTAGCATATCGATCGAAAGTCCTTTCAAAGAATTTTTCGAGCCGGCCGAGTACAACCGGAAGCATGATAAACCATTCGTCTTGAATTCTCTTCCTCGCAAGCGTCTTAATGGCAGTGTACTCAAACGTGCTTTCCCTGCTAAAGCAGCTCGAAGCGGAGCACGAACGAATAAGAGGATCGATCGCGAAACGTTATTAAATGAGAAAGATGTTGATCCTTAGAACGAAAGAAGAAATGCCATCCATTGCCGTCGTTTCGAGCGCAGTTAGACCGGATCAAGTTAATGACACAACCTTTTACTCAACTAAGAATTTGCTTCAAGCGCAGAAATTAAATGCGTCGCTTGTTATCGCAGGATTACCCGTACACCGTGAAAAGTAAAATGTTAATTTTAACTTAAAGGCGTATAGTGAATTTTTTGAGACACGCAAAAATATTAAAATTAACATTTTATTTTTTACAGTGTATGAATAATATCTTATGAAAATAAACATACATTAAACTTTATAATCAATAAGACATTTATAACTGAAAATTACATTAAATTTTATTATTTTATGTAACTATAAAAATTACATTGGGTGCCTTTCATTTAGTATCACGAGTCGACATCAGTATTGTTCTATCTTTGTTACTCATCGAATGCAAAGGTTTTCTTCTAAGTCTTAAAAAAAATGAAATAAAAATACTTGTTTATTATCCAAATTTTGCTGAAACTATACAATTAATGTGACATATAAGCTATAACCGTGTAACACGCCGTTCGAAGTGTTAGAAATATTAAAAATAACAAAGAAAAGAGAGGAATTTTATATGTATATGTGTGTATATATATATATATATACATATATGTGTGTAGAATTTTCATAAACTGGTAAACCGAGAAGGGAGAGATTCTACATAAAAAAATAAATCGAAAATATAGAATAACATTTTTTTATATGGGGCTCTGCTTTTAAAAAAATTGATTTTGAATATTCGCCAAGTTTAATTGACTAACACATTAGAAAGTGTTCGCAGAAATTGATTTTGAGAAGCAAAATTATGTATTCGACAATGTGGACATTTTTAACAATTTATCTTGCATTAATATTCTGTTTTTATTGTATATGGGGTATTCTCGATCATCTAAAAAAAAATAAACCTAAACAAAGATGATAGTCTACAGCGAGATCTATTAAATCAAGATATAATTAAAAGAGTGCTCTCGTACCCCGGCAAATATTTAAAATCAATTTGTTGGGAAACGAAGCTTACACACAAAAAAACTTCTTTTTTTTTTTCATGTATAATCGCTCTATTCCTATTATACCACTTAAGTTTAAGAATATTGTTCGTATATACATGTATAGCTATATATATTATACATCTTATAGATCTCTGAAAAATTCCGACAGCGTCCACGTTCGGTGTACTTGCGTCACAGCCGTATTCTGTAACTATTTCAATTTTCCGCTCGTCGTGCTCCTTCGTGCGACTCGAAAGTCCCGTGGAGATATCACAGCGGAAGAGACATCGGTATATACGTGTTTGGTGCGCGTGCACGTATGTGTGCATGTGCAGAACGCCCGCGATGCATGGCACCCTCTTTGGCCGCACTCGTCGTTTATTCGATATCTCGCGTTTCCCTTTCCTCTCTTACCACCCCGCTTCCGTTCCTCTACCTTCTTCGTTGCAGCAGCCAAGCGCGACATGCACATGCACGCGTGCATGCACATGCGTGCCTGTGTCACGTGTGTGTCTGAGCGAAAGCGGTGTGCTCGACTTGTCGCGGTTCCCTGCCGATGCATGCAAATCCTGTCTCCAAACTTAGTAAGTGCACACGCAAGTGTATTACGGACGAAGGCGGCGGAGGATGAAGGAGCCAGGGGGAAAGGGGTCAGAAGGGGCGATAAATTGTGGATCGAGTCGTGGAACTGTTACGGGATCGCGTAGACGTCTGCGAAATTGTGGCTGCCACGATATTGACACTTCCGCACCGACATCTAATGTCCCATGAAAATCTCGTTAGCTCCGCGGTACGGAGATTATCGGTAACGTCGCGTGTTTATTCAAGATTACATCCGGGGAAATAATTATCGCGGATTTACAAGGGACATTTGGATGATGGCGCTGTTGTATGTCTTCGCCCGATTGTTAAAACAAAAAAAAAAAGCAGTAGATATTTCCTACATTGATTCGGAGCTCGGCTTATCCACGAAGATTCTAATAACCTCTTGGGAACGATCGTATAATTTTATTTAAGATGAAGAGAGAGAAGAAAAGCGAGAAATTTTACGCGAACGCATTCAAGTTGTAATCACGCAATTTCTGTTGGTTTATAACGATGGAGATTAGACTTAATAAGCTCTCCTTTCTCTGAATGCTTTAATAAGCAATCGTTGGTCGCGCGCGCTCGAGTTAAGATTGTGTACGACGACGATGATTGTGGATATATATAATATAAATCAGTTCAAAAACTTCATATCTGATTTGACACACCATCTCGCAACTCGCGACTTGAGTAAAGTGGATATTCCCGCGCGTCACGCGATGTCTCGCGAATGTAAATGGCAAGAACAATGGCGCAGACAGCGGTGAAGGTAATCCGCAATGCGTACAGAAGCTTCATCGTGTGCTTACACGTTAAATGTGAAACGAGAATGTGGTTCTTAGTATTCCGCTTATATATGAAAGACTAAGTTTATATGGCCTTACCCGTCGTGGAGAAGGAGATTTTCAGAACCGTCCACGTAAAATATTCCCGTACGATCTCTCTGCAGATCCTTGCGGAAGAAATAATATTTTCCATGTCGATGCCATCGTCGCCTTTCGATTGACCGACTCCGACATCGCACGAAAGTGTTGCCTCTATCGTGAAGATTTTCATTCTTCAGCATTTCCGCGCAATGTAGGCTGTATAGAAAGGAAGAGATGAAAAATGTTGAAACAGAACACGCATCTCTCGGAAATATTTATTTATAGTATAGTAATTTTAATTACATTTGTACGTACAAACTTTTACTCGTTTCTTTTATTATGAAAAATTAAATTTAAAATTAAATTAAAAAAAATTTCTAATATATTATTAACATGCGAAAAAATTAATTTATAATTTTAAAAGAAATACAGAATCTCTCTTTTATCCGTTTCTTTAATAATCATATACGTATGTTTATATTTACATATTATATTTTCGTATATATTACATATGCAAGTGTATTAGACATTCAATCACAATTGTAACGTGCAGTTTATTCATTAGCTTAAGCTTCTGTAACTTGACATAAGCTTGCAGTTATTTCACGTACAAAGAAGTACCTATTTCTATAAAAATCTCGTAGAAATTAATCACGACATGACAGTTTAGCCGGTTTGATTGCATTTAGCGTAATACGTCTCATATTGGATGCTATTTGGCTTTTATACAACGATGAAAACCGCTCTGTCGCGAAATACTCGACGTTGAAATAATTAACTTAAACGCGACACAAAGTGCCGGTTTACATAAATAAGCGCAGACGCGCGTCGGCCGGTTTTAATCGCGTCAGGATCGGCTCGGTAAAAGTAATTTACGCCGATTAGTCGGAAATCCAATTTACATTTAACGTAAAACGAGGATTCCGCAAGTTCCCCGCGACTGACAACTGATGCGTTTTGCGCGCGGTGGAACAAGGAAAGTTGTTAAAGTAAAAGGCTTTCGTGAAAGATAGTATCATACTCCTGTGCAAACAGTTCTGAAAGGTACAAAGGAAAATCCAAATTTGTCTGAATAATCAGACAACACAGAAATAAAATCGCATTAATGAAATCTAATATTATGTTTATTACACAATATATAAGCGAATAAAATAATCCACAATATTATATTAATTGAGATTATCGTGGTTTCCCTCTGCATGAAACTCTTTTGTCGTTTATTTTTATTTGATACGATCATATTATTCATCTGCATTATTTTTTTTTACATAGAATAACGTATCATAATTTTATTTTCCGCGGTGCTCTTGCGTGTGCATTACACGTATCATATGTTTCGATGATAATCTATTCGCATATTAAATAAACTGCAAAAATACGCGGCGCTTTGCACGATAAGCTTGGCAATATAGAATCGAATCGTTTATTTCGAGAACGGCGTAAATCAATTTTCAAAAATTTTTCTAAAATATTAAAAATAGTTACGCCTCAGTGTATATTGAATATCGGAGATCAATAAAACGTTGTATATTTTTTGATGAATATTTAGAATTAATATTTATTGAAATATAAAAAAATAGCAAAAAAAAACAATTTAAATTCAATAAATTCTTATTTTTCAATTAATTACAGAGATGAAAATTTCTTTTATTTAAATTTAAAAATTTCGAGTTTTTGTTACTAAAATTGTTACTAAGCATTAGATTTGTGAGAAATAAAAAAAGATTATTTTCAAAATTACTGAGCAATTCTTTCTGTTTTCTCTTTTTAAGTATATGTACATTTTAACAATAGATAGATAAAAGTCAAAAAGCTTTCTCTCTCTTTCTCACACTTTGGAGGAAGTGTACCGAGTGAACACAAAAGAAACTACTTCTTAGCGAACAAGCGAACAGAGGAGTTAGTGGAGGAAGTTGAAGTGAGTTAGTGAAATAGTTTCTAATTTAAAATCCGATTCGCCCTCCATTTCCATTCATTCGCTGTTACTATACGTCCAAAACTTGTATGACCTCGGTTGGTGCTTAAATTCATGATGTTTTCAAATCGAATCTTCACTGCTTTCGAAACTCGCTAAATTGATTCGAAAAACGCATTATGTTTATTATACATATATTGTAGATACATATATTTATCTATATTTATATATTACATAATTCTTCTCTAGCCTGCAGTAATAACTATTATTCTCAGTATTACGAACATAAACCAAGGACTTACGTAACTTTTGCAAATGTTTTTTAAAAGGTTGGTTATGAGCGCAGCTGTGAAAGCACAATTTCACATGGCGGAATCATTATTCTCGCGCGAGATTTTATTAGTATTAAAACTGGAGAGAGTTCGTGCTTGAACGTTTGCGCGGCCGATTCGCGAGCGAAACGCCTCGCCCAAAATAAGCCTCGTAAAGCGTCCTAGCTTTTATTCTAGCCTTTAACCCTCCGATGCACTCCGGGGATAAAAATGGCCCAACACGCCGCGTATAATTTCTCTTATCGCACGTATAAGTTTTAAAAATACTCGCTCTCTTATAAAAAGCCTTCTATGTTATTTTATGCCAATCGAATTTCTGGAAAAAATGTATTTATTATCACGCATTATGTTACGTCAAATTTTTAAACAACATAAAAATTGAATGAAAATTGAATATTGTACCAGAGAATTAACTATGAATTTCGATGAATAATATCGCGGAAACCACAAAAATACCGCTTGAAGAGCGAATGTTCAGATTTGGAAAATCAATTGTCAGGTCGACAGTCGATTTCCGCAGACAGATTATTTTGGAAACCGTTTATTATATTATTTGTGCGATTGTGTATCTACGATTAATTGCTATTTTCTCTGTTCGTTGATCATAATTTAAACGAACAAATTGAATTTTCACGTATTTTGTCTCTGATATGATGATATATCTAATGTAAGAAAGACCATTTTAATTTACTACATTTTTATTACAGTATTTTTTATTTTGATGAGTTTACTGCTTTAATTTTGCTGAGATTTTTATGTTTAGCCAAGACGTACAGAGCGCAATTGACCGTCAACTCTTTAACTACCAACCGTATATATGAATGCAGTTGTGCAATGCACGACAGCAAGCGGAGATAACAAAACATTTCTGTTATGAAGTTTTACGACCTCTACGACCACTCTGCGTAATTACGCTATCAAGAGCACAGTCGTTTCGCGTCAATCAAAAAGCACGCCATGGAAAACCATGGTAAGCTTGCCTTTAGTAACTTTTACGCGTCAGTGTTTCCTCCGACGCGGGAGAAACGACGAGGTTTATCGGAATACGTTCGTTTTAAGCGCGAGAAATCGGCGAGCCATGGCCGATCTTTACATAAAAATGTCGAATTCCGCTTGCACAGCGCGCTGATTCCATTCGCTTGTCTACTAAATGCTGCGTTTGTGTTCTCTCCGCGTCTGGCTCTGTTCTTCTCTCTTCCTCTCTTGCTTCTTCTCTCTTTCGTTCTCATTCCGCACGCGCTTGCGGGGTTTACAATCTCTGTAACGATTTCCATTCAGTAACGATCCGGCGCAGACGGCAAATCCCGAGAGGCGCTTCGCGAGACCAAACTCTCTCCTCTCGTAAAAATGATCTGCACCGTGGAACATGCGGGAAACCGCTGCGTCTCCATTCGTTCTCTGTGATGAGGGGAGCGTATGGTATTCGCTTAAAAAAAAAATGTTATGCTATTCTAGCATCGTGAAAATTTGCGAGAATTTACAAAAACAGCATTACTCTTATTTAATTTCAGCAAAACTTGTTTACATGCAGTGATTGCATTAAAGTTCGAGGTTGTATTAAGCTGGAATGGTATTACAGAAAGAAATGGACAGCATTTATGCGTGTAAACATTTACGTGAAAACATTTTGCAGTGTTGTGAATATCAGATCTTTCTAATTTCTGAAAAGCATATGCTGCGAATTTCTCCACAATCTGCATATCTTTTTTTTTTTAATTATGCAAATACAATATGTTGTCAATTATTTTTCAGATTAAACTTCGTAGCTTTTCGCGCAAAACCACAGCCGACTCTCGTCAAGCATGAATTTATACATATCACGAGATAAGAGGCTTTGCTCTGTTGCTTGAAATCTCTAAATGTTTTTACACTTAACTAATATAAATATTATATATATTTTCGAACGTTCAAGAGAGAAAAAACAAATACCTATTTGCGAATTGTAATAATGTTAATACTGTAATATATGTAACGATTTTTCGTGAGGCAAACACGCACACTTGGCGTCTTTTATCCCTTTTTTTTTAAAAAATAATTTTGTTGAAATTTGCGAGATACGTCAAGATAAAATGATTTTATTTTGACATCATAAAAGTCAAAATGATGACTTTTTTATTTCAAAATTTGACTACTTATTGACGTTAAGAACTAAAATAAAGTTATTATTTTAATTTTTTATTGGTTTTCTCATGTGTTTCTTGAAGCTGAGTGCAAAAAGTACAAGCAACGCGATAAACCTAATCCGTACATAAAAAAAAAGGAAGAAAATCCCGACAAGTAACGAGATATTTCGCAGTCTCGCTTATTCGAACAAATAAAAAGCACCATGTCGCTTTTGTACAAAGCAAGAGAAAGGACGAAAGAAGCGGCAGGGTAAGAAAGGGACGCCAGCAACCGAGGGGTGTCTCGGTAAGGTGGGTCGGCAAACGGGGGTGAGAAGAAGAACAAGACGGCGCGGATCTCCCTCGGCCGCGCCTTTTCCCCCCTCCTGGGGGAAATCACATGCTTCTCGGTTTTATGAGTGCCTCCCCCGGCCCCTGGCCCCATCGTTGACCCGCGGGAAGGTCTTTCTCGTCTCGCATCCCCTTCTCCCCTGGAACAGCTAGAAGCACGTTACTTCTTTCTGCCTTTCACTCCTTCTTGGATGGTTCCTCTCTTTCTTTTGGACGCCGTCCTGCGCGCCTCCCTCGGGAGTCCACGCCGGTCGATCCTTTTGTCTTTCTTTCCGGGTTATACCGGCGATATGCTCGGATGTTTGAGATCCCTCTTGAACACCTTTCCTCCGCTTTCATCGCAAATTCGATGGGCGCGATGTGGACGCACTTTTTATGGTCTTGAGATTCGCTTGGATGCGCGCGATTATCTTCAGCGACTATTAACCTTCGCGATTTCACGCGTGACAGAAAATATCGACCATAAAGATTCAAAGAGAGAATCGTGAAATTGCTCGACCTCTCATTCAATTTTACATATTTGCGAAAGTTTTTGAAATAGGTTTTTCACAGTCATATTTATTTCTTATAAAAATTACAAAGTGTAATTAAATATATCTGCTGTAACACATTAAAGGATATTTACGGCGAAAGAATTCGTCCGTTGTAATGGGCTACTTGAGCTCATTAAAATTCCGCACGGTGGAGAAATTAATTTAGTAACGGTATTAATTAGCGCATTACCGTATCGTTACAACGTTTCCCCACTTTCAGTCCATTCGCCGTTTTACGAATGCTCTTCGGGAAAATACGACGAAAATAAAATAGCGCACGACAGAAAACACAAAATGATATCCATAATGAGGTAACGCTTCGACATTACGACGGAAATACATTTAAAACGTTAATTATTCCTACCATCGATCAGATTTGAATCAAACAGAAGTATCGATGGAGTGTTTGAGACATGATTTTATCGAAATCTTCCGTGAACTCTTCCAAAGAAGAAATTTAAAAAAAAATTTTTTTTAATGTTTTTTTTATTGTTGATAACTTAATTTTAAAAGACGAGAGGTTAAAGGACTGAAACACTTTTCTTTTTTTACCTGCTTTTACGTTTTATCCAGAATTATGTAACGCTGAGAAAGTTTTTTTATAGGATAATTTTATTACTTTTACGATTTAGCGGTTTACATGTCTGTACAAAGAAACAGTTCTCGTGACAGAAAAATTGAATAAAGGAATATCTCCATCATAATTTTATCTCACTGAACTTTATGGATAACAATGTAATAAATTGTACATTTATATTGTTTCATCCAATTCAATCTTTGTCATGAAAATTATAATTTGCTGATATTTTTCATATTCAAGAAAATATAAGTTAAATTACACGGTTATTAAATATTATTAAATAAGCATCAAAGAATTATTAAATGCCAATTTCGACAAAAGAGCAATTTGATTTGGTACTCACTATTACATTTATTTCGTAAAAATGTTTTATCCATCTCTTCTTCCTTTTGTTATAAGATTTGAATTTTTATTTTAACATATAGTTATTAATATTTATTTTATATTTGCGAATAATTTCCTCGTTCATCACATTTGAATGTGCCAGAGAACGCAAAGACGCATTCCTGAGATCTTGTCCGAACATCTGGGGCCCGCTAAGTCGCCAAAGTTACGCGACGTCGCGCGCGTCGCCGGAGACTAAGTCGTTGCAGCGAGTTAACTCGAGATAATTAAGGTGACTATTAATCACGGCATCTGAACGCGTGGGCAATTAGTCCTTACATCGCCGGCATTCTCTCGGCATTCTTATCACGTAGGTAATATATAAGGGCAACGGCGGTGAGACGCGTCTCACGAGTGTCTTGCTTAGGCGTCGCGTCGTGAACAAGCGCGTAATTTATACTGAAACTGAATTAGCAAAACTACTATCGTGGCAGACTGCGTGACAGTTAATAGTTCCATAATCCAAGCCGCATCTTCCGCCAAGTTTACTCAATGTCGTTAGTTTGCGCAGACCGTTTCTGTAGTATACGTGTATATTATATCTACGTCTATATATTTTTATCTACGTTTTCTAAAAATCTGAATTTATGGATACTTACTGATTACCCAATGACATTTAAATAGAAAAGAAAGAAAGTTTGAATATTATATAATTAAAATATGAATATTTGCACGTTAATTTGAATCTTTCAATGCAATATTTAAGGAATTTATGGACTAAAACAATATTAAATCACATAATAAAGGTTGTTATCCAGGTTAGGGATGTCACATTTCATTCACTGATTAGAGAATATTTTCTGAATCTAGATCAATAGATAATCACTCATATTAGTTCCAGTTATGCTAAAAATGTGAATTCACAGTGAAATTTAACATAAAAAAATTAATGAAACGTGGAATCCCTAATCTAATCAACTTTACTCTCTAAAAGTGAATCAGTATATTATTATCAAAAAACAATAAATATTTATTGACGATTATATTAGTTATAAGTATAGCGCTAAATAAAAGAGTCCTTCAAATCTTCAATTCATTTATACCTAAGTATAGCGCTAAAATTACCGATTAACTCTAGAGAATTTTTTAATGGATAAGTTTAATGTATATGAAACTCTGACATGCAAATATCAATATATTTATATTATATAATACTCAAATTTCCTTTTTTTAGTTGAATTTCACTAATTCAGAGATTTAGAGAAATATGTGCAGTTAAATCTAATCTATTACGTATATAAACTGCAATTATCCTTTGACAATCTTTTTACATGCAAATCAATTCAGTTATATCGTTTAAAACAGATTTTTTAATAGAAAATATTTCGTTTTGTCGATTTTTTGTAAATAAATATTGTTTATATGTTTATAGTCATTAAAAATTATAATATAGAAATTAATAGCGAGAAAACGAATGTTACTTGAAACAGAAAGCTGAATTTACAGAATTTAGAAGAGTTATGCGAAAGCTAAATTCTTCCTCGAGAAGAGATAGCAAGATCAAATACAGCGTCGATTTTGTGACCTGTTTGTTAATGCGCTTCAAAGTAGGACAATCGTGGTAGAAACTTCTTACAGAACTCCTTGCGATATTTCTCGAGAATCAAACGTATCCGCACATACATCGCGAAGACAGCCGCGAAGCGGAAGTGACGATGAAAGGGGTTGAAGATGGTAGTGGAGGAGATCGCGAGAGTTGCATACCTACGTGTACCTACTCCATCTTCGGCGAGGCATAGAGATCGACGGCTGGAATATCGATTGACTACCGTATTCGCGGGATTCCGCTTCCCTTTTTCATCTTCCTCGCGACCTCGCAACTACTTTCGAGATTCTTCGATTGTGTATGTTAGTCGTTTCCGCGTGCGTCGCGCATCCCCGATATTATATATCCCTGCACCTCGACCTGCACCCTCCGACATCCCGGCGCTATTATCACCTCCTCCCCTAGATCTCTACTGCAGCTACTTGCCATTGCATCTTTTTACGTACGCTCGCCAACAGATCGAGTCCGCTCGGAAGCTTTCAAGTTGTTATGTCTATCTCGCGATATGACTCGTTGTCTTCTCCCGATATGTTTTGCGCGTAAAATAAATCGAATCGGGAATCTCTTTATTTCCTCGATACCACTATTAGAGTAACTGTCCCTATTATTGTGTACATACGTCCTTATCAGTACGCCTTTATATTTAAATAAGTCATAAAGAAAACTAGCACAAATAAATAAGAAAATATATTTTTTATTAAATTAAATTATTAATATATATGTATATGATATCAAAGAGATATTTTATTTTGTAACCATTATAGTAAATATTTTTTAAAAGATACGTACTTATTGTAATTTAGAGAAATTTACGTGAATTCAGTAATATCGCAAGATTTTAAACGTTGTATTATGAATGTACATCAAAACTATATAGGTATAATTAAAAACCCATGTGAAGTTGGCCCCCCAAAATATAATTTTCGTATATCTTTTGAACTATGGGTGAGCAAACGAAAATTCCAACTGAGCATTCGTGAGCAAACAATGAGCAAACGAATGCATGAAGAAAAAAATCGATTTTTTAATATTGGAGGGCCAGCTTCACACGGGTTAATTAAAATAATAATTTATTCAAAAATAATTTAAACAATTAACTTATATCTTTTATCTATTTTAGTAATGATATTGTTAAAATGAATCAAATGCGAATAGCCACACAAATCAAGGGCACGTTAATAGGGACGAAAACGTTTTCTCTATTTTTATCAAAACCATCATAAAACATTAATATTTTTTAGATTTTAAGAAGACAAAATTAAAGTTACAATATTTAATAATTAATTCAGTAATTAACAAGTTGGTTTAAAAGCACACTATTAGGGACAGTTACCATACATGATACATTTACCGATTGCTAATTAGTAATAATGTGATTTATTACATTTTTTATGTTATTATTAATGTTATTACATATATATTCTAAAAGCGTAAAGAAAGACGCAAAGTAAATTTATTCTGGTTTCGCGTCTATCCTCATCGCGTCTCATGCCGATATTCTAGATACGTGCGAACTTCGGCGTGATTTTTTTTATCCGATAACGGATCTCGTGCTTTTAGATACGATTCATCCGATATTGTAACACGATCGCAAGAGTACGGAACGAACGCTCATACGCCGAAAATAAATTTGGAGCGATAAAAAAATTGCAAATTCGCGCGGGACATTTTGCTCGAGTCCATTAGGGAATTTTAATTGCGGATTCTTCCTCTCCTCTCTTTCTCTCTCTCTCTCTCTCTCTCTCTCTCTCTCTCTCTCTTGATTTATCTCGCTCAAAATTCCTGTAACGTGTCATGGTTATGTTGCGCCACCAAACGCATTTAAATCGCATTTTCGTCAGCATACACGTGCCTATTGTGTTTTTGTAATCAAAGTAACCGGTTCGAACAAAGGCTGGAGGTGGAAAGTCTGGCCGTCCCCAAAATTCGCGGCAATTCTATTCCGTGTAAATTCGATTATAGCTACGGTAATTAGATACCGCATATCGCATTCCGAACGTTGTTCATTAATCATATGGAAAATGCGCGAGATTCAATTGTAGAATTGTTCTCTGTAATATATTTGAGAGTGGTGTGAATTTAATCCTTTATTTGGTCATATTATTTTCAAACATATCAAAAAATAATGTGTAGAGATTAGTTGAAAAAAATTAATAAATGGAATAAATTAAAAATATTTTACACCATTTTTTTTAGTTATATTCTAAATTATATATAATCTCTTAATATAAAAAATTATTTTATATTTATACACACAATCTTTGTATAACAAAACTTTAATGGAACATGTAATCAACATGTGTTTGTGTGTGTGTGTGTGTGTGTACAGATATTATTTAAATTTTTGCAGTCAATTTTAAATTTGCTAGAAAAAATTATTCACTATTGCTAGAGACTTCTCTATTTTAATTCATGTTTGTGTGTCATAATGTGTCTGCAAAAGCTTTGCACGTTTGCACCACGCATTATCATTTATTCTTGTATTAAGAAAAACTTTAATGAATAAATTCGCGATAATATTTGGCCTCACATATTCATGTTATGCAAAACACTCCCGTCCGGTCGAGAAAACCATGAATAATAATGCGATAACTAATGCTCGCTATATAACATCTGCCTCTCTGTAAAAATAATATCAGTTAGAACGCGTTGTATTATACATATTATTATATTATATGAAGGATCTCCGAAGTCAAAAATTTTCTCATGACACATAATCGGTCGTAGATTCTCCATCGAAATCGAATTCTTCCTCACTCTACAAGGAAAATCATCGGCTATGTTATGAAAATCAATTTAAAAGAGGATGAATATAAACAAAATAATTTCATAACACACATACATTAAAAAATAATTTCTTAGAGATAAATTTTTTAATGTTGGATAAAAAAAGAAAATTGTATAACAATATTATACAAATTATATGTTGCAAAATGTATCAAATATTATATATGTCGCAACGCGCTTCTTCTAACGTGACAGAAACGAATTTCCTAAACGCTCTATACATGCATGTGATCTCGCAGCTCGGCTAAAAATATTTTCCCAGCGCTTTACATCGGAGATACTCGCCGAGCGATATTTTTCGAAGCTCGCGACTTTTGCGAGAGTCTTTTCAGTACGTGTGCACATAAAGTGTTCAATCACTCCCGAGTCTTCATCCCCTGCATCTCAGCGTGCGTGCCACTCTGGTAAAAGCGTAACACACACGCCAACTCCGACCGAAGCAATTTACAGAATCTCATCCTGTTTATCGAGTTGCGCGCGCCTGTAACGCTACAGATATCACCGAGACGCACGATCTGAATATTACGTGCCGGTAACGAGTTTACATTGAACGTACGTTGATCGCTTCACGATCAAAAAGTGCAACTAAAGTGCAAGTTATGAGTTACGTCACTCTATCCTGCGACCGGATCCACGCGCTCTGAATTTATCTTGATCCTCGAGAAAATGCTATAAAATGTGTGCCAAGGCTCGATGAGAACGGAACATTGACTTTGCGATGAGTTTACGATGAGTTTACAATGAGTTTACGATGAACTTGCTCGGGCTGTGGATAAAGAAAGTCAAAGTACACGAATTAAATTGAACAAGCCAAGTCGTTGTAGCTTTGTTATGCTACAAAAAGAAAAACGATATATCGAGAGAGAGAGAGAGAGAGAGAGATATTTTTTTAAAGATTTTGATATATAATTTTGATAATATGATTGGCGCGTACAAAAAACAATCTAAAAATAAAAGCTAATTTTCTTTGATGTACAATAGATACGTGCCATGTAAACGAAACTTTTACGAGTTTGTCACGTTCCATCTTCCCTGATGTCTCCATGACGAGACCGGATGAAGAGTTATGTTATATTGGTTTTCGGTTTTCGATAACACAGACTTGCATACATCTTTGTTAAGGACAATACACGTAAAACACGCGAGACATCCTTATCACATCGACGATATAGCGCCCATATATAGCCTAACTGATCTAATTTTCTGAAACTTTTAATACGGCTGAAATCTTTCGCAAAGATTATTGTCTTATGAAAAGCAGCCTTTCTTTATCTAGATTATAACATTTATTTATGTTTTATTTATAGTAATTTAGCAACGATATTTACCTCATAAATTATAAAAAATCGTAAAAAGCGAATTGATATTAAGATTTGTATTCACGTTATTTACACTTTTCGTACTCAGAATCCTTACTTTTTCTTTTTTCGACTCCTAAATATATATTTTGTTTTAAGTTCACAAATTTTGGAGGATTTCAAGCAACACTGACAGATCTTAAGTGAACTTATTTTGTCTCTTGTTACAGCTAGAATGTGATAGAAGTCTGTAAACTATATGCGTTTATTCCATGATCGCACACAGATTTCCCAAGTTTCCGCTAACGACAAAAGTGCGGAACAGTGAATTGTTTTACTTCGCGCGTAAATTTATCGTCTGCGATTTTACATTCATCGTACGAGCAGTTTCCAATCCTGCCACTGTCGACAAATGGAATTACGATGGTGCAGGGGGTAGAATTCGGATCAGAATAAAATCAGAAAACCGCCTTCGTGATTTTTCTTTCAGGATTCGATCGTTAAATTTCGGCAGAAAAGAAGAACTTATCGTGGGATTTGATCCTAAAAGGTTGCTCGTGACCATTTACATTCAATCATGTACCGTTTGATGTTAAAATAGTAGAGACTGTTTCTTCGAAATAATAACGTCACAGTTTTTCTTTGAAATTTAATGTATATGTACAGTAGATTAACTTTTTAAATGTGTAAAAATATTTTGGAGCAAAAGGAAAATATAACAGATAGGACTGTTTCTTCGAAATAATAACAGTTTTTCTTTGAAATTTAATGTATACGTACAGTAGATTAACTTTTTAAATGTGTAAAAATATTTTGGAGCAAAAGGAAAATATAACAGATTATAGCGATACATATAAGTATGTTAAAATTTTCAACAAGTAATTTAAAATGTTTTATTCTACTTGTCAAATTAAACGAGAAAAAAAAATTTTGAAGTAACTAAAAATTTAGTTAACTACAGATCTGAAAATAATTTTGATGGATTATAAAAATAATGTAGAACGTTTTAAGCTGGTTGCTAGAATATTATACTTCTTTCTGCAGTATATTATTCATCACATGCTTAAACGTCCTATAGGTATATAATTACTTTGATAGTTTAACTTTTCTGTATTTATAGCTAAATTTTTAGATACTTCAGCAAAACTGTTGTTTTTTTCCGAAATATTAAAGAGCACATGTAAAGATATATGTATACATATACAAGCATATGAACGATAGCTTTTGTTTAAATTTAACTAAGAACATTTGTATGATTTCCATAACACGGTGGATTTAAAATCACAGGAGGAAAATGAGCGTTTCTCCCTGATAACATTCGCGGGATGAATCATGAACGACGAGAAAGAACAGCGTGCTTCGAATCGCTTACGATATTGTCTCTTACATCTCCTACCTTCTTTCTACCCTCCCATCGTGTCTTGTCGGCCTCTTTTCTTTTTCAGGATCCTACAGCTCAATAGGATTATCTCGTAGACCTTGTTGCTTTTTTTTCTTATCGAATAATCAATATCGCCCGCAGGCGTCTTCACCTGACTGGCATCTTCGAGTAGGAGCGATGTTTCGTGATTTAAGTTTAGCAGAAAAGACTTCAGGAAAAAGCAAAGTGTGCAATCAGACAACCCTCCATTTATACTGTGACAGTAGTTACATATACAGTGCAATGTGAAGAAAAACCGAAATTCTTGATATCGAATATATTCTTTGTTTTAATGCTGCGTAAGATCATTTTATTATCATCCTTATCTAATTGTATTGTATTTCATCATGAAAAAATTTAACATTAAAATATTAATTTGTTTCTAATATTTGATTGATTTCGTCTATTAATGTGAAATTTTTTTTCTGTAAAAATTTATTTTAATCATTTAATATGGTAAACTTTAACAAATCAGTAAGATTAATAAACTATTTACACAAGCATTAATTTGAGAAATTAAGCATTAATTCGTATAAATCGAAATCTAACATAGATTTTTCAGAAAATTGAAGATGTTTCTTTAATGATTTTTTAAATAAGGAAATACTTTCTCTTAAAAAATATAAGTAACAAATTACATAGTAAATATATAGTCGAATTAGTTCTACCTATATATTTTACTAAGACAATTTAATATTATATTTATATTTAAACCAAAATTCTCTAATTGAGAAGAGACAATTACAATTTAACAATTTTTGTTCTGAACTTTTCTCTTTCAAAATAACTTTCATCAATATCCTTATCACACGTAATTTCATTTGTTCGCCTTCGAGGATCACTGAATTTACAAATCGTATTCGTGAAAGAACTTTCCTTTCGCACCCTCGGTTGAAGCCAAGCGAAAAAGAAAGCACACAGAAAGGCGCGGAATTATTTACCAAGGTTGTGCCGGGACCAGAATTGAAAATCGTTCGTATCTGTCTTGTTTCGCTCGTGCTCGTAATCGATGCGTACTTTTCGTCGTCTCCATGAGGAAGCCCTCGACATTATCGAGGGTGGTGGATCTTAGGCAAAAGACGCGTTTCACCTTCGACTCCCTTTAACTTTCGTTTTTCCCTTCTCTGGAACGACAACGTACGTAACTTAAGCGTGCCTGAAAGTTTTACGATACCTTGGTCCACAAAGACGAGGGACACAAGCTGTATAACACAAGGGAGGAGACGAACCGGAGAAATGCAGGAAAAGCTGATGTGCGTAGGCATGGAGAATTATTTATAAAGCCTTCTTCCAGACGAATTTTACATCGCACGAGGTCTCACGTTACGATATATGCTGTAAAAATGAAGTTATGCCTTTTCGTTTGCCGATACTCTCTAAAATTTCATATGCTCACGAAGAAAAATTGATGACAATCATTCATCGCATATTGAATGAGAAGATAGGATTTCTGTGATCTTTGAGAGATCACAATTATAAAATTGTGATATCATGAAAGAAAAAGAAAGGGCGGAAGATGATGAAATGCATATTTGCAATACATTGATAGTTTCGCGTAAATAGAAGTGCGTGATTAACATTCATTATGTAATCATATGAATAATATTATATATTCGGCAATAGTTTCTGTTCTATGCATCATGTAGGTGATGTGATTGTTGTGTGGGGTCAATAATCGAATAACTGAACTTGCATATTAATCATTATGAAATAGCTGGGGGAGGGGGCTTAATTATTTTAATGGTAGTAACAACATAGCAAAATGCATGATATTATATTAATTATTATATGTTTATAAAATTTGTTAATATATTATATATATGTATACGAGAAGAACTCGAAGAGAACATATGAAGAGAATAATTAATATTTATCTAAATTCATTTATTATTTATTAAAAAGAGGCGCGCGGGAAGGGGTTTAGCAGCAAAGTTAAACAAACTTACGAACTAATTAATAATCAATGAAAAACCAATTAACCCTCTCTCGAAAATCCCCATGTAATTTCACTGTCTATTATTATTGGCCACATTAATTCATTATCGGCGAAACTGGTTACAGCCGCAAATGAGTTCGTGAGCCGCAAACTCGCTTGGCTTGCCGAACCCATGAATAATCAACGAAAAAGTATCTAGTTTTCTTTTTCAATTTTGCACGTATAATGTTGTTATCGGATCTTCGAGTCGTTTTTAGAACCGCTTTTCAAGGCAGACCGGACATGGCCGTATAAGAATTTGAGCCGCACGAGAAGTTGCATGACGCGCACTTCTGCACGGGAGGGCTTCTTTTAATTCTATCGTATTTCTCGGGGCACATCACGCCGGAAGTTGTTCCAAATGCGCCGCGCGAAGAATTACCGTACGGAGCAACCCTCTTTGAGTAGCTGTTTAGAGCAGCCCGCAATTTTTCTTCCGTTTTCCCGGCCGTTCTCGCGAGGGGCCGACGACGCCGACCAATTTCCTCCCTCTCACGGCTTAGCTCGTTTTTCATTCTAGTCGATATAGCTCATGGGTTCTTTTACAAGCTCGCAAGGTGTACAGGTAAAGAGCACCTGTCGTGCCGCATGATTGCCTTTGGCCCCATATTCACGTACCGACTTTCACGTAGGCACAGAACCGCCATGCTATGAGACTCGCGCGCTATGAGAACGATCGAGCGAACGACGTTCGTGCCTTGCTGGATGGTTGGACACTCGGCGAAGAGATGACAAGTAGATGTAGCCAGCTCGAGGTGAATTCCCGGATCCGCATGTGGTGCACGTACCAGTTTGATATCTGCAATATGGCGGACCGCTGTGCACACTCCTTTTCCCGTCGTCTACTTTTGCGAAAACTACCCATGAAGGAATATCGCGTGACGTCACGAGTTTTGCGAGTAAACTCAATAATTTGTTGTAAGACGAAACGTACTTCTTTTAATAAAACTTCATTGCTCTATAATATTTTATAAAAAATTCAACTGAAGATGGTTTGAATGAAGCCGAAACATATCGATTCTCAAAATTCTTCAGAGTGGAATCTTATAGCGTTTTTCGTTGGCAAAACTGGTACGCAATTAATGCACATTAAATCAATTATACGTTACTCTAATCTGAATGTAAAAGTGAGATATCTCAATTGATAAAATGCCCTATCTATATTTTATCAAATAGCCTAATAGAATTGAGAATTTCACGGTTTAAATGACCGCGCATTTCTATATTTTTATTAAACATACGCTTTATGTCGATTTGTGTGCACTAAGTGCGCACTAGTTCCGCCAATAAAAAACGCTATTACTTTGAAGAGTGAAAATTGAGCCAATTTTGAAAGAGTGGCTCAATTTTCAATCTTTAAAAATAAAATTTTTAAGACTTTTTAGAGTGACAATTCACTCTAAAATTTCTAAAGAGTATAAAAATCCTTTACAATCGCCCTATAATTTTTTCCTTTTTAATTTTGTTTAAATAATTGCTGAATCAGTTTAAGAATAAATATTTGATCAAGATTTCGCAAAGAAAAAGCCAACTTCTTAGTTTATGGTCTTAAGTAGAGCCTCTGAATATATTATATATGTATCTTTGATAAGTAAAGGGTTTAATAAAAGGACTATCGAACATTATATATAAATCACCTGTTCGAAGGTGCACTAATATCCGAACCCGTAATTTTCATTAAATTGCGGGTATGGAGGATGCACTTCCGTCGATGCGTCACATAATGTGTTAGTGTTAACAGACCGTTACGTTTCGCCTGTTGCACAATGTAACATCAGAGTAACTATGCGCACGTGATCTCGCGAGCGAACGTCGTGGCAGGTGTGTGCGGTTCGTGTTTCAAATTCGAAAATTACAATCGAGTGCGTAATAGCGATGTACGCTGTTACGTGCATCGCTCTCGAGTGTGCAATCGATCAAACGTCGATTTCGCTAACCGAGCTCGACTTGGGGGCCAATTGTGTATCGAGCGTTCCGCTTTTGCGGAAGTTCACACAAGTTAAATGTGTGATCAAGATCGCTAAATGGATTGCTGCTACCGTACATCCGAATATCAAATGTACACAGAAAGAACAGTTTTGCGCGCGCTGAAGAATCTAAAAATTTTAACCAAGTATGGGTCTGAAAATAATTTTGTTGGATTATTAAAATAATTATGTTATCGTTATACTTTAATAATAGTACTAATATATGTATATATATATATATATATAACGTTCTAAATCAATTTGAATGTTCTATATAATTATTTTGATGGGCCAAAATTATTTTTAAATTTGCATCTATATAGTTATAAATTTTTAGATACTTCAGCAAAACTGTTTCCATATATTTTTAAAACTCTAATGACATTTTGAAAGCTGAGATATTAATGCAGATACCTCGAGATTTATATCGCATAGTTCTCGTTTTTGTTTCCTTATTCCCATAATTATTTTGTATTACTACGCGAAGTCACGAATTGATTTCTTTCGAATTTATTGTTGAGATCTGTAATTCTTTCTTGCGTGTAAAGGCGATCAGTATGCGTTTGTGAGATACATTTGATTTACATAATTTTAGTACAGCTATCGGTAGTTATACGACACGCGATTGGTCAAATCTCTTTTCAGAATTCAGTTTAGCCAATTACGGTAAAATGAGGTTCAATTTGCAAATTTTACGGAGCAGTCGTGTCAAAGAAAAGGGCAGTGGTATTGTAGCTTTCATTAAGATTTAGATCCGTGTAGGTACACGTACTTGTGTGTATGACGTAGCGTTTTATCCAATATTCCATTTGTGTGGGCGGCGCTTTGACTTTGAAACGCCACGAAAGCTGACCACAACCGATCGATGTACCGGCTCTCCCCTGAAAGGGAAGCATGATCAAAGCGTCGTAAACGCTTGTAAGCGCGCATCAGAAATCACGCCTTCCACGTAATGTCAACCGTCGAATGCTATTTCGTTGCTGCCACCGGGCATTTCGCAGGAGCAGAGAATACCGTGTCGACGTAAACCGAAATGAAAACGCACGCACGCGACCGTAAGCCGCATAACAACTTTATGTCAGCAATGTAATTTTGCGTAATTGATCGTCGTCGTTATTCGAGCGAATTTTGACCGCGTTAAGTACGATCGAGACAATCAAGGCACGTATAATATATTGAAGTGCCCAAACTACGTAGAATTTTAGCAACATAATGCGACGGTCATTTTGTATTTATCGTCGTTGCGTAAACCCCAAATTTTCGGTCTGTAAATTTTGCTGTTAACAAATAGATGTGCTCGCTTTATCGCATTATATTGGCTGCTCTCTAAATTCTTTGGAATGAAAAGCTCATTCTAAAGCGTGAAAATAAAAGCCAGTCTTAAAAAAGAGTGACTCAATTTTCAACCTTTAAAAATGAGATTTTATTCTAAAAGTTTTAGAGAATGAGTTTAGCGGAAAAAGCAGCTTTGCAACTGTTGTAAAATTATATAACATGACTAGTCTCGCTAGGTTTGAATGTACAAACGAATCATGTTGAGGAATTTTACAACAGTTGCAAAACTACCTTTTCTGCTGAACACAGCCATTGTATGTATTAGATGATCCAATTTTCGCGTTTAGAAAAACCAAGCTTTTGATATCCCTTCAAAAAAATAGAGTTTCTTTCAGTCGACACGATGATAAAATTCGATAGTCGTTTACCCTCTCGACATGACCGATTGGTTTGTAACTCGCGTTTAAAGTGCCGAGAAGCAAACGGCTCGCCGGCCTCGCGGCGATCCCACGTCCCATAATGAAACATTGGAACGCAATTATATTTCTCATTTCCATCGACGGGGATCTCCCTCAATAAATACGCAAACAGCCAATAACAGCTTTATCGGGAGAATTCAGAGCCGGCGGCAGCAGTGATGGTGGTGAACGAGTGAGTCGACAGCAGGTAGCGCCGTAATGGAACTTCGTAAAACCGATTCGGAGGATCTCCCCCGGGCGAATTGCACCGGTGCAGTGCACACCGATGCGCCCGACCGCAGCTTCTGCTCGTCTCGTCGACCGACCATCGGCATCGCCCCACGTCTTACGGTTGCATTTTAAAGTTGCAACTCGGTCAGCGCGCGCATCGCGGTTAACCGAATGCTCTTCGCTCCTGAATTGTATCTCGTGAATCGTATCTGCATTTTGCGATTGAAGTAGATATATTGTTCTGCGAATTTCAATCCGATTTCCAGAAAACCTGCAGATATTAAAAACATTAAGTGTGCATTAATCGCCTCCTGGAGAAATTTTTCTAAAGAAAGCAATTCAAAGAAGTTACGCAATGCTATTGCAATTGCAATGTTCACAAAACGTTGGCGTTTGATGAACAATAAGCCATTACTTAGATTTTAAGTCTTAAGTCATACGAAATCGACCAATCATATAGTCGATAATTCTTCTCACATATTCGACTGTGATTGGTCAGCATCTTATTTAAAGCTTAAGTTATCAAGCCACGAATCAGCTAAACCGCAAACCGCGTAGCTTCTTTGAATTATTTAAATTGCTTTCTTCAAGAAAATTTCTTCAGGAAGCAATCAATGCACATTAATTATAAGTTATAATCGAGTAGCTTCTTTCAAGAAAATGTTTATGAAAACTTTCAAAGTATTAATTTAAATCATACATTGCTTTCTTAAATTTCACGTCTGGATCAATGGACAGATTTCAAACAATAAGATATAGAAGCCGCAATCGGAGAGTTCGTTAATTCGAGATAAAGCCTCGCACTCTCTATAGGAATAGGTACATCTTTGGCGAAACGATGCACTTTGAGAGTGGACAGGACGAAGGACGAGGACGATGTAAATGAAACTACGCGTTTAGAGCGAACTTTCGAGAGGGAGAGGAGACAAGAGGAGACGCGAGCAGGAGACACGCGCGCGCGCGAAGGTGGGAAGTGACAGGACAGAGGATGAGTCGACGAGAGGATGCAAGGGATGAGGAGCAGAGGGAGGGGGTTGTAAGTTCGTTGCGAAAATGAAATTACCGCACCGTGAAAGCAGCGCTTTGCATGAAATCACGCCATAGCAAGGCAAGGAGAGCAAGATAGAAAGAAAAAGAAGGAGAGAGAGAGAGAGAGAGAGAGAGAGAGAGAGAGAGAGAGAGACTCGGAGCGACGAGCAATAGCAGTTCGGGCTCTATTCTCCTCCTTGTCCTACCCAGTCTTTCTAAAGCAATTCCTCCCAAACCCCCCTCTGAATAAGTGAATTTTCACGCGTTCTCCCAGAGCTTTGCGTGGTTGTGTGTTCCCCAGGGGTACACCTGCCGCAACACGACAAAGAGCGTGACTTCGCGGATTCAACCGTCTGTTTTCTTCGAGCCAAGATTGAAGAATAGGTATTGACTTTTCCGCCTATTGTCTTGCTTTCCAAACACCACGTTGACGTACTAACGTCATTCATTGAGATTTTAGATAAATTCTTGATATGCACAGGATAACTCGATTAATACCTAGAAAAATAAAAGAAAGAAATGTAATTTTGTAATTTTAATTTTTTAACTCCTTACTCAATGTTCTCAAGTCTATTGAACTCATAAAAAAATTTAGATAATAAAAATTGTACAGTAAAAAATACATGTGAAATAAATAAGACATCTTTATTAATGAGGGAATTGTGAGCTGCCAACTCTTTATACTTTTCTATACGAATATTATACAGCAAATTTGTATATATTTTTAAAAGATTTTTGTAGCTCTCTCTTTTGTGACTATAGTATATATCCCGGAAAAAATTTTACATTTTATATTTTCCAATTTGCAAGAAGTTTGGTCTCATCCAAGAAAAACGAGCCTCTTCCCTTCCCTCTTTCTCGCATAGCAAAGCCTGTGATAAGGGTCGCGCGAAACAGCAGTTAGACACTGAGGGGGTTGAAATACCCGGGACGATGAAGCGAGGAAGAGAGGGAATGAGAGTTTGTTAGCAAGTTTTATAGACTATCAGTCGACTCGTTAAGCGGCAACTAGGAGACTCCTTTCCGCCGGCGTTATTTCCATTCGCACCCCCCTCCCCCACCCCTCCGGCACTCGACGAACGACGTTAGACAGACCGTTGTCGACCTAGTCGGCACGTTACCCGCTTATCCCGCGAGAACAACTCTCCTCTTCCTCTCGAGCTCGTTGGTGGCGGCCGTATGCTAATGCCGGCGGCATTAGCACGCCGCGGAAACTATGCGAAACAAACAACCGAGAAATTCCGTCCAATGGCGCGTCTCCATCCCTGCGTTGAGCACTTGCAATAACTCTCGAGTGAAACGTAGGATAACGTAGCCTCTCGGTTTGGAGCTGTGATATTTAACCCTTTCTCTCCCACTGTAATTTGGTCGACTGTTGTAGAAAGTACAAAATAAAACGCACCAATTACAAGGTGAAAGGAGTGTTTTATTACGACATAATTGCCAAGACATTGTCTGCTTGGAGTATTTAGAGTAATGTTAAAAATCTTCTGTTAGTGCTGCATTATAATGATAATGAAGGTGCTTACTACTTAAACGAAGGTGTCTAATTTATAGTACCAAGAAAAAGTCGTTTGATAATTAGGTTATTAAGAAATTATATTTAAAAAAATACTACATAGCGTGATGTTAAAAGTAATTATTTTACTAATTTTTGCAAGAAAAATAATACCAAAAAGCTTTATGAGTCGTCATTAAGTGAGCGTTTATGTATTCAAAATGACAAAATGGAAAGGAACAAACTCCCGTCTACATGTTATTCTCTTCACAAAAATTCCTCCTGAATGAAGCTATTTTCTTCCGCTTTGTTGCAAATAGTCGAGATCAGAGGTGGGCGGTACATCTCGTCGGATTTCGACTGGCGGACAATGGCGCGACCGGCATAATGAAAATTAATCGCTCTTGTAGAACGTCATTGTGAGATGGCGAAATCCTCCTCCTGCCAGAATGACTTCTCTCTCTTTCTCTACATAAACACACATACACACCCGCATTTTCTCCTTCCGTCAAGATGAATCACGCGCCAGCCCCGGTTACGAGGTAGGAAGAAAAAAGGCGCTAGGCGAGAGATCGTTGGGAACAATATTCCTTGCAAATGGATACAAACGAGGTGATTGGCCCGGGCCAATCCATCAAGACGCGCCTTGCTTTTTTACCCCCTTAGTCGGCCGCGTGGCTTATTCTAGTCTCTCTCTCTCTCTCTCTCTCTCATACACACATACACATCTCTCTCTTACGCGATAGAAGTGAAACATGCCCATGTGCGGTAGTTACCGATAAACAAGCTCCGAGTACATCACAAAATATTTTTCGTACACCAGTACATCTGTATGCATTAGGCATTGCATGATGTGTTTAAAAAGTATAAGAATTATAATATTATCGATTCGAATTATAGATATTGATTTCACAATTGTACATATCACAGTATTAAAATTCATTAATTTCAGATATAACTTTATGTCTCATTAATTTAACTTAATTTATTACGTACAAATAAGCTTTATATATGAGACGATTATAAGATGTGAATACGTAAATAATGCAGCGTCTAAATAATGCAGCAAGATACTATTATAATGCGTATCAATCAGGTAACTTATAGCGAATTCGATTGGATTCATTCAGTTTGCACATTAAAACCGTCGTACACAAATTGATATAAAGATGTGTTTAATATATTATAAATACCACAAAATTCTTAATTACACTTTATTGTGCTATTTGATAAAATATGTATTTTGTAATTTAGAATATTTACATTTTACTTTCACATTTGTAATTAGAATATTATACATTGTACAATTGCTTTAATATGGACCAGTGTACATTAGTGCGTCCAACCGCTAATAAATGAATATGTGAAATAGAGGGGAAAGGAAAAAATAATCTAGAAATATTTTTGAAATTTATTCTATACGTTATTATATACACACACTCTAAATCTGAATCAGTGAAATTCATCTGAAAAAGGAAGTTTACATAATTACATAATCGAACATTACATAATTAAAATACCAATATTTGCATCAGTTTCAATATCATATACAATAAATTTATACACTGAAGGACTGAAGCAAGATTAGTTAGGCTAGAGATTTCATATTTCATTAATTATTTTGAATTTCATTGTAAATTCACCAGTTAAAATTAATAATAATAGTTGAACTCGTTCTCTTTCGAGAAATACATATTTTTACGCAATAATTCACACATATGTGTTACGAATTAAATATATTTATTAATTTTTACATTAATTTAGAACGTTCGTTTGGAATGTTTGAACATTTCAATTTAATTCAAATCATCATCACACACACACAGCGAAAAACATTTCAAATACATTTAAATACCACATTTGTCCACATAAAATCAGTTCTTAGTAAATCAACGAATCTTACTTTTTTCATTGATAATCAGGGCTATGTAAAGTTGGCCCCCCACTATTGCAAATCTAAAAATGACCATTACCATTCGTTTGGTGGTCGTTTGGTGGTGTTTGGTAATCCATTCCGGACGTTTGATAGTCAAAGATATAATGAGAAATGTCAAAAAAAGAAGAACGCGCGTGAAGTTAGCCCCCCCATATCTAAAACTCGCCTTTGCAGAATGCAAATGCAATAATGGCTGTAAGCATTCGTTTGGTGGTCGCTTACTGACGTTTGGTAGTCCATTCCGGACATTTGGAAGTCTTTTCTTTTTTTGACATTTCTCATTATAACTTTGACTACCAAACGTCCGGAATGGACTACCAAACGTCAGTAAGCGACCACCAAACGAATGCTTACAGCCATTATTGCATTTGCATTCTGCAAAGCCGAGTTTTAAAAATGGGGGGGCTAACACACGCATGTATCCTTTTTTTGATATTTCCGCCTATAATTTCGACTACCAATCATCGGGAATGGACTACCAAACGTCAGTAAGCGACCACCAAACGAATGCTTACAGCCATTATTGCATTTGCGTTCTTCAAAGCCGAGTTTTAAAAATGGGGGGGGTAACTTCACGCGCGTATATCATTTTTTTGATATTTCCGATTATAATTTCGACTACCAATCGTCGGGAATGGACTACCAAACGTCAGTAAGCGACCACCAAACGAATGCTTACGGTCATTATTGCATTTGCAGTCTGCAAAGCCGAGTTTTAGAAATGGGGGGGCTAACTTCACGCGCGTTCTTCTTTTTTTGACATTTCTCATTATATCTTTGACTACCAAACGTCCGGAATGGACTACCAAACACCACCAAACGACCACCAAACGAATGGTCATGGTCATTTTTAGATTTGCAATGCAATAGTGGGGGGGCCAACTTCACATAGCCGATAATCAGTGATATAATTGGAACTGATGTTATTAATTATTCAGTGATTTAGATTTAAAGAATACATATTGCAAACAAATTCTGTTCACTACTTAAGGATCGATTGACGAAAGTAAAGTTAACGAAAGAGGATCAAGCATTCCAAGAGGTTATTAACTCTTTCGTCAACTGCATAATGTTACGATTGTATCGTACAGTGGATAGATACAGTCACATATGGAATATCGTCACGCATTGCAGTCGCAACGCGGCACACTGCGCGACCGTTACCGGAATGAAGGTGCAGATGTCGACGAAACCGCTCGTTCGTTCGTTCGCTTTTCAGAAGCGAAAAATTGTATCACGCGAACGCCGCGGCCGCGGCGGCGGCCGCGACACAACGACACGCCAATCGGTAACGATATCGCTGCACCTTTAATAGCCGTTTTTACGAGCTGCCTTTTAACGTGACACGGACACCACGTGCGTGTATGCCATCAAACGCGAAACGACCGACGAATTGCGCGTTTGCGACATGCAATTTTCTTTAAAAGCGGTGGTCGATTGTGAATTCATCAAAGAATACGTCGCGTCGTCTGCAAAAAAAAAAAGGCTTTTTAGATAGATTCTCTACAAAATGTTCTCTACGTAGAAAATTCTAGATTTTTCTTGAAAAAAGTTTAATAAAGTCAACATTGATCAGTATATAAAAATTTAATATATTTTGAAAAATTTGATACTGTTTTTTTTTTGTAAAATATAACGTAAAATATACAGTCAATAAAAATAAACAAGAGAATCAACTTTAGATGATTAATAATATCTTATTTAAAAGACATTGACACTTTCTAAATTCTTTGAAGTGACCTCTCATTCTAAAAAGTGAAAATTAAGCCAGTCTGGAAAAGGATTGACTCAATTAAAATTTTATTCTTTAAAATAAGATTCTAGAAGTTTTACAGAGCAAAGAACAATCTTTTCTCAGAGAGAAGTGATTCTGGAGCGTAATCTGTATATCTTTATCATTAATTATTTTTCTTCAACTCTACTAATTATCGCAAAAACATTTCCTGGAAATACTAGAAATGATATTACCTCTGTACTTTTGAAGTAAATAACTGATATCGGCTATTTTTAGAATGGATGAAGAGAAATGTGCGAAAAAGAGAAAGGAAACTACCAATGCGCCATACTCGAGTTAATCCCCGATGTAGATGCGATCGCTGAAAAGGATATCGTCTGCGCGAATGGCAAGTCTCTTCGAGCTGGATTTCCGAAGTCAATTCGCATAATCCCGTACGGCCGGTGCACCCGCGGGACACGTCGTAATGCTACGGGAGATGCGTCGTATATGTATGACCGAGGTAGATAGCGTATCGGAGGACGCGTCGTAAGCACCATTATGCCGACGCGTTACTGCGGATCGGGGGACATATAAAATCTGCGCGGCCTTATGTTGGATGGTCATCTCGTAATCTTGCAGCATCATAAAGGATTCGCGTCTCCGTTTCCTTTCCGGAGCCATTCCGGAACTCCCGATGTTTATTCCTGATACTTTCGCGCTGGAATATCACCGTCGCACCGGCGCGATTCGCCGGCGTTTAATATTAAATTGGACGCCAGATGCGACCGGGACTTTTAATAATAACGAGGAAAAACGAGGGCCAAGGTAAAACTTTATTGTAGCGCTGGGTTAACTAATCTACATACATTATTCACCGGCGAATAGTCTAATTAAATTTTACACGCTGACACACAAATAAGAACATTACTAATTAATAATAAATATTGAAAAATGAAATTAACAATTACTTCAAAGAAGTTACGCGGTTTATATCTATCTTCGTGTCTTGAACACCGTTCAATGACAACTTTTTAGGTCGCTCCTCGCCGTGATGAAGTGAATTGCAATGTTCACGAAGCCATGCATTTAACGTTATATAATATTATAAATTAAGACATGGAGGTAATACTCATACTCTCTAAATTCCTTGGAGTGATTCTTTGAATCTCATTCCAAAGAATTTAGGAAGTAAACCTTGTGTAACCTTCTTTGAAAAAAAGATCGATGGAAGCTTCGAAAGTATTAACTGCAGTTTCTTTGCTCGTAACTTTTCTTGTAATTTTTTTCGTAAGTCGGTCAATCCATTTCTGCTTTTTTTTCCTCCTGCAATGGTTTACTTCTCCGAAGAACTGTTTGAGTGTTTACCTCATCGTCTCACGACGATGTCGTGCAGGGAAATCGAGATACGCATGATATTCGCCTGGGCTTGCGATTTACGAGAAGTGCAACGAGCTGCGCTGTTGCAGAAGCTGAAATGTTCTCCATGTCGCGAAACACACGTCCGCATCCGGAATGCAAGATAGAATGCATCCACCGGACTACGTCTAGTACCTTGCGCAATATCGGAGACGAAAACGCGGGATTTACGGCCCTGCTGGCTACATGGATGGTAACGATACCACTCTCCATGATTACACGACTGCCATTACTTTCGGGAATTCGAAAGTATTGTTCCGTTTCATGATGAGTGCCACTAATAGCTATCGCAGCCATTAGGAATTTCGGATTATCTAATAAGAAATACCGATGTAGACCTAGATAGTCATACATTAAAATAGAAAGAACTCTGCACTCTAAAAAATATATAGACGTGGATTTAACACCATGAGTGTTGAATATATAATTTTTATGTTAATATTGACACTAACGTGCTGCACAGAAAGAACAGTTTTGCTAAAGTATCTAAAGGAGCTAAATATACAATAGATCTAAAAATAAATTTTATTATACTATTATAATAATTATGTAGAACTCATTTATGTAGTTCAAATTAATTGCTAGAATATCAATATTTTTTTGCAGCATTTCTCATCATGTTTGAATTTTCTACACAAAAATTTTATTATACTAACAAAATTATTATCAACTCTGTATCTATAACTAAGTTTTTAGGTATTTCAGCAAAATCTTTCTGTGTGGATTTAATATAATGGATGTGGATTTAAATAGATTTGATGTCGTAGGTTAGATTTTAAACCATGGATGTTAAATTCATACCTTGATTCATATCACTGGTATTTATAACAACATCATCTTGATAAAAATTAACATTTAACGTCTGTATCATTAAATCCGTATCCATATTGATTAGAGTGTCACGCTCTGAACAAAATTTTTTAAGAGCATTTCCCGCACTGCATACACTCCGTAGAAATTCTAAAATATTCTTTCGCAAATGTATACGTTTCCTGAAAAGTTTGTGCAGCGATGTGTTAAGCGCATTTGTGCACAGCCCTTCGCTACCTCGTCGTCGAGGTGTACGTTCTATTCTGCACACAAACAAGGACGACATCGACTACGAATGGTGCTGGGTGCCAACACCACTACCATTGTCACGTCCACGACGACGACTCGGCGGCCATCGCACCCGTGTTACCCGCGAATTTACCGTGCTGCACATCCCTCGTGATGCATTCCCCGCGTAGATACCTCGTCTCGCGTCGCCCATACGGACAGAACGCTAACCACTAACCGCGTCTTTCCCTTCCCTCAAAATTTCCTTCCTCGCTCTCCCTCTCGCTCATGCACCGTCCACCATTCGTCTCATTCTTCCTTTCGGAAGAACTCACTCGCTCACAGCGTATAGCCGGAGAGGTATGTGATATTTCAACGAGTTACTCGCGAAGCATGGCATCTCATTTACATACATTAAGGAATAGATCGCTGTCAAGCGGACGAACGAGCGAAGAATCGAGAGAGAAAGAGGCAAAGCCGGAGAATGAAATAGAATTTGTTGCGTGTCGTAGAATTCTGTTGAAATATTGTACATGTCACTTTACTATTTGTAGATAATAATTGACAAAAATATGAAAGAAAGTCGAGAATTATTAAAAAAAAAAACAACAAAAATAAAAAATATATGAAACATTAAATATTCAATTCTAAAAAAAAAAATATACAATTGTTATACGAAGATATACGGAAAATATGTTGTGACGTTGTGTATCGATCTCCATGCGAACGTAACTACGAAATAGTAAATCGATAAAAAGAGTATCAACTCGTGGAAGTATAAATATTTTCGACGCCCAGAAATAAATATCACATAGTATCCGTAACATTTTGGACAAAAAAATTTGTTCTGTATATGGGCGCGAGATATTTATCTAGTGATGTATAGCTGTCGCATATATATTCGCAGGAATTTGGTGAATCCACGCGCCCGCGGTTTGCAGACTTTTATACTCATTGGTAGCTGACGCGTCGCAAATATTAGTTCTGAACATATATTGGCTTTTAGCGATCACCCGATGTAACATCGATAGCATCACTTGTCAAGTATCGATGAATTAGTAAATAATTCCTGCACGGGCGCGTTTGAGAGACTCAATGGATACTTCGAAACGTAACTGATGTCGCTAAATTAAAATAAAATTCATCAGTTTTGAGAAGTATCCTCTAAAATTGACAATTATTATTGAAGACAATAACTTGTTGTTAATAAATATTTATATAATTTCGTAATAAATTTGTAACAATAATCTTAACATTGATCACACTACTTCCAAAGTTTCTTAAATATATTATGTATTAAATATATATATTTAACTAATGAAATATACTATATTTATCTTTTAAAAGTGTGTACATATATATATATATAATGCCGAAGAAAATTTATATACTGCATAATTAAATTAAACGAGAATAAGATTGAATTTATCTTAAGTTAAATACACGGTATCAGACTTTCCGCGTGAAGAAATATTCGGTCTAGCGTGCCATGGCTCTTCAAGATACGGCATGCTTTGCATAATCGGTGCGTAAGGCTTTCACCCGTGGAAGGGTTAAACCAGGAAGGGCCTCTCCGCATTAACGAAGTTAATGTCGCGCTTAGAGTGCGAAAATAGCAAAACACCGCGTTGCTACGTATATCTCCTGGGAGAAAGACAAGCCTAAGTCACTTCCATTGTCACGACCTGAATTGTTTAAGACATTCTTTAAAGTGAATTTTAGATCGCGATATCAAGCCTTCTTTTAATCTCTTTATAATTAAAATAATATAATAAAAATAAGCAAAGAGAAATTTTTAATAACATATTACATCTTCAATAAATAGGAGTCGTAACTTTTTAAAATTGTATTTTTATCTTTAAATTAGTTTGAATTAAAAATATTTTTTAAAATATATCTCATTACACACAAGCACGCACGCACACGCACACACACACACACACACACACACACACACACACACACACTCACTATGCAGCTTAATGATATTAATTAGACACGAAGCTTATATAAAAATATCAAAATTATAATATAATTATGTAATTCTCGAGTTAATCAAGTAAAAGAAAACGATACACAGAAAAAATCTAAAGTATTCTGATAAATTCTGATAAATTTTATGGCAGATTCATATAAGGACAGGTACCCACTTCTAAAATTTACTTTTCTGATGAATGAGCGATCCTATAGCTATGAGATATTTTTTACATTTCGTAAAGTAAATTTTGGAAGTTATATTCGTGCTTATAATCTTAAAAATAATATAATTTTTAACTTTACTATAAGGTAATAATTACTCGAATGAATTTATTATAAGTAATTGTAATGTACTTTTTTACTTTACACCGATATTTTTATTTGAAGCAAGTGAAGAGTGTCATAAATTTGATAGAAACGGCCAAAATATTTTTACTAGTTTTATAACGTAAAAATTATTTTTTTTCTTCGCGTAATACATGAATCGTTTGTAATAAATCCATTTAGAATGCTAAAAATAATATCATAAAAGAATATATTTAGTAAGAATATTTAAATATTTTATAATTTCGTAATGTATATATTGTTTAACACGCAGCGTTTGCTGTGCTTGCTGCGTACATAAATTGCCGTATTACGTCATTTGTCTGGCAAGACTCGAGCGAGTAGGCAACGGTATGCGTCGCTCCACTTATCGTCGTGCCATTATCTTTTGTATCGCAAACGCGATAAATATCAAAAGACGCCAACGGCGATTATTCCTTACGAACAATTCGCGATTGTCAGTTCATTCGACTAATTAACTCCCTGTACGTGACTCATGAATGTATCGAAGTGACATCGCTTTTGTCGAGCGACAAGTATCTCGCGACGTAAAAAAACAGAAGTGTGTGAGGCGAGATAGGAATTATGAACCATATTTTATGATATTTACAGGTTATTTGACACTTAAATTCGGGTACATCTCGGTTCACACGTTTTCGATTCGATATTCTTGTTCGCGATTCTCGAATTCGAAGTAACACGCAGATTGAGTGATCCACGTAATGGAAAGCTTTGATATATTGATCGTTTGTAAATAATACGTGTGTGTATCACACGAAATTTGAGATGTGTTATACACATCCAATACTGAATTCAGATCATGTATTTTCGGTCCGTCTCGATTAATTCACCGTTAATTCATTTAACCGCATTAGGATGAAGATTCTATTAATTGCAATCAGATTGAAGTTGGTGATACTTCGGATTTTTCAGTTGATAACAGGATGTCGATAACATTGAACGGATCAACTTCGCATCGATCAATGCCACGACCTGTTTAATTTGATAAATACAGTTTTTAAAAATACACATCTTTCTTTCTCTCTCTCTCTCTCTCTCTCTCTCTCTCTCTCTCTCTCTCTCTCTCTCTCTCTCTCTTTCTCTCTCTCTCTCTACCTCTATCTCTATCTCGTAAGATTTATTCCATCGTAATTTATGCAAAAATGGTCAGCAAAATGACAGTTATATTTACGAACATAGTTCGAAATGTTTTACTTGTGTTTATCTTAATTTTAATTTGCATATACGTATATGTATTTATTCACTTATATCGTAATACATGTAACACACACAAAGATTGTATGCTATTTGCTATTGAAAAAAAAAATGAGCGAAAATGCGGTTAGAAGCAACAGGTAATAGTACCGCCGTGAGTGGCAAAGTTCACCGTGCGATTTTTTTATTTCCTTCACCATGTTAGATTCGTCCATTGCATTAGTTTCGATAATTCAGGAGTGTTGAATGAATTGGGGCTTTGTTTACGTATTTTTTTTTATATCGTTTATATATTGCAACATCAAAGTGTATATACTGAAAGAAAAGATCGACTGCTGCATTCAATTAAAAATACTATACCGTATTCAGCCAATCTTTTCTTTCAGTACGCGATTAACATCGGGAATTTTTTACCTTTGACTGTCACATCAAATTAACGAACTTGTTATAACTATTAATTTTGGTGATGGCCGAATTGCGTTTAAATTGTAAAATTATTATCTTGATGCGATAATGGAGTCTAAGGTACATATTTACAATTCTCTCAATCTAGCTAAGGAGCTGGTTTGAGTGTATCAAGGATTGAATATCTTTGTTCCTTCTGGAATTGTAGTGAAATAGAAATGAAGAGAAATGCAGCAATATCGTTGTTTAATATAAATAATTTTTTTTATATGTTTCACATAATTGATAATATTACACTGAGGATGGCTCGAATTTAAACTGAAATGTATGTAGATTTACGAAAAGTAATGAATTGAATTGAAGTTTTTAAATCAATAAATTTACACATTATGTGTGTGTGTGTCTTCCGCGTTGACTTCTAAAACCTTTTATACATTTTAATTAAGTTTTTAATTTTTTGATGTTATTAATGTCGGAAATGTCATGCAAATTTTTATAGAAATTTAATAAAAGGTAATATTTAAATTATTTTAAGTATTAAAAGTATACTATTCAGTACTTTTAATATTAAAAAAAAATAATTAATGACCTTACATTATTAAATTAGTTAGTATTTCTGTAAAGGAAGTCGATCTCTCGATATTTCGCGAGTGAATAATTGTGTAAGTACATTGAAGAAATCTGAAAAAAGGAAAAACATTATAAGAAAAGAAAAATGCTTAGGAAGCATCGGATATCGGCAAAGCATCTATGAGATGAATAAAGAAATTATCATTTATTCATTAAATATTTATAATTTGCAAAATTAATTATGTTGTCAAAAGAATGTATTTAATTAATTTATTGTTATTAAAAACATGTATATTGAATATTATAATACAATGGTAAATAAAACAGCAAATGAAGCAAAAATGAAGCAAAAATTCCAAAAAATTAATCCAATAATCCAATTTAAACAGCCATAACATCAATATTATGTATCAGCTGCAACATTCAAATAAAAAGTTGATTTTAATGCACATTTTAATGTGCAGACTTGTTATATTATTGATTTTAATTGCTTTTCAAATTGCTTGCTATTCAAAAACTATTGTAACCTACTATTGTAACCCTTTTATATTTGAATTTTACGCTTCTCCTCTCTCTCTCTCTCTCTCTCTCTCTCTCTCTCTCTCTCTCTCTATCCAAAATACTAGTTGTTGGGATTATATTATATAATAATTGTAGAATTCTACATGGAAATTAAATTAGATATAAAATGTGCTAAAAAAAATTAGATTGAAATAATAAAATTAAATAAAAATTTAAATTTAAATTTAATGAAAAAATATAGTAGACGCTCCATATTTTTATTTCCGCAATAAGTATGAGTTATGTAGAAAAATTGTGTACGTCGCGCTTGAACATTCAACAACCTCGAAATGTAAGCAGGGGTTAAGATGGCACGTACGAAGCGCCGCCCGTTCTCACCGCCTGTGGCGATGAACCCTCCTCTAAATATGCACCCCGTATGCCGCGCACATAAGACAGAATCACGCGGGGGAGGGAAACAAGAGAGAGGGTCGCGTTTCGATTAAACTTCTCAGACAGAATCGGGAATTATCGTCGTCGCGTGACGGTCGCCGAGAATAATTCCGACGCGCGCGACGCGACGTTCCGCGCGGAGGGCAATAAGCGGAATTTCCGTCGTATTACGAGCCGCCGTAATGGATCGAGCCGATGAGCGGTTACGACCGTTTTCGAATAGAAGGCGCAGCCGGTCTCTCCATCTCGGAAGGGTTGAAATTGTTCCCGACTGACTGTTGTAAATTGCGCGCCTAAACTGCAATGGTATCCGGTTTATACGCCATAAGTTGCAGTACTTTGATATGAGTACTTTGTTGATAGTATGTTAGTCTTAGGATATTAATAGAAGAGGATGGAGAAGGGGACATTTTATTCTTTTTTTTATACTTTAATTTAGTTTTTTTTAATTTTTTTAAGTTTAAGTAATTGAAAATTTATTTCACTTTCCAGGCGATATCGCAAGTGTCCTACTTTCAGTAAATCGATATGAATTGATAATACATCTTCTAAACCGTGTAATTCACGTTTTCATCGCTTTTTAGAGCTGCGAAGGATACAATACGCTATGACAAATTGTCGCGGACAATTTGTTACGGCAAGCGTGAAAATTACGTTCGAAAAAAGAAGAAAAGAGATTGTTGAGGCATTAAATTCCAGTTAAAATTACCTGTGCACCGGACCACACCTGGGAGAGTTCTTGCGAGACGCCGATCGATCCCGTAAAGTATGACACGAATTTCATGTGAATTGCGAATGCACTTGGAGATTAACGTTTCCGCAGCTTTCTCTTGTGCTCGCCCTTCGTATTTTTCGCGCGCATTTTTCCAATTCCGCTAGGTAGAAACGCCGGGAAATATGCTCATTTGCGTTTCACACCGCTATGCAAGCGCGCTATTTGTCCTGCGACTTAAGTTACTTTTTCACGCTCAACCCGAAAGTTTCGTCAAAAATATTATTCCGACGTGATGCTCGGCATAACTATGCAATGAAAAATAAATGAGGTACTAAATATTATTTTTTAAATATTAAAATTTTTATACTTTCTGTTAAATTTAAAAAAAAAAGTTATTTTATTCAAATCTGCACCAATCTATTTTTTTTATCACTGCACGTATATTTATATGCAGCTTAACATTTTACATAATATACATATTTTTACATTTTAAATTTACTCTCTATTGTTTTCTTTTTCTTTCTATTGTTTTACAATTGTTTATTTTGACACAAAATGTATATTTACAAATTACATATATATAATTTGAAAATTTAAAGCATAAATTTAATGCAAGCTTTTATATGAATTCTTTTATGAAATTGCATTATTATTTTATTCTCGGTTTAATTTCTCGAGAAAACGTTTTTTTGTTACGCGGAATGCGAGAAAATTAAACGAAGATATTTCGACTCTAGACGGCTAAAAAATGAACGGTAAAATGCTGCAGGCGTGAAAATTACAGTTCACCCCCCTGAAGAACATCGATATTTGCCGACGTTCGCAAGAGCCAATTCGACAGGACGTTTTGTACGAAAAAAAAGCAGCGTGTCCCTCGTCGAAATTTCCGTGCCCCTAATTTATAGTAGAGCTAACCCCATTCCTTTTTGTCGCGCCACCCCCTTTGGCACGTTCTCTCGGGCGATAGTTCTCGTTGCTTTCCCTACCTCCCCCGAGGATTAAAATAACATCGTGCGTGCCGAATCGGCATACGAACGGAAATGAAAAGGTAGACGAATTAAAAATTAACGATCTGGCATACGTCACGCTTCGTAGGAATCCACAGGATTAAATGTAGGGTTGTCGGGGATAAAGCATATAGGAGTCGAAAAGAAAAGCTCGTGCCAAAGGGGGAAGAGAATAATTGAAATTTTAAATACAGCCTTTCTTTCTTCTGAAAATATGAGCATTAAATTTATCCTTTTTTATGTGTCATTTTCATTTCCAATTAATGCTGCGTTTTATATATCTTATACTTTCATAAAATATTTTATTATTTTGCGAAATATTAAGCATTTTTATTTTTCAAATTGTTCAACAAAAGTCTCTAACTGTATTTAAAAAAAGAATAGATAAATAATATTTAATCCGTGCTTATCAATCCGGAATTATTTACTTATCGTTAGCGGTAGATTTGCTTAAATGGCTGTCACGTCAGAAAATTAGTACGCAGTATACCTACTCTCCTTTCTCCACGAGCATCTTGAAATTACGGCATCGATAAAAACCGTGCACTCCGTGCTTTACACTACCGTGAGGTACGGGAATAAATCGCTTAAGACGCAGAAGCAAATTTCGCTTCTTAAACTGGACGCGCGTCTTTCAGACACGAGCAAATTTCCACGATTGAATGCGAGGCATCTTTGATCTCCCCGAGAAACTCGTTATAATTCACTGCCTGGTAATTTGCTCGCGTCGAGTTTAAAGTACAAGCATGAAAGTAAACGCAATATTTTCATGTCGGATCGAGAATAACACGGAAATTAGAGAAATTCAATCTCGACGATAATTATTTTGCAGTATAACATTATCTTGATAACAACTTTATTTAATACAAACATGTAATATTTACTTTAACAGCGTAGTTTGTGATATCAATTTAACAGCATATGCTCTTTAATACTTGCTCGTAATATAATCTATTTTAATACCATTGTTATATTATTACCCTGCTGGCCATTTTTATTTAGAAATCCTGCTATTAAACACGCGATATTGTACGAAGCGTTTTCAACTTGCGATGGGAGACCTTTTTCACTCAATTTCCTTCTCTCTCTCTCTCTCTCTCTCACTCTTCTCACTGCTTCATTCACTTTCTATCACTCTCATACACTCTCTCTCTCCCGAGGGAGAGATGGTTGAATTCGGGTATTCGCGGGAAGGAGACTTTCATTGGAACGAGCCAGCAGCGGCCGACTGCACATAGATATGTATATGTGAGAGAGCTCGAAGCGAGCAGAGAGCGGAATGCGCATATGAAATTTACAGCCGCTATAGCGTAGGAAATGCGCCGTCGGCCACTCTCCGCTCTTCCGCACCCCCGAGCCTATCGCCTTTGCATCCCTCTCTGCATCTCGTTTCGTCGCGTCTTCTCCCAGTTTCGTGAGAAGCTTCAAGTTCTTGATGTACGTTCCTTTATCGAGACACCGCGTTTATTAAATCTTTAACATCTCACAAATATTTCATTTGTAAAATTTTTATCTATTTCTAAAAATTCGTCGCTCACTATGGCATTAGCGTCTCGGGAATATTCGTCGCGTGTGTGTTGTAATCTTTCCGCGTTACGTGCGCGAATAAATAACCGAATAAAACGATATTACGCTCTGTTAGAAATTTCCGCTAATGAAATTTTCGTGGAAAGCCACGCGAGTTTCTAATATTCCTTTATCGGGCCATCCTATGTACCAGAGTTTCACCGCAGTGAAATTACTTCTGAAAATTATGATATCTTCGCATTGCTAATATCTTTCCTCTCCTACACGTAAATAAATGTCTAAACAAAGGTGTAATATTTTGTTAGAAATTCTCATTAATACTTTCGTTGGAATTATGATATCACCACTTTATCGCGGCCATATTATTCTCATAAAGCTATCGTAAAGATTTGTATCTATGTTTATCATGGCGCCATCATAATTAAACAAGCATTTAAACTTACATGCAATTATGTGCACAGAGAGAGGAGACTCGCGAGCACATTTTCTTAATTAATTTTAAAAGATAAATGAAGAGCCAAACAAACATTTCTTTAGAAATTATCGCTATATGAAACGGCTCTTTTTAAGACAGATTTATCTGATCGGGTAAACAAAGCATTAAGAAGTTACACTGGCATGTCTACCTTTAGACCTAATTACAATCCGCGTTTTGTCGTTTCAAAAATAAGCAATTGTTATTACTTATATCTTATTCCTTTTCTTCCTTGCGGTTTTCGCCTCGGCATTTTCCTCAGCATCTCATTTGAAAGACGTTTCTACACGTATAAGATATACACACGCATTTTCACATGCATATGAGACGCGAGGACACGTAAATGCCGGTTTTACAGGAAAGCAAGGCGCCGACGAAGTGTCGGCAGGTACCTGCGCAAGCCGTACAAATGGCCGCATCCTGTCGACGTCTGAGGGAGGATAACTGATTTGAAATGCGAAATAGTAACGAAATGTGCGCCGAGCAGTTCATCTCGCATCAGCGTGTCGCGTATGAATAAATGCGTACATCCATATTCCCGCACTGCGACCTGGTCAAATATAACGTATAATAATTGCGCCGTTTAAATTCAGATTATATTATTGAATTGGTAATCTTGGGGGAAAGGGAGGAAACTTCTCTTGCCCGCTTGAAAGTTTGTCTTTCAAAAGCGAAAATAGCTGTCTGCGACGAAGATAGTAGCGACGCGCGCGTTTTAGTCTACTTTTTTAAATAAAATCTTAAAAGCCGATTGTTTCAATTACCAAAGCATGTAACTCTATGGATGGTATTCATAGTTCTTATTTTAAGACTGTCTTAAATAATGTCTCTTATACAGCCCTCCAATTGGCTTACATGACATTATAGGAATATAATTAAGATAATCTCAAATCTAAGAATGAATTATGAACATCGGTCAATATATTCTTTTATTATAATATTCATTGTAATTGATTTTGAGAATATCTTTTCAAGTATTAAAATAGTGGAGAAAGAATATCGATTAGAGCGTGATACGACGCTAATCCCGCACCAATGAGAGCGAAGCGGGTTGTATTAACGAACAAAGAACATGAAGGAAGAGGGAGTTTGAAGATTTCTCGCCGACAAGAAGGGAAGAGCATCTCGGCACCTCGTAACCCGCGAGAAAGTCAATTGACTCCCGAGGGATTGAGGGATTTACGGCAAAGACAAGCAGCATCGTAAAAGCCGCGAGGCACAGCGATGTCATAAAAGAGGAGTTTTAATATCCCTTGTGGACTCCATAGGCGCTACTAAAGGCGTATTTATACAGCTTGCTTCTAATAATTGTGCTGGAGGAATTTAATTGAAAGCAAACACATTCAACAAGCACGTACTAAAAAAAAATTTACTAAATCTTAACACATGCTTCTTTGAATAATACTAAGTAAACATTTACTTACAATAAATAAATATTTACTCAATAGATAGTCAAACCAAATTAACGGCTTCTGTATCAAATAAATGTATGTTTACATTTCGTAAATATTTACTTAGAAATATTCAAACAAATATTTATTAAAATTTAATATTTTTTTTAGTGTGGTTTTCAGATACGTTAAAAGTAAGAATTAAACTCAAAATTTTTCTTTATGAACAAAAAATATAATTGGCTTTATCACTAGCTTTATAACCTTCAATTTCTAAGACAATTTATGGACTTGACAAAATAATTCTAACGTCTTTAGATTATTTTTTTTAAATAATAGCATTGCCTACAAGATTCTTTTTCCTTTTCTTCTTATTCGTGATTATCGAAAGCGAGTCATGTAGATTGACTTTAAACTCTTCGTATTCTCCGTGAGCGAATTCATTTCTTCGGAATGATAGACAAAAGCGGAAAGAAAGGCGGGTGAAAAATCAATTTCCCGCACTCCCGAAGGAATGCGAAAGCAAGTTGCCGTGCATAAAATATCGACGCTGATAGAGGGAACATGGTAAGGGTAATTTCTTGCGTGCCACACAAACATTAGGAGAATATTCATGACAGAAGCTAAAAATATATTCTACATCTTAGCTATAGAGGATAAGTTTTTTATTTGAAGTAAAGTGAGTTTGTGTCTTATATATTTCTTATATTACAATCTTACATGAAAAATACAGCCATAAATTTTTTTATCAGTTCTCACAGAATATAAATTTTATTACGATATACAAAAAGAACTACATCATTCGTACAGTAATAGTAACGCGCGATCGCTTCGGTAAGACGGGAGGAAGTATTTTTGCGATGCAGTTGCTACGAAAAATGTACTTGCAATACACATGACATTTATACTTATGAATGAGGTAAAAGTTCTTCGTATAAGCATAAAGTATCTGAAAGAAATAAAAATTTCACGATCTACGCGGCGAGTAAAACGCGGAGCGCCGAAATAAAAATCGCGTACTCCACGGCCTGCGAAATAAAAACCGCTTCTAAGTGTTACTATTATAGCAGTCGCCTTCCCTCGGGCTATATGAAACGCAGTAAACCGCGGCTTCAGCGAATACGATATCTGCTTTTAGTGCCACGAAAACAGGAGCTCGCCGAAAAGTCGCGACAAATGAAAATTCATCTCTCTGACATGATCCCGTCTGTTTATCCGGTTTCAGTCGAAAATTACGGCCCACTCCGATAAACCGATCTGTGAAAAATGTCTCGATTATTTGAGGAAAACTCACGTATGATATTCCGCGATTGCGAATCCGCGATCGCAAATCTCCGGTTTTCCAATATTCGGAAAATGTCAACGATATATAAATCAGTAGATATCCTCTGGAGTGAGAAAATGATCCACGTCGCTTCATAATTAAAAGACGAAATGTAGAATAGATATTTTAACGTAAATTTGAGAAATAATTTCAATAGATTCGTACGATTTAAAAATAATGGAAAAGCTTTGTGTGCATTTCACACACGATATATATTTTCTCGGAAACTCAGATGTTACAGTATATAACATAACGAATATATCGTAGTATAATGTATCGTTTCCTTTCTTTTGCCGAATGAGAAAACGTTTACGACAGCCTCTTGCCGGCACGTGCTGATCGAGAAAGAAATCGGAAATCGCAAGATGCCGGCGAGACCGACTCGTAGGACTTCTACCACGTCGAGGAAAACTCTTCCTTCGATGCTTAGATATTTTACGAGATCTTACGGCACGCTCGAGTTTTATGCGCCGGTTCTTTCTATCGTATACTAGAGATTATTCCCGATGTGGGCGATGCGCGTCCGGGAATTACATACATCCTCTACTTCATATCGGTACGTACGTCCGAAGAATTATATTCTTCGTCTCGCATAAACGTAAAAATTCACATGAAACTTTCATTCATGGCCTCATTTGCTCCAACATCGTTGCCGATCTCTCCGACACGTCTCGATAAATCATATTTCGTCCAAAGTACGATTCCTTTCGTAAGCTGGTTATATGAAATAATCTCAGTTGTTCGAATTGGTATTCTTTTCTTTTTCTATGCTGAGTATTTATTTATTAGAAAAAGAGAAAAAATAATTATTAATTAGAGAAAGAGAAAATAAAAAATTTAGACGTACAAAAGTATTCGTACCGTCGAGAAATTTAGTTTGTAAGATCAGGAATATACGAAGCTCTTTTGTTTATATATATATATATATATATTATGACAGAACATATTTATTGTATAAAATTGCTAATTAATATTTTCTATAAAGAAGGCTTATTTTACAAAAATTTCCCTTGTATAAATACTTTTTGCTCGATATATGAAACTCAGTGTAGGAAAGTCAAACATGAGCAATGTTGTAAAAGTTTTGATATTCTAACAACAAGCTTGAACCTACATAATTACTATTTTGATAGTTTAATAAAATTATTTTCAGAACCGTATCTAGCAGAACCGTTCTTTTCGTGTGTGTGTGTGTGTGTGTATGAAAATTAATTAATCTTTTTATAAAAAAAAAACCCCTTATAGAAACACATTTTAGACATATTAAGACTAACTGCCTAAGATAAGATCATTTATAACGACGTAGCGATGACGGACACGTATTTTTTTGTCAGCTCGTGCTCACACGAGACATGTAAAGGCAAGAGCTGTAAATGCGTCGACGACATCGCGGCGCCTGTTTCTCGCTTTTCTCATGCACACATCGACAGCTTCTCGGCGAGGCGTTTTACCGCGAGGAGTGTGCTAGGTGCCATCTAAATATAATGTCGTAAGTCTGCTCTGACTTGACAAGACAGTGACACGGCTGGTGTAGCGACGGTCGAAAGCCGTGCAAGGCTGACGGGCTGTCTTGGCTGACGCCGGGGCTAATGCGTTGTCACGAGTCGCACGTGTGCCGCTTTTCTGCTCGTCTCGCGCGTGTATTATTCACGCACCCGATGTCCCGTCTGTTTTCTCCTCTCTTGCGCCCGTGTTGCTTACGTATCGCGATGAATCCGACGATTAGTCGCTCTGAATGTGGCGCCCGCCGCGCCGCGCCGTCCGGAAATTGACCGACAATCCGTTTAAATTGGATCGCGCCAAGTTGCGGCTCCATAAACAAACCTAAGGAAGACATCGCTTTTCTTTTTGAAGGCTGCTTTCGTCTCTCCTTGGAATTTTATTTTTAATACGCGCGCGCGCTTAATGCAGCCCGACGTAATATACGTCAAAATATTTTTACGGTAAAATTGTGTCACAGAAATTTCCCGCTTGACGGTTATACGATTAGACGTGGAATTCAAACAGTAAAAACTAGTTCGGGGAGCTCGATTTCACGAAAGCCAAGCAATTTTATTGCTTTCGGTTCTGTTTTCTTTACCGTTTAAAACTACAATGCAATACTTTTGTAAAAAGAAACAACTCAATCTTGTAGTTCTTTTCTGAACGATTGCGATTTCAGATCATGATTTCCGCAAGGACTCGCGCAAAATTTGTTTTGATTTACTCTACAAGCCTACCAAGCTTCATTAAAATTGTCGGAGAAAGGTTCAAGAATATTCTTTGATAGTATTATAATAAGAAGGCATGTCGCGATAACCTTAATACCTGACCCCCCCGTAACAGTTCTTGTTCGCATAACGAAGAATACAATGCGGCCGGGTTCGTCTTTCTCTGTAATATCAAGCGGGCGTAACTATGCTCGGGGACAAATTCGAAACTTTCCGGAACTACTTTCTGCATGTTATCGAGTTCGAGGAAGCGTAAAGCAGGAAACGCCTTCTTTAGAGCATTTTTCTTACGTAGCGGAAAATGAGTTGAAAACTTATGTGAAGCCGGGACTATCCCGCGAAGATAATAAAGCGGTGCCCTGAAAACTTGCTCGAGCGGCGCTCCCTATCCCCGGCGAATCAGCTCTAAAACCAACAAACGGTGCACGTGAGCGCAGCCCGGCAAAACCCGCTGATGCGGTTAACGAACGAAACTTGCGCGACATACCGGCGACGCGACGTCCATAATTGAAGTCACGTGTACGCGAATGCCTCCGTCGTGCGACGCGACTGCTACGCACCGTCGGCGAATATTTCCTCCGTTCTTCGTTACCCTCCTCACACTATATAATTGAATCGACAAGTGGGAGTGGCAAACCCCATATTTTTCACCTGAAGAAAATTCCTTTCTAAGAGGTCCGAAGGTGCGTTTCAATGTACTTTTCACGCTTCCAAAACTGCTGAAAAACTGCTGAATATTTTTACTTGATGGGACGCGTCAATTTTCGGAAGATTTGCAAATTAATGTTCAGCGATAATAAGGACGACAAGAAGGGATATTAGAATTGAGAGGGGTTACGCGAGATTTACGCGTTGCGGACGATATTAATGAACGACAAGATATCCCGGCGTCATCGTTCGTCACGTCAGCGACTATCGGAACGCGCCGCCACGCAAACCCAGGCGCGTCATCCTCGAATAATTTGTCACGGCACGAGCAATAATTCAGGAACGACCTCCCCCCCCCTCCCCCCCCGCGATCCCTCACACGCGGTTGTTGGCTTAAACCAGCAATAATAGCTGGCCATTTGTCAGCGAGGGCCACGCGCGCAAACCTAACACGGTAGAGAAGAGATCCTTCCTCGTTGGAGGTGAGCGCGATGAGGAGCCCAATTCTCGCTGCTCCACTTTCGAAAGTCCGGGGGAGCAAAACGGGAGCGAGGAAAACAGGAAACAGGAAAAGTTGGTCAACTGTAAACTGTCGCGAGAGAGGAAGAAACCCAGACTCGGACTTTCCGCGGCGCTCGGGGAAAGGGCGGCGGTAATGCGAAATTGAATTAACGTCCCGGGAGGCTGCCTTGTTACACATCCTTGTACTTGCAATTAAAATGATAACTTGTAATTAAAACGATAACACATTCAAGCGTAATCAAAACGGTGCGACTGCTGAAAATGCATTTATCGCGTAAGAGTTTTATCGATATTGATTAACTATTTCTACATTTAGTTATTAAATTAATCAGTCTATCTACGCAAAGAATTTTTTTTTCTATAGTATCTTGTGCATGCATTTGTCTATGTAATTCCAATATAATCATTTTCAATAAATTAAATTTAATAACGCAGTGTCATCAAATGTATCCATTTCGAAATCACATACTGTATGTATTTCGATATTTTTGATTTGGTCAAAGAGAATCTATGGATAAAGGGACATCCTTATGACATATTGCATATTAATTTATTATATGTATTTACAATTACAATTTCAATTTTACTGAGTTATATTAAACTAATGAAAATTTAACATTGCTTTAACATATATTTAGCCATAAAATTAATTGTTTGGACTAACTGTTGTTCGAATGTGAAAAATTGTATAGTTTTACGCTCACACGTTATAATGGTTTATATTTATATTTGACTATTAGTTGTGCATTGAAAACAATAGGTACTAATTTTTAATAAATATTTATTTGAAAGTAACACTAACTGAATATTTAGTGAATGTAAATATATATGAATATATTATATAAATACATTTAATTGGTACAGGAACCATTAACTTGATTTAAGTATCATCTTTATTGAATAAATGTTTATTTACTGTAAGTAAATGTTTAGTTTTGTCCTATTTAAACAAATATTTATTAAAATTTAATAAATTTTTTCACATTTTTTAACTCCTAAAAATAGTTTACGAAGAAATAATTGATATAGTTGTGCATTGTTCGATAATTATCGATTATAATCAGTTTCATAATTATAAATTTCGAAATTTTTCATTTAAACTGATCTATAGTAAAAGCGACGGTATTTTTATGACACACATATGCATACATCCTGCAATTAACATACAATATTAATTTCAGTTGTATTAAATTTTGAAAGTAGAACATTTAAATTTTAATTCTACTTTCCAAAAGTTTGAATATGAAGTGGCATTAACGTTAAACGTATATATGTATATTTCGAGATTACTTTTTTTTATATTGTGGTTAAAAAGCGCAGCGAGAAGTGAATATGCGAGAGTAAGTGAAGCTACAGCTTATAGCATTCATAAATATTCGCGATAGAGCGATAGAGTCCGCTCTAATTCCTTCCTTTTACAATATCGTATCGATGGAAATTTATTTCTGCCTCAATAGACGGATATATTCCTCTGTGTGACTACCGTGGAGACTGATTTACCAGGTAGATTCCGAACATCTAGAACTCTTGAGGAGAAAAGACGCAGGATTGCATGGGTTCGCAAGCCACGATAGAATAGAGTCTTCTCTATCTTTGCAATTGACCGCGTTATTTCCGGGCCACCTCGCGGGAAGCTTTCAGCCTCGAGTCACGGAACGAAGAACCGGATGAGCTGAGTATATGACTGACAAAATGGCAGGAAAATCAAACGAGCGTCATGATTCGCACTCTGAATCCCGCCTGGAGCAAACCTACATGTCTTTCTAGTCGTAACTCCTTCGCGAAAACTTCCATTTCGCATTTCTCCTTTCCGCGAATTTTACGCTCTTAATTGTTCGCATTTATATAACATCTTAATTTAAATATATTAACAACTCATCTTGGTTTTTACATGCACGGAAAAAATGATGAACAATCAATATAATAATGTAGTAAGCTCAAGTATATGATGATTAGTGCTGCAAACAATTTTAATATTATGATAAGTATTTTGAACAATTTATTATTTTGCGACAAAATTATTTTTAAATCCGTATCCACCTAAATTTTCAACTACCTCAGCGAAATCGTCTTTTTTTAAAATAATTTTCTAACGTTTTATAAATATTTTATTTCATTGTAATATACCTACCTATGAAATATCTCCAAAACTATTTTTGGAAAAAATGACTAAATTTGTCTATTTAAGTATTTATAATTTATTTAGGTTTAAAAATGTATTTTGATCTTTCAAAAATATTTCTTTTATAAAAATGATGTCACAACAATTTAATCTTCCACGATCCAGAATCTTATTTGCCGTATCACGTGACGAGATTATACGATCGTATTCTTATATACGCATTCAATCGTTCTCTCTTACATTTCCCGGTTCCGCTTACTTTTTCTGAGTGTTATCGTTACTGTTTGTTTCGACCAGAGCTACAACTAGATATTTTCGTAGCAAGCTTCTGTAGTATTTTGTTTCGTAACTTCCTATCAACTTCGATTTTCTCCTTCCGCGAATTCCTTCGACGAACAGAAAGCACACTTCCTCTCTGTCTCAACCCGATACCGAACATCATCATCCTCGCCGGAGAGTTTAGAAGCAACTAGATCGCAACTGCATCGCGAAGAAACGATCTCGCTGACCTTCCGCACGACCTATTTTCCACGCGAAGTCCACTGGGAAATCGGGTATTGTCGTTGTCAGAAGTTTCTTCGAATCTTTTTCCCTATTGATGCTACCTTTAATTTTTCGGGCATATACAAAATAAACTATTTTCTTAACTCTCGAAAGTCTCAATGTAAAACAATAAAAATCAAAAAACTCGTAGCTAGTGAAAACAGATTGGGAGATTTCTGTCTCAGAGAGAAGAGATCCGAAAAGTGTACTCTTTAAATCTAAATTAGTGGATAATCTCTGATATCAGTCTCAAATACACCATTGGACAGTCAGTGACAGAATTTACAATAAAATTTAACTAAATAAATCAATGAAACGTAGAATTCCTAACCTAGCCATCTTGCTTTACTGTAAATACAACATACGGTATTGGAACTAAAGTGCAAATCGGTACTTTAATTATATAATACAAATTATCTCTTTCAAATTATTTATTCTCAATGATCTTTTTTAATTGAGAAACCTAACTCAATATGTTATTGGGTAATCAATGATTATCTACTGATGTAGATTTAGAGAGTATTTAAAAATATATTATTGACGAAATCCCCGACGGAATCTGAGTTGGTACTCATAATCCATTCTTATTTTAAAACCAGCTTAAGTAATGTCTTAAGATGTTAATACAACCCTCTGAGTGGCTTATTACCTCCTAAGACCGTACTTAATAAGACAGTCTCAAATATAAGAATTGACTATGAACACACCAGCCTATGTATAATACATGGTACATAGGTACGCGCGGATTAAAAAGTGTCCGAGCGTAACTCGGTCGGTTTCATGACACTGCGACTCGCAACGAGCGAGGCGAGCCGGACGGACGGCCGGAGATAGTTAATCTTTATTACGGGAACAGCTGCGTCGCGGTTCTCGCCGCATAGATGTCAGTTAAGATCCGGGGTGCGGGGAGGGGGAGGGGGGGTGCCGTCGCGTTATGTCCGCGTTGCCGCGGCCACTTGATAAGGTATGCACATGGAAAAGCGAGGCCGCTGCCCCGGGATGCGCAACTTTCGCGCGCTCGTACATCACCGAGCTCTGGGAGCGGTGCCGGCCGGGGAAAGAATTTACAAGCCGAAACGCGCCGCATTCTTTACCGGCGCGGTCCCGCGAAGTTTTGTTTCGTCGCGAGTATCACGACAGCGTGCCAGCACGAGATAAAGTCTGAAGTACGACTTGCGGTTACGACTTCGCCGAGTTCGTTATTCAGCAACGATATGACACTTGATAAACCGTCGTGAGAGAGCGTGAGCGATTATCGCGGATGATAATTTCGCGCTTCGTTAGCGAAAAGCAATATATAGTTGACACGGACAGTCGGTTAAGTACTGTGATCTAAGTCAAGTCTGAATTTGTTTATTTTTGCAGTTATTTTGTTAAATTACACTTTTTCGTGCATTGTTCTATTTGTAAAGCAATTAATTACGAAAGCTTTAACAAGAATTTTAATTACTAATTACATGTTCATATTACTCTCGTGGAAAATATGTCTTTATTTGAATTAGAAAAGTTTTCTTGTTAAATAATAAAATGTAAATTATATTGGGTGTGCTGGGTGAATTAAACGCGGACGTACATTCGTACATTAGCGAATGCAAAAGAGAACGAAGAAATTCTATCTCATTCGGTGAAATCGGCGGAATTCTGAGGGACAACGACGAGACGTGTACTTGCTTCGCCTTCTGCTCGCTGCCCACCGTCAACCTCCGGTGGATGAACAGAACAAATACTCGGAGTAATTTACAGCAGTGTTTGCTTGAAAATTCATGCCGGACCGCGCTCGACGCGACGCGGCATCGCGCCGCGCCGCGGAACAAATGTGCTCGGAGTAATTTATACCCGTTTACTTAAAAATTCCATTAGTCCGACGACGTCCGTCACGTCTGGCATGAAAACCTCGTCGGCGTTTGTTTATTTTGATTAATTAAATTCCGTGAGGGAGGGAGAGAAAAATTCACAAATCATACCGGTATGATTATATCGGTTAGTAAGCATTCTAATGTTTTTTTTAGCTTTAGCCATCAAATTTTGATTCTGCGAAATATCGATAATTTTAAAATCTTGGTAACCGAAACACTTAAAAAATGAATTTTTGAAATAAATCTTATAATTTAACATTTCTGATACTCATCAGTTATAAAAAAATTGCTATCAAATTAACTCATCATTGTGTGTTTTTTTTTTAAATTCATAAATGTAGTCGTTATTTCATTACAAAGTTTAGATAATTCTATCTCTCTTTTAATTCTAAAAAAGAAAGGCGCCAGAAGTGATTTTCGAAACGTGTCCGTAATTGGACGAAGAGACATTAACCCAACGCCATGTAAATTCGCTCCGAGGGTGATGACGGGCGGGAAAAGGGCGATGGAAAGCGCAGAAAGGTGGGAGACAAGTGAAAAGGGAAACTTGACGCGCGCGAGGCTGCGTACCGTACCGATGCGGACGTGCCTTTTATTACCGCATGCATTTAAATACAAAGAGACCCGGTTCGTCGACGACACGCACGCTACTTCTATGGAATTTGTCGGATATTCCTGAGGGAAGCTGCGTGACGCGCGACCGCCCTCTCCTATATGAGGGATGCACTTTGTGCACACAGACCTGTTCGTCCTCTTTCTATCTTTTTTCCAGCCAGCGACAGTACGCGCGACATTTCTCTCTATTCATATCGTTTTTTTTTCCTTGCAGGTGAGTATCCCAGACGAGATTCAACCGACGGAGAAGCGGCTCTTTCGTTACTCACGTGTACAGATTCAAAGAGACCAGACGTCCGCTCGAGTTGCGCCAAGCACGAAGAAAAGCCTTACCGAGACGATTTATACTGGCGAAAGTAATAGTGAGTCGAGATTCACGATATTAAAAAAAAGTATGAAATATTGAATGGGTAAAGCAGAATAATTTGGATAAGTTAACAGAAATTTTTTGAAATTATATAAAAAATTGAAGTCGCATGGTATATTCAATTAAATTAAAAACGTATAAAATATTTATGCAATAGAGTATATTTTATATATTTGATTGAATACCTATACTATACAACTTTAATTTTTTAAACAGTTTCAAAATTTCTGTTAACCCATCCTAATTCACATACGGCAAAATTGAGTTAAATTATATAGTTTGCGATTTGCGTGAAAAATAGATATTTTAAATGTCTCTGAAAAAATATTCTTTGACTGAGACTTTTAATTAGAAATTACTTTCCGGTAGAGTAATTTTTTGTTGCGCAGAGAAAATCATCAACCGTAGTAATTACCCTTCGATCTACATTACTTGCGACACTTCGTGTGTTTAAATTTATTCGTCTCGTACTCCGAATCCAATAAAGTACATCCCGTATAAACACCAATAAGTCGGATCCTTAACGGTTTCTCTCGACGCTCCAGATGAAGGTAAAGGAATCGTAACGACGTTCGACTTGTACGCTCGTTTCTATCTTCCCTTATCTTGTTCCGGCAAAGAGATAGTCGACCGGAAAACGTGGAAATGGCGAGAAAAGGATCGCGAGGTGGGGCAGCAATTACCGATGAGTTCTCCTCGAGTTTATATCAGGTGTCAAACCATTAACTCGTCGCGATGCCGCTTCGATTCCTTTCGCGCTGATATAGCTCGACTGTTTCTTCTCGTTCATGAATCGTCACGAACGAGACTCCACTGGCGAGGTCTATTGAATAAATAATTTGTAAGTGAGGAAAGGTCGATGAACTACTAATCACGAAGACTATTTCGAGGAATATCGATCGCACTCGTCGATTTGAGTGTTAAGCATACGATATAATTTATAGAATGTCTCTTAATGAAAATTATTTAGAATCGCGCACAAAATCTCTTACGTTTTTCTAGTAACGTACTAAATTAGATATCGAAGAGACAAAATGACCCAATATCTTGAATTAAATATTTTATTATTTTTAACTTTTATATTATATATCAAAATGTGAATCAATCCATTTTTGTTAGTTTCAAACAAATAAATAATAACTGCATTTAGTAAATATAGTAAACTAAATTTGAGTCAATACATTTTCTCATTTAAATTATTTAAGTTCATTGTTTTAGTTAAATTAATACATTGAATAGGAACATTGGCGTCTATAGAAATGATTGATTTATGAATGATCTATGAAAAATAATTCAAATGAAGTATAATTTGACATTAATGAATTCAACACAGTGCAAAATAATTGTTTATTTTTATCAAAAATGAAAAGAAAATAAATTTGTAAAGAATTGTATAACTCTCTCTCTCTTTACCAAAAATGTTCGATTTTCTTTTGATAAAATCAAAGTTTTAAATTTATTACTGTGACCGAAGCATCTCGATCGTATAGCGAAAGCGAGAGAATCCTAGGCACGATCGGTGAATTCGCAAATATATCTCCAACGACGATAATGGAATCACGTCCCTTGGTGTCTTCGCGTCCTCGGGGTGCGACCCCGCAACGTAAGTACCGGACTCCGGTACCACGTGGTCGAAGGATGCTGGAACGAGTAATGCGATCTCGCAAGCCTCCTCTCGTAACGCAGTTAGCATGGCAGGGTCAACTCGCTAGTGACTCTAATAATTCGTGCTGCTTGTAATACGAGCTAGCCGCACAGGTCGCAAGTACATCAGTCTCAGGGGTGATCAATCTGTCTTAGTAAACGGCTAAAATATCTTTTATTTAAAAAAAAAGTTGTTTTGCGCACACATATTATTATTTAACAGGATTATAATAGAAAAATTTTTATTGTAATTTTATATTTTATATTATATTGATATTCTTGAATTCTATTATTAAGTAAGGATTACTTATAATAAAAGATACCGAATGAAATTATTATACAATATAACATTTACATTATTTTTTATCATTAAGATATAATTTATATACATATATATTAATATAAAACACCCACGTTTTATTATTATTACACCTCAAATTATTTAACATGTAATTAACTTGATTTTTGCGTTTGCTTTTTATTCGAAATTATTTTTACTAAATTAAAACTAAACAAAAATATTCTTTTATTATACGATTTAGCATAAAATATATTTGAACATCAAATTTTTGACTCATATCTTTTATTGTTAAATAATGGTACCTTTTAATATGTTATTTTAAATAACTAAAATTTGGTCAGATATATGTGTGTTCAAATATTTTGTATTAGAAAGATACGAGTATAAACAGTGAAATCAGTTGACCACCCTCGAAAACCACTCCATCTATCCAAAACTACTCTCGCGTGTTCTCGCGTTCTTATCGCCCAACACAGCTTTCGCTGCATGATCCACTCATGATGACTTTGCCGTGAATTATTGAGGCAGATCTTGGAAACTGTCATATAAACATGAATTTTGGATTTTTTTTTTCAAATTATTTGACAAATTTTTTATCTGAGAGAGAGAGAGAGAGAAATTATAAATAAGTGAACGAAGAGTTTCTATTATAAGAAACAGACTCTCGGATTAGATTTAGAACAATCGTCGATGTTAAAATAAATTTTTAATATCTTGTATTAAATACCATTAAAAAATCCAGTAATAAGCTCCGAACATTTACAAAGTTCGCTCTATTTGCAACAACTGCATTGATTGCTCATATTGAAAATCAATATCGAAAATATCTCCTGTGTCGCGGAAAAAGAGATCGCCGTGCTAACTTTGTCGAAGAAATTTGATCATTGCAATTTAATGTCGCACTAGTGGTGTCCTATACATATTCCGTTTATTAGACACCCAGTTACTTGGTCGCAGACAGGTAGGCAACTTAATGGAGTACATATGTACTCTATCTACCGCCTCTGTTTCCATCTCGTGGAGAAGACGCTCCTCCTGGTCACCGCGACGTCCCGAGCGCGATAGTTCTGAGATACGCTTAAGACTTAATTGAATTCCGACCACCGGCAACTTGGAGTTGCCCGGTCTGCCTCACCGGGATAGGTAGATGGTCGTCCTTACCTAAATCACATCGCCATTTACCGGAAGTGAGAAGAGGAACGCGCGCTCTCTCTATCTATCTCTTTCTCTTTCCCTCTTTCACGATCAATGAATCAAACGCAGCGGCAGTAGCGACGTCGTCCTTCTCGCAAAACGAATGGAGATCAATGGCGACGTGACCTAAATTTTTTCACCATCAACGTGGCGATTTATTCACGGCCCTTTCTCGTGCGCGATAGCTCCCGTGCGGAAATTCACGGTAACAAATCGCGGGTAATTGCACCGCCGGCGTATTTCATTGTGATCGAATCGAATTGCATCGTGATATCGATGCGTGTCATCAGGCAATGGCTGTGATTATCCTGCTTGATATTTGTAAAAACGAATGATTGATTTTTGTAAAAAATATGTTGTTTTTTTTACTTCAAAAGTGACACAACTACAAAAGCATGAATTTCGAATTAACGTATTACCATGAATGAATTAAGTAAACATCAATCATCGAAAGTGAACATTACAAAAAGTCGTTAAAACGAAACAAAATGCTTAAAATATAATCATCAAAACTGTCACAATACAGGAAAAAGATATATCATTTTTTAAAGATTTTGTGAAACAAAAATGATAAAAATGACATCCAATTAAGAATATTCTTCCTCTTGCTAATATTATTTGATTACTCAGTTTTCTGTCAAGTTGAGAAGAACGGTTTTCTTTTTTTTGAGAAACTTAATTTTTTTATTTGTGTCACTTTAAACAAGAGAACAATATAATCATGGAATGTCAAAGATGCTGTGTAATCGACAGTGACATTCCTTGAAATGGGAGTCTTCCTGATTTCGACAACTCCGAATCAACGGTCCATTTTCAATACCTTTTATTTTGCAGTGTTCGAGAGTATCTGACGCATACGCATTCACTCCATATCAATCAATCTTGCAACTTGAAAATCAGTCTAACATCATTACAGTCATCTCATCCTTCCGAGTATTAAAAGCTACCCACGCGAGCGAGTCACTTTGTGACGGATGTGCGATTCGAAAAAAGATTTCCTTCTCTACACTAACATTTTCGCACGCGAAGATCGATCAGCATCGGTTGTCAGAATGCCAAGTCAATGCTTCTCTTTCTTCTTCTCTTACCCCAAAACGAATCTCTCGTGAATGTAAAGGAGGGTGTGCGTAACGAATGATCCACTAAGAAAATTCTCGCGACTCCTTCTTTGCGCGGGGATCTTTTTTTTTTGAGATTGCTGATCGATCCGGAGGGAGAGATTCGGTCGATTCGAGACTTTACCGGAGCAGAGGAAAGGGTGAATGAGAAACCTTCTATTTGAAACACCTCCCTCGACCACCCGCGTGGCTTTTCTACGTTTCTTCGTCGTCATGCGACATCTCGCATTCATCTCGGCAATAAATGCTGAAAACAACTCTCATGGCGCAGGGTGTCAAGCCCTTGGACAGAAACGCGAGAAATTTTGCTCATTAGCAGCGTCTCGTAAGAAGGCAAGAGGGTGCTTGATGATGCTGCCACTCGCAGAGTTTTCGAATGCGTTCTGACAGACGCTGGGAATGAATGTGTCTGAAAATAAATATGTGTGGAATTTCCCTTATTAATTATAGACAAAAGAGACAAGACCTTTTATCAGGACTAGAAAACGGTATATAATGAACAATATATTTTTTTGAAATATTGTATACATAACATATAATATTATTATTTCTAAGTTAATATTTATTAACTATTTATTATCTCTATAAACAGGACGTCAAAAATAAAGTAAATAATAGGAATGATAATCTTATATGATTAAATACGTAAATAGTTCTAAATAGTAATACAAAATACTTTATGTATTCTTATTTTTATACATATTAAAGGAAGAGTTTAAGAAAATAAATAACGTACGTTAATTTATTTTTAAAATTATTTTAACAATACAATAATTATAGTCGCAAAGTTATTTATAATAATATTGAGGATTAAATTCAGTTTATATGTATAATATTTATAATAAAAAAAACAATTTTTTATTAAATCTACATTGCATGTGCAAGAAGTAAGATAATTTTAAGAAGAAAAACAATTAAAAATTAGATTTGTTTTGAGGATTGATGACCGTGTAACAAATTATAACTAATGATAGAAACGGTGAGTCGGCAAAGTATTACAATGAAGAGGGTGTCTCACAACATTTCAAATCCAGGACCAACCCTTCGAGTTATACGGCTCGATGTATCAATTGATTATCGATGAGTCAAGATTGACGACGGGAAAATTTATTTCCATCTATGTGTATTTGTGTGTATGTAAATATCTCGCTATCTAGCGATTTACCGTCTTCAGCGGGATGCATTTGCATAAATCCCGGACGTTACTAAATCAGACCTCACGCGACCCGATTTATTTTCGTTAACTTCTTTGTTTCATTCATTTAGGATAATATTGTATATCTATCTGAGAAAAGGAGATCTAAATAAAAAATTATGAATATGTACGAAGCTGTACACATCGTGTAGTTTAAACATTATCAGATGGACTTTAAATGTTGACTTTAAATAAAATACAATTCAACTCTTCTGTAATAGTAAAAATTTGTTAAAGCTTTCACACGTATGTAAAAATGTTTTCCGATTTTTATATAATTTGGAACATATATAATATAAAAATCTGCACTGCAGTTTGAAAACTATTACAAAAGGTGAAAATTTTTTTGCCAACAGAGAGTAAATATAAGCTAAAAAATGTCACATATAAATAGTTTTGTCATATTTGTTATGTTTCGTGTTTTATATTTACTTTCATTCGTGATTAACTTTTTTCATGCTCACGACATGAGTTCCATTGTTATGATTCGTTATTAGAATCCGTAACAATCAACACACACAACGAATCGTAATTAATTATACTTCAGGGAAAAAGAAGAAGAAGAAGATAAACAATTGTCTTATTTATAAAACAATGAACACTCGTCATTAGCTACCATCAATTACTACTGTTTACTCCGTATTCTTCCTTAGATGCACACACATACACTTCGACACACGCAATATTGTCATCTATCCAGTATTGGAAGGAACAGTAGGTACCAGTCACCTGCGTTTCTTCCACTTTCTTAACGACCTTCCGTGAAAGAATAATACAAATCCTATGGGATACTTTGGGGTTTACGAGCAACCACCCGCTTGTTCTTTTCCTCGGTTTTTCCGTGCTTCTTTCCGGCAGTCGGAACTCGGTCTTCTTTTCTTTCCGAGTATAGCCAACCAAGACTCGATTGTGTTTTTATCCCTTCCTCTTCCCCTTCTGCGGACTTGGGAATGACGACTGGTGATAAGAACTGACTTGGATACTCTTATTGCAATGATACCTTTACTCTCATCGTCGTCACACGCGTCCTAGAAAAGCGCTATCCTAAGCACGCTATAAAGTCCACACGCTGCGACGTTGGCTAATCACCGCCGCGCCGCCGGCTCGTAAGAAACCCGCGGGATAACGCCGTAATAACGCGATTCGCCGTGACTTTATTGCCGGGACAGACGCGAGAATTTATAACGAACTTCTTATTCCCCGAACAATCACCAGACAAAAGTGGAGAAGTGCGCTTTTCTCAGAGGGTCCCCATTGCCAACGAAAATTTTCCGTCGTCTCCTATAGAGGAGAACTGAAATGAAAGAGAGGGCAATGTTAATAAAGAATAATCATGACAATAATTGTAAAAACTAACTTGGATATTCTTAATAAATATAATATATGTATCTTATTACGTATTATATTACTTAAATATTTAACATTTCCCATGCGATTGCCATTAGTAGATAAATATAAATGGTTATTTAAAAAATAAATGAAAAGTCTCTGTCTCTCTTTCTACTCTTTTAACACAAATAATTTCTTGACGGATTTATAACGAAGTAAGATTATTTTATTTCTTCAAGATTGCCCAGTTTAGGGCTGAGCGACACGACTAAACGCTAGCGATTCTCTTTGCGTCTTTGAGCGAACATCCAGCGGCGATGGATGAAAGGTGGCAGAATAGGGTGCATTCTTATCGCAATATCTGCTTTGGCCTTACGAGTGCCTAAATGAGTTTCGGCGAGTTGTAAAGACGGAACTGTCGGCTCGCGATAGCAAACGAGATTAATCTTGAACGGAGACACGTTTACACGCGCACGGGATAAGGGCGGAATGGGCCATAGGCAGCTGTTCCATTGAGAATGTTCGTTACACAATTCCTGTCCGTAGAACAGAAGGGTCTGCCGCGCGTTTTATGACGCGTTCGCAACACGACGAGGACAGGATACGACGCTAATTACCGCGCCTTCTGGCCTGCTAGCAAATAAACATTCATTATGGTCTAAAGTGGAACGAATGTTCTATTAGAGTTTTACTGGTCTCGTTTGTGTGATAAACGTACGAGGTGAGCTCGTCTAAGCGAGCTGTCGATGAGATGTCCACGACGAAGTATTGAGTGTGTCAAAGCTAATATCTCCCACAGGAAATCGAAATCGAAATGAAGAAAGTTTAAGTGCTGAAGCTGGTACACACTTAAGTCAGCTATTAACTGTATCTTTTCTATTTTAGAAATTAATTTTATTTACCGGAAAGCAGTCTTTTGAAAAACGAATTTATGGTATCTTATGGAGCGTAATAATAAAGTAATAATTGTTAATTAAAAGTGAGATAATAAATAAATAAGAAAGCGTCAAACACGCTTGATTAGATAATAGTGCCTAATAATATTGTATGTAAATTTTATATAAATACATCTTTTAATTTAAATTACACGATTATTATTGGATTTTCAACGAAATTGTAAACTGAAATAGTAGTCTCACTAATTATTCATAACAATACTACTAATATTAAATTTTTAAATACTGTAAACTTATTGCGAAAAATATTATCTCACGACTAGGATTTAAACTTTTCAATTATCAAGGCGAATGTCTTTTCAAATTCGACTACTGAGACATGTGATAATATTTGTCACAATAAAAAAAAATATATATATGTAAAGCGAGAACGCAGTGAAGTGTGTATAAACGATAATAAATTATATATTATTGAACGAAAATCTTGAAAGACATGTCGTTATTAAGACATAAGTTATATCTGAAAAGAGAGTAAAGAGTGCGTTTGAATAATTTAGATATCTTTTGCACAACAATAGAAGCTCTTTAGTATCCATTGTACTTTCAAAGAAAAATCGAGATATCTATATTTTGAAGAAACATTCTGTGTTTATCAATCGCCGTCATCATTTTTTTTCTGCTCAAAGTTGTTATCGACAGCGATTCCCTCGACGTGATTTTCAAACGAGGCGACGACGCGACGAGCATGTTAGGGTATCGCTCTAAAATCCATCGAGTGGCCAGAAGGAGATCGGTTGTTCGCGAAAGGGGTTGAGATACAAGTCCGATAAGTGAGAGACGTCGAGGAACGGAAGGAGGAGGAGTGGGAGGAGAAAGATTATCTGGACGAAAGTCCTACGTTTGAGGAGTCCCGTGGGACGTCCAACTCGAACTCGAGAGACGGACCGAGGGAAAAAAGGAAGGAATAAGACTCCACGACACCGTCCGAGAAAGCGACGACACCTTGGACTCGCTCGAGGGGAACTATTCCTAGTTTAAGATTCCCCAACACGGACGTTCTTGGAAATACTTGGAAAAAAGACAGATAAGTAGAGAGAAAGAGAGAAGGATGTGGGCAAAATAGAAAAAGAATCGTTGATAGATTACGAGGATATACCATCTCCACGAGGTCGAGAGATCGTCCAGATCAAAGAAAATCTCGTTTAGCGTCGCGTCATTCAAAGTTAGACGTTAAGATTTTTTTTATCCTAACTGTCGCATTTTTACTTGAACTTTATTTTACAAGTTTTTTTTTTTCGTATTTGTATATGCATATATTTTTAGCGAGGAAAAGTAAATCGCTCAGAATCAACATGGTTCGATAGCGAGTCATTTATTTGCGAAATCCAATTGTTATACAGCAAAGAAACAAGTTGCAAATTACAAAATTCCATATTGAAAGTCACAACAATTGATCGCAAGTTACGACCAAGATATCTGCTCTCTTGCGGAATCATCTCCTTTTGTCCTCTCTTGTCCTCTCGGTTCTTAATTGAGCGATCATCGTAACTATGTTGGTGCCAATATCTCCGTGACACGCGAATATGCCCGCGCCATGGAATTTAGCGCGCGAGGTACATTCTAAGGACGAACGCCGACGAGGACAGCGCCAGGGGAAGTTAACTTGACACGGCAACTTAAGGGGGCAGAGAGGTCGATCGATGCCCGCATTGTTTCACTATGGCCTTGCGGCGACGAGCCCTCTCTCTCTCTCTCTCTCTCTCTCTCTCTCTCTTCGAAAGATCGTTCTCTTCTTTCCGTCCAGCGTCGTCGTTCTCTTCTCTCATGAGAGTCCATGAGAAGACGCAGTGGCGATGAGAAGGGCAGAGGGAGGGATGCAGACGATGTTGCTGAGGCAGCATCCGCACTCTGACTCGTTGGCGATGCACTCGGCCATATGCACAACGTTGCAGATCTTCGAGTATCGCCTCGAGATATCATCGTCTGTGCCACACAAATATCTTGTAGATTCTCGTAACGAAGACGAGACGCGGTTAAACGAACTAAATTAAACCTGAGCTCTTAAGATTGATCTAACAAACTTATTCGAACCTCTTATATCTAAAGAAATTTCATTCATATTTTAATGATTAATGAACGTAAAATAGTAAATGTAATAAATGATTCGTAACCAATTAAGGAATTGTAGAAGTGAATTAAAATAAAAGATTAAATATAATCATCTTGCAGGTCAATCTTATTCCGAGAAATAAAGTTTCGTGAAATTCATTTTATGGAGCGATAGTTATGTTTTTTTTTTTACCTTTTATGGACGAGAGAGAAGTAAAACTTGATTGCTTCTATATATTGTAAAAGGAACTGAGCGCTAAATTCGTGGTTTATTTTGAGTGGCAAATTGATTTTTATGGATTTTTTAGATTAAGAATTCCATTTTATCACATATTGTAAAACTTCACAATACTAGCGTTATATACAATTGATTATTGTCTTGATATGAAGTCAGCGTTATAAATGATATTTTATCGTGCATGTTTGTCAAATTTAAGGGCATCATTCAAATTGAATTGTCCCGTTGATTATAATAATACAATAATTGTTGACAAAACCGGTCGAGTAAAAGCAATACAAAATTTGATATCAAAGGTGCGCGCCTTCAATAATTGAAAGCAACTTCGAAAACAAGCTTATTCGACGGTCGCCATCGACCAATTAATTTCGAAATATGATGCGAGAACGCGACGTGAATATTTTCATCGTCGAGTGCACAGTCCTTTCTGTTTTCCTTCAACAAAAAATGAGTGGAAACGGGCAATTAAAATCGCATCGATCGGGCTCGCGCGGGCTCGGCGGCGGAGCGAGGTTTCTCCAAAAAGCGATATTCGCCGAGAAATTGCGCTCCAGCCATTGCGCGAATCGAGCTGCACCGAGATACGTGACACGAGGTGATCGTAAATTAATGTCACTTAAAACTCGCCTCACGATGTGTCTGCACTAATTGCACGTTTCAAAACTCATTTTTGCGCTCCCGTTATTCGCCGGCGTATTATTTATACGCTTTATTATTTCCACTCGCCAGCCTTCCCTGCTATCTATTCATGTTAATCATAATTCACCATTGACTTCGTTATCGCGTGCGTTATTCACAGATCGTAACTTTATTTACATGCGCATCACGATTGATGCTTTCACGATTAACGAAAATTTGATGCGCCATTGCGATTTATAGCACGTATAATATGAATTTAACAATAGCGATAACAAGAAAAGATGTTGAATTAACGATTAAAGAATCCCTAAATTGACATGCGCTTCATCGTTATCTCTTTTTTCCTTTAATTATTTTTTTCTAAAAATTCTCAAATATTTTATACACGTTGTTGATATTAACTGAAACGTCGAAAGTCTCAAGTAATTCCACTATGCGGTTGTAATTATACTACGATGAATGTACGAGTAATGCGCTCGTTAACGGAGAAAACACCGGAAGTACCGCCGCTTTTATACACGCGTATGTTGTAAGCGGGATTAAACCGCGAGCTTTAAGCCCCTGTCTTTACCATAATACCGACCCCGAAAGTCTGCCTTCGCTCGTCGGAGGGCTCTAACGCGATTTCGGAGCTTCAAGCCGAACACATTGGCTTGGTGGAGTTGCAAGCTGCGTCATAAGCGAGCTTCATTGGTGGTCCAATGACACAGAGAAAGGCGAAGGCAGATTAGTATTTCGCGACTTCCGCATGCAGCCGGCATTGCATTTAATCGCTACCGCTAATACGACTGACGTTTGTATAAGTACGTAGTTCCTCAGAAAATTCAAAATAACGCACGCGCACCGTTGACTTGCCATAAATGAACTTTCTACATCGCTTAATTATCGCTGAGGTATGAATTTATAATTAAACGAGATTCCGTGCGTATCCACTCTCCACAAAGGCTCGTTCGTAATGTATCTCTTGATTATGCTATAATCTTCGAGCAAATCGCTCGAATAAATTGGATGAAATTAATTTCTCTGTTAAAGTCAGATCTACCATGAGTTTTAAAGCGCAAACTTGAGTTTTAAGCTCTAATGTCCAATTTCTTTCTACGAATGTAGATTAATTTTAATCTCGCTTTAATTTACTCTTCATTTTTTTAATTCTTAGAAAACTTTTTTTTTAATTCTTACATTTAATCTACATTGATAGAAACGGGCATTTAAGTCGTAAAAAAAATTGACCAATCATAGTAAATTACATAGTTTTTCTTACATCGATTGTAATTGGTCAATTTCTTACGGCTTAGGGCTTAAGATTTACATCTTAAAATCTCATTTTAGATGTCGCTTAATATAAATATAAAAAATAAAAGTTAAAACCTACACTTTACGAAATATTTAACACAGTTGATAAAAATGATAAAAAATGATAAAATAATTAATGATAAAAAATAATAAATGTTTTCCACTTTATCGTCGAATGTTATTTCCTTCACAAATTACATTACTCTTTCGGTAATATCATTGTTAAAAACGTAGCTCGAAAATATTGATTTAAAGTACAAATGTTTCATAATTCTGGTTAAAGCCTTATTCTCATTGTAACATTTATCTAACTATCTCTCGTGATCTCAGTTTGGTCGGAATTTTCGTAAATTTCCAAGACGTATCCTCGCCATCGAACCGCATCGCGGTTCGCAACCCAAGTTGAGATCAGAAAGTCACGTAAATTGGCCCGTTTAACGGACCGAACGCAGAAATACTCGAGGCGCCCATTAGCCTGCGAACTTGCGGCATCTTGCGTGATGGCACTCTAAAATAGAACGATGCCAAGAAAGAGAGAGGATGATGTAAGAGAAAAAGAGAAAGAAAGGAGAATGAGAACGATTCGATCCTCCGTGCAGTGTCATGGTGAGACGACGAGGCGCTCGTTAGTTCCGGAAAATTCATCTCCACTTCGCACAATTAAGCGCCTATACGCTCGCGCGTCGTTTCGACCGTTAAACCGGCTTGTTTTTCTAATCGTCAAGATAAATCAAACGGACAATTTTTTGTTCATTTATTTGTTACAGCGAGTTAAGCGACTGCCACTCTTCTCTCGATGGGATTCGAAAATACTGCGGACGTAGACGTTTTGTTCCAAACAAATTCAATATTAGATTTCACACAGAAAATTATATGATTGAAAGACAATGAAAGAAATCAAATAAATAAGAAAGATTAATAAAAAAAATATAATTATTTATTCAGAAAACATTATGAAGCTTTTAAAATTTTGCGAAAAAGGGATTTTGTTATATAGTAATAGTCGATGGCGAATCGCTGTTTACAAATTCCACATATTTTTTTCTATTCTTTTCGAGGTTAACCCATATCACTATTAAAATAAATAACTTGTATGTAGAAATATAAAAGCACTATATATTCACAACGTTTAAATTTTAATGTTATTCTATGGGATGGATGTTATCACATACAATAACACCTTTACAAAGATCAATCATTACTATATTCTAACAAATAAAATGTAAATATAGTTTATTCTGACGATCTCAAAAAAGAGATTTTATTTCAATTATTGATGTTAAACATTATTTTAATTTTAATTAAAATTGGTAAATATACAAATCTGTATGATGTATCTTATAGAATGTATCCTTAAATTTATGTTCTTAATAATTAAGAAATTTCACTCTTTTATGCATATGATCTAACCTAAAAATTTTATGTATATAATATATGTATATTATAGTACATATGTTCTCTCCAAAAATTTCAATTTATTATAAAATTTTTAGCTTTTGTTATTTTTAATATATATTTTTGTTGAACTAGTTTAAAAAAATTAATGTTATACTGAATTTGTAAAATAAATCAAAGTTAAAGCGAATTCAAAAGTAAATATTTAAAATAATTATTAAAAGTAAATATACCGTATCGAGTACCGTAGCCATTCTACAGACAATTATCGTTCAAATGTTACTAAATTTTATAAACGCGTTTTCCTTTTAATTGAATTTCTTTGGAAGGAGAGTCACATGTACATAAAATTACGATATATATGTTACCCCGTAAAATATACTACAACGAAATATACTTGATAAGGTGCATCGGAATCACCGCACTCGAAGTCCCATCGTGCATCGCGTGCCATACGTAGTCGGCGATGACCGCGTTGCATACGACGTTCTCTGACGTGCAGCCGTATCGCTACCTATCTCTTCTTCGTATCTTGCTTTTTCTGTGCGTTCTAATTGTTCCGCCCCGACGTTATCAGACCGCCACGTTGTTACGCCGCGTTGACGTTTCGTGTATCTCGTGGATGCCGGAACAAGATCTCGCGGACCGCGTAATCCTCCATAAATTATACTATCTCCATCCATCAATCTGCAGAGCTCTACAACTTCCGAAATAGCGTATCCTACGTATCTGCGTTTCTCGCTTGAAATGCATGTGTCTTTAGCCTGAAGAGAAACTCGAGTCGTTTAACTTTTGCTTCTCCAACAGAGATTTATGAACCAAATCACGTAAAGAGATAGTAGTATAACCGTTTACATCTTTGGAGATTTATAGTTTTAATGATTTGTGTTTTGGGGATTTTTATGTCGGACGTTTGTTGACACATGAATGAATTTTTATACGTCGCGAATTTGTACTACTACCGTAAAAGTACAATGTGGTTTGTTCGCGTCGAAAACGAGAATACTCTCGGAAATACGATCAAAATATATGGCGCAATATCTCGTACACAAAGACAACTCATCTATGCGAGATCGTGACGATGATTGTCGCCGGAATATTACAGGCACAAAATCGCTCGTTACAATAAATTCCGCCTCGCCGATGTTTGTTGTTTTCCGGATAATAATCCGCGTTTTTCGCGAGTGTGGATTACATATATGTACGTATGCAAGCATGCGTGTGAATAAAAAGAGAGAGAGAGAAAGGAGACGCGACACGCGCAGGATGGAGATGTTGCGCTCCACATTGTCGAGCTTTTATATCGTATAATGGTCTCGCATCGCGTCGTCAGGTAGTTGCATTCGACAATCGGAAGCAACGATATAAAGTTTATTACGGGACACGACTCAGCTGTACATCGCACAAACGAATGTCCAATAATCCTCCATGATATCTCGTTGAACGATAGGCGCGTAGTGATGGCATCGAACATCTTGCGTGTACTTTTGAACTAATAAATACTTGGACTAATGATAAGTCGTACGATTTCATTGCATCCCTTAGACAAATACATGAATTTCTACAATAATAAACAAATTATGCAATCAAATTTGCGGTATTTTTTATGAATTAAAACATCGACTTCGAATCGGTCAAACTTTAATCGACAACTTGATAGATGAAGGGAACAGGACAGCTAGTACAGCATATAAAATGACTAACACATGACAGTACTCTGACAGAATAATCTTGATATTCATTTTTCACAGTGCACGAATAAAATATCAATCCGTCAAAAACATGAAAAATCGATAAGGTATCAAAGTGTAATCAAACCGATGGAGAGGCGTCAAATACGAACACGTATAGTAATGCCTCTTTTATTTTGTTGTCAATCATGCTATATGTAATATAAACATTTGGTATAACAAATAGTCAAATGCTCCGCATAAGTATTCATTGAAACGGATTCGATTTCAATTTCTATATATAACTGTGCATTAAATCAAGCGAATGGAGACTCGTCTAGATACTTGTTCGAATTCTCACGAGACTCGCGATATTAATATGAAATGCGTTATCGATTTGGAACTAGTGTCTATTTGCTTTGTTCGAAAATTGCAAGTAGGTTTGAAGCCCATTGCTACCATCGACAATATATATTTGTGTGTGTATGTACTTTATATGTGTGCATTTGTTGCTATACACATCGGTTATGGGCTCGTAAAGCACCGATGTGATTCTGACTCGTGTTCACTGTTTTCAATAACTTCGCGACGGTGATTCCACTATAAACTGGGTCACAGGCGAACAAAGTTATACGGAACATTTCCAAAGACGCGATAGATCTTTATATTTCTTGAAAATGCACCACTTCTATTCGGCAAAAATTACGGCTTGGAAATCCGATTTCTTACCGCGAAATCGACTTGTCGCGAAAATCTATAATCCAAATATTCAACGAGAGAGAGAGAGAGAGAGAGAGAGAGAGAGAGAGAGAAAAGTCAAGCTTTGCAGTTTTGAAGAGATAAACGCAGAGATCTCAAGAAGACATTATGCTGAAGGAACAACTTAGAAATTCAATCATACTCTTACACGTAAATTTACAGAGCTGTTAAATCCCGCTTACGGCAATTGCTAGTCGCGTGGTAACGGTAGCGCTCATCAACTTTTTAAACCAAAGTGATCGCCGCGTTGCAGTCTTCTCAACGTCAAGTTTGACCGCAACTCTTTGCGGATCATTCTCTTATTTACACATCGGCCGTGCTGCGGAACTTCGTTAACCCCGTTAACTCGTAGCGAACTTCTGATACGGACAGGGATCCTTCGGTATCGTGGCACGTGAGGGGAGTTCGTGTCATCCCTCAGGCGTTCTCCTGTTTCCCGTTTAATGGATCCGGATACAGGCCGATTCGATCGCCCGCCGGACGAACGTCAGCTTGTCGGTCGATCCGCTAACCAGAGTCTGATCCACCAATTACGACTGTCCGACTCCGCGCGGTCGCGGTTTCTCTCCGGTTTCCCGCATCCGGCTGGATTAACGTCGACGGTGACCAGCGACGCCTATGCGTTCGGACGCATATCGATGGAAGTGTCGATCAACGGCGCCCGAACTTCGAATTGATCCGAACGCTAACTCTCCTGCTTGCTTAACTCGTGTCCAACTGTCGGAACTGACGGCAAATTTGTCGGCTCTCCACGAAGCCTTTGTGTCAAGCACGATTTGGAACGATATTCGGCAACCCGAATTGATTTCGCAGACTCATAAGCGACGCGTGACGGCGCGTTACATCGTGGATCGAAGATGATTAATTAGAGTGATTAATATTCGTGGTCTTTCATACAAGATCTTCATCATGAACTCGACGAGATATCCGTAGAATATTTCTTTCGAATGTCGCAGTATATGAGAATACACTGAAAGTGCACAAAATCGTTTCCATACGTGTCAAAACACATACCTATGAGTAACGTGAGTGGAGAGCGCTAGAATGGCAGTCCCCGATAGGGGACTCTGAATTTTATGGTTCAGAAGTGAAGTGGGAACACTCTCGTTTTATTACCGCGTTTCAAAACCGCGCGCTATTATGAGATTCCTGTGTAGATGTTCTATATAATTTGGACAAATAAATTGAAAGCATCTGTGACTCTCCCTATTCGGCGATTGCAAAATTGTAAAAAAAAAAATCGAATCTTTCGATTTCAGTTGATTCGAAAACGCGAATATATCGATGTAAAGCCGCAGATCTCCAGATTAAGCCGGTACCGGCAGTGCCAGTTGCACTCAATGATAGCGTTTAGAAGAAAAAACAGTTTTTTTACCCAACTAAAACTGTAAAATTCTTTAATATGCTTGCCCTTAATTTCTCGCTAGATTTAAATGTATAACCCAGTCGTATTACAGAGTCGATTTTACAATCGTTGTAAAGCTGTTTTTTCTATTGAATGCAGTCATCGAATTGAATTTATAGTTTATTCGTGCTCGCTGATCTAGATCCGATATTAGACATCTGACAGCTACTTCGCAAATTATTTGGTAGAAATCGACAGTTATGTGCTAAGTTCATGACTAACCGCATTTATTAGTCAGCGGACGAATTCAACATAACGCGTTTGGTGTAACGTGTTTGCGTATAACACCGACGTGTGGAATGGCGACGATCGATATCGGGCAATCGAGTCCGCCGTCTGTCGGTGGTTAACGGGGACGTGGAGCGTAGACCTCGCAGCTCTACCGGTTCCCGGTGGGATACGCCTTTGGTGATATATCGAATTATTGTCTAACCGGTAAATGTTATTGCCAGCGCAAACGGTAATCGACGGATTAGCATCGACTATTATCGTAATAACCGATATTGTCGGAAAAGCGAATACGCATATACGATAAACGCGCGCTTTCATTGGTCTTACCGCAGTAGTCACGTTTATATTATTTGTATAATATATCACAAGCGCTTAATTGATTGCATGCATTCCTTCTATTATTCAGACGTTAATAGCCTTTAATTAAATTTTCTGAATTTTTTCTTCTTTTTTTGCGTATCATATAATTATGTTATAAAGAAGGTCACTTCTTTTTGGCAAAATGTATAGCAAATTCTTTTTTTAATTGTAAGTCATCCACTATATAATACTATTAGTCAAATCAAATATTAATTTACTTAAATACACACACAATTTAACTTAAACATAATTTTTGTTGTAAATTTTTCAAATAAAAATCGATTTTTTCGTAAATAAAAGTTGTATGTGTTTTATAAAAATTATAATGTGTAAATTTATTAATTTTTGTCTTTAATTTTATATTTCCTCACAATTTAATTAAACATATTGTATTTTAATAAATAAAAAAGAATTTTTGTTATTAGAATTTACTTTAGAATCGTAATTGATTAAAATAATAAATATTTGCTAAATTCAAAGAGCACCTATATGACCTAGCTTTTCTAATCGTATCAAGGATAGGCTTACATCAGTCGCGTCATTGTCAAGCACTCGCTTTTCTGAGGAGGTCGATCGACGTAGTCCCGTCGTTCCTCGGAGGATGAATGCGACGCGACAGACGATGTCGAGTCGCATACATGCCGGAGCGTATTGCATCGCTGCGAGGTCGTCGAGGGAGGTCGACGATGGCGTCTCGTTGACGTAGTCGCGTCGCGCGAGATATTCGCGATGCCTGACGGATGGAGCATCCATCACGGGATAATATCGTTCCCTCCTTCGCGCACGGAGATGGCGAGAGGTGATCGGGAATTCGTGCATCGGTCGCGTGCACTCAACGACCGCTCGCCATCGAGATGCACGTAGCGTGCGTGCAGCTCGACGCTCGCACGTCAATTGCAGGAGACAGCCATCAATAGCCCCGTACCCCATGATGCATCGCTCCCGTGCACCGCGTAGGGCGCGCTTCGTGATTTGTGCTCGTCTCTCCCATCACGGCATACGTGCGTAGACGCACTTTTCCCGGCCGATGTCGGCGTATGCGTGTGTAGGGTGTGCACGTCGGGGTCTCTGAATAGCTGCCGATGGAGCGTGAGGGAGTTTGTCGAAGAGAATGCAGAATGCACGTGAAGGCATCAGGCGGGAGAAAATATCGAAGATCGCTACCGGATGAACGAATGAACGAACAGGGATGCGAGTGATTTGTTGTCGATAAAACGTCAGCTCGGGAATTATTTAAGATACCTCATATCCAAGGAGTTTCGTCGACGATCTGACGGATTTAAATGCTAAATTTTTATAGCATAATCTTGAGTTTTATAGTTTCATGTTTGAATTACTTTACGACGTACTCCATTTATCCATTAAACACGAAGTTCTACTCTATCATAATCGTAAATTTAATTCGCATGAATTTTCTGCTTCTTTCTTTACGCAGCTTTCTTCGAATTACTGGATTAATGTCAGTCAATTGTCAAACTATACAATTTTGAAGATATCTCTTACAATCTTGCATTATGCATTGAATTTTAATGCAATGCTTTTCTGATGTAAATGTAAATATAAATTTATATTACATTTACCTTTTATTTCATTATCATAAATGTATTAAATTGTCATCTCTCAATAAGAGATGACAATTTAACATGATTATGATAATGTAATGTCACACAAAAGTCGTAAATTATTAATAATACAATATTTTTGTCTCAAATGGTTCTAATTCTTGATTTATTTCATTCTTCATATTGGACATGAAGATATCATGTTTTTTAAATTATTATCATCAGAAATAGAATTTGCAAATATTACCAAATTAGTAATTATTATAATAATATAATTTTTTAAAAGAAAATAAATACTTTTTAAAGAATTAGTTCTGGACGGGAAAAAACGATTTTATTGAAATATCTAAAAATTTAACTAGATCTGAAAATAATTTTGGTTAGATCATTAAAATAATCATGAAAAACGCTTAAGCATTACTGATAATTCTGTAAAAAGTTTTAAACATTTCAGCTTGAGCATCCTATATAATTATTTTAACCCAAGTTGCTACAAAATGGGAAATTAGAAGAAAGTGAAAAAAACTTTGCAAAACTTTCTGAAGATTAAAATTCTAGTTTTTAAAGAAGTTTAATATATATCACATTTATTAAACAAAACGCAAGTTTACAATATTATCAACTAATAATTAAAAATGCAAGCAATGTTAGCAATATTAATATAATCATAATGTACATTGCTATGTAAAATTAATCTCTCAATAAAATATTTAATGGTGTCTAAATCAGAATGAAAATACGAAATTTTTAAAGTATTAAAGAAAATTGTAAAATTTTGTCTGGAAATTAGGGACAAATTATAGAATTTCAGGATGAGGAATTTATGACAATCTTGTAATAAAAACAAAATTATTTTTATATCTGTATTTAATTAAATTTTTAGATACTTCAGCAGAATCATTTTTTCCAAATCGTGCTGCCGAGAAGAGAAAATTTCAACGAGAATGGATCACGAATGATGGCGGTAATACAATTCTCTCGCTTTTTGATCTTATTAAAGATTCTACGTGGATAATTCGCGATGGCTGTTTGCGTACAAAGTTCGAGAAATCAACACAATCCGTTACGATGCACTGAGCGCAACAAAGGAACCGGTAGTATCCGATAAGAAACGTAACGATAGTTGCCGATAGCACTTGAATGTGCTCGTGGAAAGCAGCATTGATGCAGCAAATGCACAGCAATACGCGAAATCGTAAGAGTGATGCATCGACATGATATATGCAACGCGACGCGCGGATTCTCGGTGTATTACAAACAGCGGATGGAAAAATTTGCCATTATCATAGAAATGGCGGGCAAACTCTGCCGGGAGATAATAAAAGAAGAATTAGAACGGGCGCGAGATACATTTCCATAATTCGATGACGTCCGCGCGCGTATACGCGACGACAAGGCGAAACCTTGGCGCTCAACGTCGACGGTAAATTACGTACGGCGATACCGGAGGCAATCGAGACACACACAACTTCTACTTTATAAGCATTCTCATGGCTTTTTATTTCCGTCGGGCAAAGTTACGAACATCGACCGAAGCTGTACAACTTGTATCAGAGATCAGAATTGTTCACCAGACTGGTTGTCGTTAGTTTAATAATTTTACCATTTTCTACTTTTATTATTTATTCAAACCTTTTCGCACGAAACTGTAATAATATTCGAAGTTTTAATCACGATATAATAAATAAATATTCTTGCCAAGAAATGTTTTCGTTACACTTGACAATATTTTTCTCACACACTTGAAACATTTACTTTTACTTCTTTACTCTCTAAACTCTTTATAGTAAAAGCTCATTCCAGAGTAAAAGTTGAGCTAGTCTTAAATAAAAGAAGCTCAATTTTCAGTCTTTAAACGTGAGATTTACTCTAAAACTTTTAGAGAGTAATACATTTGTATAGGTATGTTATTTTGAAAAGTACTGCTATTGGGTCGCTCAAATAACCGTTGACATCAAACACAACTCGTTGATCGAAAGCCAGGAAGTTCTTCCAATCTTCGAAAATATAATCGCGGACAATCCGAGCGACTTCGACAAGCCGATAAACAGCGAGTGCAGTAGTGTACTCAAGGGGGTAGGAGAGGAGGCCCTATTAAAAGACGACCGACGAGGAGTAATACGTGAGTCGAATAGTCTGACGAACGGATGAAAGGGCTCTTTCCGATAAAATCGGCACGTTCCAAGAGAGAGAAGTTTCAAAAGCGCTTCCCATTCGACGCGAGATGCTGCGCCGAGATATCTATACGGCCGAGAATCGTAGGAACGAAAGGGGTAAGCGATATCCTCTTCCCCCCTCCCTCTCGTGAGGTATCGAAACTGAGAAGGTACTTCGTATTGCCCCGTTCGAGCTCTCTTTCAAGAGAGACTTTCTGTGCCTGCGGAAAGCATTCTCCCTTGGGAATCGAGCGCTCCACCGGATTTATTATACTATCCAGCAGCATAATAAATCGATCTTTCCTGTTCGTAGCATTGATTACCGCGTAAATATAATAGTATTTAAAGATTTGCGAAAGTGACATAAGATTTTCCGGGAACTAATAAAGAATCTTTCTATCGCGACAATGAAGCAATTTACTGCAATTTGAAACGAAAAGAAATGCAACGCTTCTTTTGGAAAAAATGTAATTACATTGCAAAGGATTATTATTATTTATAACGAATTTGTAATATTTATTAAAATTAATGACTCGATAATTAAATTTTGAACTAAGGAATTGAATAAGTAAAGTGCATTTAAATCTTGGTAAATCACAAGAGTTCATTAATTACTATCGATGTCTGAACATTTTCCAACATTCCAAGGAAACAAGTTGGCTAATTTTTAAGAGTAATAATGAAAATTAGCTAGAGAATATAATTGTTGGTATAACAAACATTTTTTTATAATAATTTCATAGATTTCTTAACTTAGAAACGAAAAAGTATTCGAACATTTTTAAGAATTCAAGATGAGAATTTGCAAGAATTTTGCAATTAAAACGATCTTAAAAAGAGTGTTTGCCCAAGAAAAATACCTTGTTCACAATGGTAGAGTAATTATACTCCTAATCAATATCGAAGCAGTGCATTTATAATGATGGTTGGGAGGCGCACATTCGTACCGCAAACATGATGAATTTTTATTCCGCTAGAAAATTTAGTGCAAAGTCTTTCACTTCAGGCGCGAGGGAAAGAAAAAGAGTAGAGATGCTGAAGGAAGAAAACAATTCCTGACGTTTCTACGAAAATATCCATCTCTTTCTACTTCAAGTTCAGCCGTACGATACCTCTCGAGAGAATCTCCCAAGTTTTTTCTCTGCTAGTGTGAAGTGAAATGTGTGTGGGACGTCTATTCAGTTGTATAACTACTTTGTCAATTCTCGCGCGATCGTCGAAACAATCGTGTAACTCGATAAAGGTACAATTAACCGGTGAGCGGATTAAACGTTCGAAAATTGTCAAAGGTGATTCGGACTAAAATCTCGTCTGTTCGTTAATACTTCTATTTGTACTGCATTCGTGTTAATTGTACTGATGAAAATCCAACCCAGTTATATACGTTTAATGTAATGTCAATTTTCTACAAGTTAATAGATGAACCTTTCAATGAAGAGGCGCACTATTATTAAATTGTATTTGCCAGTAATTTAGATACCGTGTAAAATGTCATTGAGAACAAAGTAAACTAGCGTATAGCAACGCTAATAATTTTGAGATAATTATTTTTATCCACAGATAAATTTTATACGTTAATTAAATTTTATGGAGGAAAATGGAACTGCAAACATCAAAGTAAAATTAAATGAAGCCGACGATTATTTATTAATTATTAGAAATCTTTATTCAAATGTGTTACTCCAGTCATTTGGTTTTACACTATAATGATTAACATTTATAATACGTCAATAACTATAATTTTAAACAAAGAACAAATTTTTTTGTTCTGATATTGTTCACCGCCACGCAGGATATTTCTGAATTGAATTTTTTGTTTAAAATTATAATTTATATTAATAATATATAAATGTTAATTAAGTATATGTATCTAAACCCAATATTCTTAAAGACATCTACTAATTGATCAATAATCGTCGGTTTTATTTAACTTTTCCTTTAGATATTATCAATTCCCCATTCTCCTGTACATACACCAAAATGTTACGTATGAAACCATGTAATCAGGAGACACGTAGCATCTCGGCGAGATAGTGGTTACCTTAAATGGCGTGCGCGTTCTATGATCACGTGTTATAGTATGATACTAATAATGACAATTAACTTGAGAAACTGTTGGTATAATAAACATATTTTCATAATAATTTAATAAACTCCTTAATTCAGAAATCAAGAAGCATTCTAACATTTTTAAGAATTTAAGATGAGAATTTGCAAGAATTTTATTACAATTGAAACGATCTTGAAACGATCTTGAGTAGTAAGTATATATCGGACTAATAGATACGAGAAATGAACGAAGAAATGAACGCTATTCTAAAATACTGCAATAGTGTCATTTGGCGTTTACCCCGTATTTCTCATTTTCCCCTACCGGACAGATTAACGATATAAAAGTATAAATGTTATTTGGGATAACATTACATTATAACATTATGTAGAATTTTCACTTGAGGTTCTAATCATAGAATAGCGTCACAGGAGACTGCTGTTTATTCCCGGCGAAGAGTTTTGTGTATATTTTTTCTGCGTGTAAAATATTAAATCGCCTATCAGTCACACAGTTCCCCGAAGACGCCGTTAAGCAGACACCAGCAAATCCCAGAAATGCTCCCACGAAAGGAAGGAAACGCGCCGCGCGGTCCAGCGTTCTCTGCGTATCCATCTTCATCTTGGTTCTGCCTAGGATGCCAAGGCAAGATGGTCCTCGAGGGAATCCCTAAGATCTCTCTCTCTCCATCTTCTGCTCTCCGTCTCTTACGATCTCTCCAGGAAGCGACGTCGCGTCTGTCTCGAGCTATGTAACCAGTCATTTAATAGCTACCGCACGCGGAAGCACATTATACGCCGCGCGCCGTTGTTGCGTATTATATGACGGAGGCCGGAATACACACCGGTCTTCAGCTTCAAAAATGGTTACATGCAGAGGAGCACATGTGCAGCGAAACAACGGCGGACCGAGAACGTACGTCATCTCTCCTTTCCACGACGTCAGCGACGTCTTCTAGCAGGAACAAGTGGCTAACTCTCCGACTTCTTTGAAACTCTTCCTCCGATTTCATTAATTACATTATATTCTTAATTTTAAGACAAGCCTGTCCAAAAATTAACTATCGCGCGAACTAAATTTTCCCCCGTCTCTCCATCGTCTTGTTAAGCGAGACAGATGAAAAACAAAAGGATAGATGCCAGAGTAACCAGTCAAGTGAGCTCTAGCGTTTTTCTTTTTATTTTTTCTGTTTCGCTCAAGGAAACGATGGAGAAGAAGAAGAAGCGTTTAATTCGCGAGTAAAGTTTTGGACAGGCTTGATCTAAGAAATTTAGAACAAGTTTTTCGCGATTCTTTTGTCTAATGACTTTTTTCTCGCTTGATCTTTGTTCTTATACGTATCTATTTTGTTTAATTGGCTTTAATTTTCAGGACAGAATATTCTTCAGACTATTTGAGATGTTAAAAAATGTTGAGTCCTTTATACTAACTGACATAATATAGGTGATTCGCTTCCGAGTCCCGTGTTATGAAGACTACTTTGAAAGCGCAAGGTGCTGCGAGCATCGCTTGTTAAGTATTTCATAAAGGTGTCCGCACGCAACGTGGTACTCATGTACGCACGATAGGTGGTCATGATCCTTCGTCAGAAGATGCAGGGCCGGTTCAATCTCTAAATAATCTAATATGGACAATATGTTCATTACTATCTTTATTTATCTTCATTAGCTGCCTCGACGCTATCCCCTTTAAATGTTTCAATAATTTTACTGATGTCATGCTGGAAATCTATTTCGTCTGAATAATAATGTTGATATAATTAGATGAACTCATTATACCGCGTGGCTGGTCCCCCAAAATAGCCACACGGTGTGAGGTCTGTAACGAAAGTTTTTCTAGCGTTTCTTCCTCACTTCATTCAGAGTTGTGTTATTAAAGAAAACAGTGTTAACTAATTAACGCGTATTAAATGTTGCATTTGGAAAACTTATATTTAATTCTGTTCTTACGGAGAATAGAATATTCCAAAAATTATATTAATGCAGCAGTCGTTAGATTCTCCTACTTTGCATTCTGAGTCACGCAATCGCAACGTCTATTGCAATATTAATCCGACCCTGGCGGAACCGCCGTAAAAATCGGAACAGGCCACTTGTGCCGAAGAAGTTACGCTCGCGGCATTGGTGATCCTTAAATATGAACATTATGGCTCCCGACGCTGTTGCAATCTGCCACTTATGCTTCCGGTACGCTTTCGGTACAATGTCGTTCGTCATACCTTCGTATAACGCGCAAAGTTTCTGTTACAATGTTCAGAATGCGGAAGATTTAGAGTGTAATTCAATTTTTAGGAAAAGATTTTCTAATCTTTACCCGAACAAGCTCTTACCTTAGTAGGAAGGAAATAACATTGTGTTTTATTAAGATTGTGCGTTTAACCTTTACACTGGGTTGCCATAAAACTGGAAATCGAGGGAAATCAAGGGAGTAATGAATTACAACATATTTTATTCAAGGAAAAATTAAGATTTAAAATCTCCCGCGCCTTTCGTTATTTCTGATAAACTAACAATAAGAAAAACGAGAGAAAAAAAAGAAGCAGTAATTAATGAAACATTTTAAAATCCAAATTTAGAGATCTCACGGTAATTTTCGATTCTATAGAAAATAATGATTCGCGCCGTTCAATCAGGATAGAGACGTTAACAGTATAAACATTCGAAACGAGCGCCCTTTGACGAATGTATTGACGGCGCGACCACCGACAAAATCGAAAACTCTGTACCTCTCTGTTTACAGCGACACTGCACGTGCATCGCGTTCACCGCCACGGTTGGACGATCCACGTGGGCAATTCGGTCGATGCCAAATTCGATTAGTCGATGACAATGAGCGCTGATGATCCCTCGTCTCGACGCGAATAGCACAATGGTCGCAACATTGCCGTCGCTAGCTCGTGTATTGCGCGAGGGTAAAATTGTACTTCGGGGGGACGTAGCCCGGGCGATAGAGGGACGGAAGGGTCATAAAAATCCGCAACATATGTTCCCGGGCTCGAGGACATTGCTGTCCGTCTCGTGGAATCATTGTCAGCGTCCACCTGATCTCCTTCTACCCTGTAATTCTGTCCTGCGCATACAATGTGTGCAAACACACTCTGCGTGATATCCTGATCAATGCATGATACAAACTGAAAATTATTGTATTTGAATAATCATAAAATAGAATGAACAATTACGTTTGACACAATTTATCTGCTAAATCGAGACAAAACACGCTGACAGGAACTTTCACATATGTAGAATTCTCAATGTTTTTTGCTGAATCTACAGAAAATATTCATTTGTCTAAATAATTCTTTATGTACACATTGCAAAAATGTTTTTAAAGAAATTTTAAAAAAACAAATTGAAAAAATTTATATAGATTTTATTTTTAAGAAAAATAAATTTCATTTTTACGATAGAAATTATTATAAAGACGAGCACAATTGAAGAAGTAATTAGCGAAAGAACGTCGATCGAATAATGACTTCTTTGCGTGTCTCGGACAATTGAAACAAATCGTTAGAGATAGACATTTGCAGAATATACGGGTCAAAAACAGATACGTATTACCTTCCTCCACCAAAAAAATATGTACAATTTTTTTCTTGTTCCCTGCACGAAAGATATAATTGCAACAGGTACCTTCTTTCTTGATCTTTTTTTTTTATCACAAGATGTACGCGAGATAAAAGACGAATACATGTAATTCTAAAAGTTCGCTTCCTTAATCAGAAAAATTATGTACAATTTCTTCCTTGTTTCCTGCGTGAGAGATATAATTGCGACAGATTGTTCCACGCTCCGATTTCCTTTAAAGTCAAGATAATAATAACGATAACAGCCGCGGATTAAAAAGAATCGTAAGTACGTCTGACAGCATTTCTTTCAAGTGCACTCGCACGTAAGCAACTGTAGCGCGACACTTGTCGTGCACGTGTTTGCTCGCACGAGCGTATTTCTCAACGGAGCGTAGACACCGGGTGTAGGATTGTGCGTACACACGTATTGCGCGCGCGTGCTTTCGTAACTACGTCCGTGTGCTATCGAAGCGGATACACGCGGAGGGGAAACAGATGTCCTTTCGCACATTAACATGCATGGCCGTGCCGGACCGATACCCACTCGATCAATTGGCATAATTAATTGCACGCTGCTGAACGGGGGTCGGGCAGTTCAGAGTCGACGCTCGTTCGAGCGAAAACGCGGATAACCCACTTACGTTTCGTCGAGCGAATACTCGCCGATTTCGGTCTGTCGTACATACACATTCGCCACTATCGCCGTGGAAACGATATTGTTTATCCCGCTCCACTGACGATAATAACTCTCGAACGACTTCATTGGAGAGTTCAAAAAAAGCGAGAACGAAAATTAGGATTTTGTGTTCGATATGCATTGTGTGCGTATATTTTTAAACGTATCTCTATATCGTAACATCTGCCGTTATTTATGTATACATACATAATTGACAAAATTTGAGGATTCTGTTAATATATTAACAATAATTAACCCACAAATAATCACCTAGAGTGTTTTTACACAATGGAAACAATATAATAATTTATTATAAAATATTATTTTGTATGTCTATTGTGTAACACGTTTTCTTTCTTTTTTAATAACTATTTTTTTACTTTCAATTTACAATTTTATCGAAAATTCGCAATAAAGCGTTATATTGATTAAGATTTTTAGTTTTTAGAAATATTATCATAATACGCTATATGCTTACGTTTAATATCTTTTTGGTTTGTGTGTGTTTACTGTTTTCAAAACATTGTAATTAATCCATAATATTCTTGAATAATAATTAATCGCAAAACAATAACATACAATATAAGTTGTTAATAACAGTGAATTTAACAGTGATTTTAATTGAGGTACGAAAACATTTCGGGTAATTATGATGTAAAAAATAATCAAGTGATTACTCTTGGGTTAAAATTTTTGTAATTACTTGGCCGAATGAACGCACTTTTAAACGATACATAATTTGTATTTAGCACATTCGGGTTAAACATCAATTTAATTCTTTCAAATTATATCCAGTGTTGAATCCATCTATAATTTTTTAATTTTGAAAAATTAGAACTCTATAAAAGTCAATTATTATATTTTGTTAAGTTAATCAGTTTTTCGTTGCATTTTAAATTCCTCGGATTTCAATCTCACGATTCAAAACTTTTCCTCTCTGATCCGAAAAGACGTACGATGCTCTGAGATGCTCGAACGCATCAGACCATGAAATAATTTTACAACGAGTGCGCTATATGTTTGCGTTTCCTTTGGGGAGACACTTGCCATTTATAGCGACATAAGATTCGACTCGCGTCAGATGCGGCGATATAATCCAATCGTGAGCACGTGCCGAACTCTAAGAGCGATGGTGTTTCCGCGTTTCCGCGGGAGTCCACGTCGTCCCTCCTCGCTCACGCTCACGTAGCAGTGGCTTTAAGACTTTCGAAAGTTGATCGGTCGGACGATTTGTAACCACTACGCGACGCGCTTTCGGATGCCGGTTACGGATTCTCATCGTTGTAAAATCCGACCGTTACCGTCGTCGCAAACAATCCGACCTCGATCCTTCCATCGCATCACCGGGGACATTACCGACACGCGTTGTACATTCCGCACCATCTGACGAGTCGGAAATCGCGATCCTGACGATCATTTGAATAAAACGATCGGTGCAGCTCCTCCGAAGGATAGTCACAGACTAGAGACGGACGATCATTGATTCTGCTTAATGTTCTCGATCTCCGATTGCCGAACCCCTACGTTAACGTTAGCGGCGACAGGCAGCCGGAAGCCAACCGTCCTAAGTAGGTCGAGGCACGCGAGGGAATCTGGAGATAACGGCTGAAAATTAAGAAGAAAGAAAGAGAAGGCTCGCGATATTGGCTCGCGAAAGAAATATCGCTTAGATATCGGGTCGAATCAAATCGATATCTCGTTGGAGCCCCTCCCGCAGATTCTCGTTAGAAAAGCAGCACTACTTGAACGTTATTGGAGAATTATGCGTTAACTCTTCCAAGCTTCCGGATAACAATCATCTGTTTAAATTCTTCGGTAGTTTCAGTTAGAAACTAGGACGAGGTCTAATTTGATTGGTTTTTCTTTTGCGCCATTTACTTTATATTTATAGCAATTTCTTCATGCTTAAGTCCAATTACGCTTTTTACTATGCTGGAAATTATTATACTCGTATAATTTTGTTGATATGCATATTATATGTATTAATTTTATTATCTTATTACAATATTAATCTTTTAGGATGCTCGGAAGCTACTATAATGGCAGTATTATACTTTGAAACAAGGAATACAATGAAATAAAGAATTATAACAAATCTTTTGTAAGAAAAAGCTAAGATTTAAAAAGTGGATTTCTATATCCTCTAAAGGTTAAGAGAAAAATTCGATTGAAAAATGAGAATACAATTTTTTAAGCTGTTTTATTAATGTATCATTATACATAGTTAAGAGTAATTGTATCTCGGTGATAAATTAAGAAAAATCATTTGAAATTTAAAGAAATAGTGACAATGTGTGGTTAGGTATATTATTGTATTTTTAAATAGAAGAAAGTTTAAAAGCGGGACTAATGTTTTTTTGCTCGACGTCGCACTGGTGCGCAATGGCGTAACGATTCGCGGAATAAGCGGAAGTATAGTGAGACCAAAGTTCGGTTTGCGTGCCGTAGATAATGCATAAGAATGTGAATTGAGGAAGTATACAATGCGCAATTACAGTGCGACTGCCGCGCGATATAATTTTCGAAGTAGATCGCCATAGAAGGACGTTGAAAGAATAAACTCGTCGGCTTGTGGTGGTTAGCAGATATCGCGCAGTTGCACAACGGCTATTAGCACCGTTATCCTTCTTTAATCCGACGGCGCTCGCGAAACCAAACGGGTCACGTAAAGCATTTCGCCCGAGCCGGTTAACAGATTTTCAGAAGCAGTTAAGCGCGTTCTGGGAATTTTGAGACGGGTGTAATTTCGCGCTACTTTACATTTCACAAATATGAAACTGATAAAAAAGAAAAAATATTCTGCAATTGGATACACGCCACTTCCGATGCATTGTCGAGCCGTTTTCTCAAAATTCAATGTTCTCGCAACTGAGATCACTTAATACTTATTGCTACATCAAGAAAAAATGGCTTGGGTTAAAAATGAACAGAAGGTTCTGATTAAATCAATCAGATTCCGGTTATCTTAACTAGAATTTTAGTAGATTTAACCAAAAAATTGTCTGGTGAAATTTACTAAAATTCTAGTTGAAGTAACCGGAATTCTCATTGAATTAATCAAAATCTTCTGATTTTTATCCATTTTCAGCCAAGCCATTTTCTCAATGTAGAGAGAGAGAGAGAGAAAGAGAAGAGGGAGTTACTAATTATATTATTAATTATTTCCTCATGTCTCTCGGTAGTCCAATCTATATGACGCTCGTCCCGAAAAGTCCGGAGTTTCAGGTAAAAAACTTTAGTTGAGATGAAATTTTTCGTAATAAGCTCTTTGCAAATTTTGGATGTGTTCCGATATTCATTACCATTGCTAAAAATCTATGGTGTATGTAACGTATACTATAGATTTTCAGTGTCATTGTAAATATCGGAACGTAGTTTTTAAGGTGCTTGTTAGCAAGCATCATTATTACATTGACTATTAATGAAATGACTAATTTGAAATATTGTGATTACCTTTCAAGCTCAACAAACCGAAATGACGCGTAGTTTAAACTGAAATATGCGTTTGAAAAATTTGCACATAAATATTATCAAAAACCAAAATCAACTTGGACTGTAAATAAGATTATTTCCCTTAATTGAGATTCCTTATGTTATCAATGCTAATATAACTATCATTTAATTCCCATGTAGACGGCATTTCTGGAAAGCGGAGTGCATTCGAACTGTCTATCGTTAGACATAATCCGTAGAAGTTTCATGGAAATGTGCTTGCAAACGCATGCATACATCATTCCGGCGTTCTAGCGTGTAGGGAAAAGCGAGGTAAGCATGAATATGTAATACTCGGCAGGTCGGCGATTCGAAAGGTCGCTGGCCGCAAATAGTTCCTTTGAAGATTTCCTATGACCAATGTACAATGACGTCATATTTGCATCGTCATAGAATGTGCGATCGTCATTGAGACGTCACAGAGCGCGACATCGTCATAGGTCATAATGGTCGCGATCGATTGCGTCAGAGTTATACACGTCGTGGCTATTACGTGGCTATCAATAGGGAAACGGAAAATATCACGGCGAAGAATTCTCGGTAATTTCAGGAAACATTTCGCCATCAATTGCTATGACGTCTCTTTTTTTAATACAATTTATAATTATTTAAGCGGTTAAATTAAAACAGAGAATGAGTAATTAATAATTCTTCTTGTGAATGGACGTTTATATTAATCCTAATTAGTCATTCGGAACATTCAAATAAATGCTTGCTTAATTATACGTTATTCAGCCGTGATGGCTCTGTCATTACATATTGTAAAAATTCGAGCCCGAGATGCAGTGACGACGGGATATCGATGAGAATGCAAGTAACCTGTCCATCCTTTCGTGACGATGCTCGTTCACGACGAACGTTTCATTTACTGAATGTATATCGAGAAATGGAAATAAATTTGCAGAAGACCGACGGACGTCAGTTCACATATTGGTACCTGGAATCGTGACCATTTATATGTATTAAGTGACAGTTCGATAATCGTTGTACTAGCCTTCGTATAACAAGTAATTGAGAAAATTGGTTATCTTGAAACGTCATCTAAAAAATACTCTTGTTTATTTATTTATATTTTCATAATTCATAGTCTTCATAAACTTTTAAGACACTCTTAACGTTAGAAAGTTATCACACTGCAGTGGCATTTTCGCTAAGGAAGTATCGCCTCTCCAAATTGATTGAAAGTGTTACCCTACCGTAGTTACTCTAGATAATGACTTATATTATCTTAATACGTATTATTACGTTTTGCAAATCTGAAGATGGCTCGATAAGGTAGCCCAAAACTTGCATTTAAAATTCTTAAGGTATGTCACATCAGTTGCGAAATTTAACGTGCTTATGTAATGGAATTTTATTATATTAAAGCTCTTAATTTTTTTTTAAATAATTTTTCATGCAACAAGTTTAGCGAGGTGATCCTTAAACCCTTTTCAAGTTATTACGATTTGATCGGAAAATCCGTGGACAAAAGAAAATGGAATGAATTTAAGCTGTAGACAGCTCTGAACGTTTCAACTTGAACGCAAAACGATTGCATGATTTCCAGTAGGGAGTGCCTAGCAGGTTTTATGAGAGCTAAGAGTGCAGGCACGGCTGCAGAATAAGGAGGCAGGGGCGAAACGATGGAAGAAATCAACCCCCGTATTTCGCGATCGTGCCGTTCAAGGGAGGAAGCCCGCGTTTCGTCGTCCAATGGCCGTCGGATAAGGCAAACCGGCGCTCGTTATCCACACGCGATTTCTTTTCCGTGAACCGCCTATCGCGGCGAAATCGACGTTTATCGTGCCATTTTTTTTTTTCTTTCTTTTTACCTCCATCCGACTAACGGCGGCGAGTCGACGATACGTACGAACGTAACCCGGAACTAATTACTGAACGTAATAATCGTGACCGGTCAAGTTGGCTGGTGAATAAATTCAGATTCTAGGAATTATGACGGAAAAAAAATGGGTAACGGATAGGTGGCCAGTGGTCGGCCTTAGGGGCGGTTCGAGGCACGCCGGGTAAACGTTGTCGAATTATCACGTCTTTAGCATCAGCGACGTGACGTTATTTAAACGGTGATATATTTACATAACCGCTTTTCGTTTATCGCGATTTCGATTAAAACTGTTTTGCTAAGTAATGAGTGAACTTGACCATAAGAACATAATACGGAATCTAGTTTGCTCATTTAATATAGAAAATATTCGGTTTGTTAAACATATTTTATATTTATAATTTTCTCAATATTAAAAAGATATGAAATTAGAAAAATCATAAGTTGATGAAAATTACATGTTTTAATTATAAAAAAAAATCATAGTAATTATAATTTCTTCCATATGAAGTAAAATCTTTTTTCAGCTCATTACCTTTTAAGCTACAAATACACGAAAGTTCACTTGAGAATTTTTCTCCTGGAAAGGGGAGATGGCTTGACAGTAAAGAGATAAATCCATTTCCCAATAATGCAATGAATCTGATTGAAATTACTGACACTCTCCGTTGAATCATTAAGCCAATTTAAAATATTGCCTTTTTTTAGTTATCTGAATATTGAAATCTCAGTCTCTCTGACTCCCCTTCTCTTTCGTGAGAAGTTTTTTTTTCAATGACTTGATTGCGAGCTGGGCTCCACGTGGGCGGCCCATGAAGTACGCGTTGGGTACGAGGACAGTGGGCCTCCACAGTGGAGTCAATTGGCTCCTTGAAGTGGTCAGCCATCGCTCGTACGAAGTGACTCGTCAGGTACGCGCCATAAGGTCTCTCTTGTCTCCGTCTGCGAGCGGCGCAGACTTCTAGGAACACCGGTGCATGATCGACGATCCCAGACAGCCCCGTTATTGTTTCTACCGCGTCAAAAATACCTCTGCCGAGCACGCCATTATCTTCGCGGCCGATGCACGCGTGTCCACCCCACTGCACTGTCGACGAGACGTCTCGTCTCGCCTCGTACTCGTCACGGAACATAAGCGCAACGAATATCTCGCGGGAATCGGATAGTTGCGTCTAGGAATAAACGCGAATTCCAAAGTTGCTGTGTGAGTCTAATTATGATTCTACTTTTTTATAACAAAAAATGTCCCTGCTTTGAAAAATCCACGTATATTAGTGATATTCGACTAGTCAAGCGTTGCATCTGGATATAATAACTAATCACACTAAAATTTTCCTACAATTTTGCATTGCACTGAATATTTAACTCTCTCCGTCAGCATCGTGAATTTAACTCTTCCGACAGGGATCTTTGAGAAACAATTTTTTTTATTGTTTCGGCTTATACAAAAATCTGAAAAAATTCTGGTACACTTGTCAAAGCTTTAATAATGAATTTTTACCATCATTTTTTTTTATTGTTCCGAATTATACAAAAATCTGAAAAAATTTTGGTATACTCGTTAAAGCTTTAACAATGAATTTTTACATCATTGAAAAGTCGAATTGTATTTTACTGATTTTCAACAGATTTAAATTCATTTACTAAAATTTACAATTAAAATATCGACGATACCTTTAAAGACCTTAGCTATCGGCGGAGGATTAGAAGGTAATAATTAGTAAGAGAAGGGTTATTTGAGGGTTAAACAAAATTCTTAATGCAAGAGAAACGTAATAATTAACACAGTTGTTAAAGTTATATAATTTTAATGTTTTCGATTTAATTTCATATCAACTTCAGCAGTCTTATAATATATGAATATATTTTAAAACTGCTGAAAGTGACTCGAAACGTTTAAATAATGTATCTTTAACTGTATTAATCGTTATATTTTACGCTGAGAATCGTGTTTGACTCTCACTTTTTTCTAAACTGTTTTTTTTTTATAAAAGTCCTGTTAATTCTTTATTTTTTTTAAATATTTATATTTATATTTCAAGACAGAACGAATATAAATGAAAAATTTTAGGTATTTATTTTGTCATTTATTAACGCATTAATTTTTTCAACAAATTAATTACTTTTTTCACAATTAATTTCTTCTCGTACATTTTGTCTGATGTGATTATCGAAGGTAATGTTTAAGGTAATTCTTCTACGCTTATTAAATATATTTGAGCAACAAGAATGAAGTTTTAAGACAACTAATCTTTGCTCAACAACGCTATTTCGTCGAAATAGATACCAAGCAATATCTTGGATTCTCTGATTGTTACGGCGGAAGTCAAGCGAATAAAAGACGACTAGAAGGTGAAAGGAAAAAAGACCACGAGGAAAACATTGGCCTCTCTCTCCGTGACCTTTCATTTCACATATAGAAGTCAGCGGCAGAACTGACCTAGTCAATGCATTCTATAGTGAAAAGCGTAGCACATGATCGTGTCTTTGGTTTTTCTCTCGAGCTTCCGTCGAGCGAGACTATACAATGTTCGCGATAAAAGGAACTCCTTGAGCAGGTCTCGCGTAATAGGTATGTAGGTTTGTCGTCTAGTGTAACTCTGTGTCTTGGTCTCTTGTCGGGCTTTCAGGCAAACTGAATCCTCGAGCTCAAAGACTTTTAAACCCCTCCGGTTCATTCGATTTAACTGCAAGGTTTTTAATAACAATATCAAGCAGAATTTCCATTTATACGTCACAGTTTGTATGCTAAAATATATATACTGTCGTAGCGTTTTACACAGTTCTCTCTATCGCATTCGTGCACTCTCGATTCGTGTAATCGCGCGACCGAGAACGCGGTCGGAAACGAACCGCGCGCGTTCACCTTTAGGGACGCGCGGGAAAACAATTGGTAACCGCGGAAAACTTGGCTTGTCTTAACTGCCAAGAGCCGGCGTGCGGCTTTTACCGCTATCGACCCCGTTCCACGGGCCTGCAGACACGACCGACCTCCTCTACCTCCGGCAGAGCGTGATACGCCAAGGAGAGGAAGGGAAGTTCTGTCGCTTTGTTCACCGGTGCCGTCTCCATTGCTCCTTTTTCCTCCCCCGGTAGCCGTCCACGACATTTCGACAATGGAAACTGCACAAGCGAGGTCGCTCTTCTCTCACTCGACCTCGTTCAGGACGAGACTCTCGAATCTGCTCCCGACCAGCCTGCCGCCAGTTCCGCCGTGCTCTTCTCTCATCTTCTCCCCCTCCCCCCCCCCTCTACCCTCCTTTTTCTCCTCCTCTCTCTTTTCCTCTTCTTCGTCTCCCTTATTCGTCGTCGATGTCCTCCTCTGTTTTCCGCGTCGATCGCGGTGGCATTGAACATTTTATATCCTTCCTCTGCTCTCACTTCCATTTTCCTTCGTCACGCGAAATCGCGAACTCGAGACGGACGTCGCAGACGTATTCCTAGCATTTTGTCGGTTAATTCTTTCGGTTTTCATGGTGGCGGGCTTCCAGCTTTTACGGTAATTGCGGCAGGATTTGAACGTCGCCGCTTCGGGCGATAAGAAGAGATTTAGTTGATTGTTAGCATTGTTGTTAAAAATTTTTATCTCTTTTGTATGTTCTATACTATTTATACTGTTTTATATTTATACTTACAAAAATATTTATGATGCAAAAATTGTTACGTTTTTTCTCTTTTCTTATTTTATGATACGTGATTTTTATTTTGCATTTTTTATTGCAGAACTTTATTTTATATATTGTATTTTAGAAGGTAATACGGGGCTGAATCGATTAAACTGAAACGATAACAGCTCGGAAAAAAAAAGAATAAATTTATATCCGTGCACGATACCTATCGCGTTACATCGAACTTTTTTGAATATCTTCAGCAATATATGGCGAATGGCATATAAATTTTTTTTGCTTTTACATCAACAACAGTGCACACAGGGGCATCTATATGGAAATTTGCACTACAAATTACAACAGTTTCCACGGCATTTTCGTGAATACGGATGCACGTTTAACTTTATTTTATGTTTTGTTGCGATGATGAAATCATTCGAGAAAATTAATATAATCTGCGTGTTGACGATCTAGCTGTCACGTTGAAAATTTTTTACGTTCCCTATGTTCAAAAAAATGAAAAGGCAAACATTTTATTCCGTAATGAAAATTGGAGCGTAACTTTATTATACACTGCAAAAAAAGTACTTAACATTTCATAAATAATATGTGTAAAAATTACACAATTTATAGCAGAAATATTTGAAATTGTATGTTTTTATAAAAATTAGTACTGTTATTACTTCTAATTGTACAAACGAATTTTTGTATTAAACAAAAAATTACAACAACAATAGTATTTTTATAGTTTTTTTTATGTAAAATATAAATTTTGTGTAATATATATATTTATAATATATTATAGTAATATCACAAATATTATATTTATTTATATATTTACGTTTGTACATATCTTAAGAAAAATAACATTTAAAAGAGAAAATTTTACAATAACATAGCTTAAGAAAAATTGCATGTAATTTATTATCGATTTATTACGTAAATATTTCTATACGTATAAACTTCTGTTTATAGAAATACATATAATATTTGTAAATTTTCTTTTGCAAATTTTATTTGTAACTTAGGTTTTTATTCTCGTGTGTGCAACTATACCCTTTTAATAGTTAGATCTAAAATTATGCATAATTGTTGTAATTTTTACAGTGTATTGTCGAGTACACTAATCACGTCTATTTTCTTAAATATATTTTTAAAGATATTCCACATCTAAAGATAAATAGAATTATCACGCTGAAACGTTATATATGTATAATATATAACTTTAATAAAATTCGTAATGTAACAGATTTTTCCTCATTTTGCCCATTTTGTGCCAATTCTATATTTTTCTATACGATTTCATTAGCAAAAGCACTCTTGCGTTGTAATCTAGCGTAATGCCTAATGAATAAACATTCATATATTACATCTAAAATAATCAGTGTGACATAACCACATGACATTCTCGTGATATTTTTCTACATGTTTATCGCATTTTGCGCGAGTGTCTGGCAGAGTTACAAGCATCGTCCTCTAGCGCGACTCGCGCCGAAAGCGACCGTATTTACATGCAAAAAATGCGCGTAAAAAGATTCCAACGCCCCTCTCGTCATCCTCGCAATAAAACAGCGATATAAATTACATATCCTATCTCGCGTTTCAAACGTCGCATCTCCCACCGTCGTTTTCCCTCAAGTTTTCATCTGCGATATAAAGCGCGCGCCGGTATATATACATACACATATTTTTTTCTCCTCTCGCTTTGTACGCATTCATCGCGACCTCGCGGAATGTGTCCGTAAATCCGCCGGATGAAAATAATTACAGACGGTTTATGCAATTAAAAAACCACTGACGCATACTTTAGCGATGGTTTCTTCGTATCGTTTGAAGTTAATTTTTCCCTCAGCGAAATTCAGCGAAGTTTTATCCCCCGCCGGCGATTAAATACGGCGGATAATCGAGAGAGTCGGATCGAAATTTCATCGATGGAAAACTCACTTAGGATTAATAAAGAATTATTCGATGCTTCCCTTTTATCTGGTACAAAACCGATTTTACCTTCGCGAGAATCGTGCGCTTATATATCGAGCTGTGCACTACGTGTCGCATATTTGATAAGCGATTCGGCGGTATCCGTCATTAAAATCCGGTATCTGTCATTAAAGCGCAGTTGCCTCGTTAACAAAATTATCCAAGATGTCCCAATGCTGCGCGATATTCCGTGTAATTCCATTAACCATTTCATCCCATTATAGGAGAGGCTCTCGGGGGCAGAGAGACTAGCGGCTCTATCTGGTCGATGCCAGCAATCGGCGGCTTTCCAATGCGCGATAAATAATCGCGACGTGTCGTCGCACTCGTCAGCCGTCACGCGGAGTACATTTTGGCGTGACACGGCCGCGTCATGTCGCGTGACACGCATCACGACCATGACATTTCTCTCTCTCTCTCTCTCTCTCTCTCTTATCCCCCCTCCCTCCCTCTCTGCTTTCCCTGCCGCCTCCTCTCGCTTTCTCTTCTCTCTTGTATTATACCTGCTCTCTGTCTGCATCGACAGCATGCACCGACCGACCGACCACCATTGTTCCATGCCCTCGTACATCGTCAAATCTTGTCAGCTTAATTATAGACAGACATCGTACGCGGGACGCTTGTCGTTAAGCCACCTCGCGTGTTCCTGTATGTGTGGAATCACGCACCGTACAATCTGCGATTGACACGGCTTTCAGGGGGCATCGGAATCGAGTGATCCGAGTAGACCTCCACGGAAGCATACTCGAGATCGACCTTCACTCACACAGCTGAGAAACGTAAAAATGCTCAAATGAAACCGCGGTCTGCGCGAAAGCTGACAAAATTTACGTAGCTCGCAAATCTTTTGGAATGTATTTCGAGCACAAAATGAATTTTTCTAAGATAACACTAATTTTTCATTTATTAAATAAATTCGTTTCTTAAATAAGTAGCTTCTCGTATTTATAAATTAAAAGGAAATAAGTCAATTGTACTTTGAAAATCTTATGTATAGTTTAAGGTGTCATGTATAGAAAGTAAAAGATTCTTCAATTTACAATCCGCACCCACGTTTTGCATAATTATCTTTTTCCAATGGTGCGATTTCAACTGACCGCATAAGTTTTATTAGACTTATACGCGAAGACTGGAAGTGGGCAGAAAGAAAAGTTAATACGCGACTATCCCGATACTATCGCGCAAAAAGTCATCCTCGGTATTATTTTGCGAGCAGCGGAGAGGGAAGGGGGAATAGAGGAGAGTAACCAGGAGAGAACGAGATTATCAAGTTCAGTAGTTCGAGAACACACACACCGATTCATGTTCCGGATCTCGAGTTTCCTCGAGGTCGCGCTAATTAACAGATTCCGAGTTGCCTCGAAGTGGCGCCCTTCATTGATACCAGCAGCCAAGCAAGAACAACCTGAGAAGAAAGTTTGTAGACTGTACCAAAAGACAAAGGCCTATATCTTCAACCTTAAACGAAAAAAGGAGAACTCTGAAATTATAACACAGACCCAGTAAATTAGTGCAGGAACCAAATTGCATCGTTTTATAGGTAATTTATTCGTATTTTTTGCACAAAAAAATATTTTTACACTGAATAATATTAACCTCCCTCCTCCATCTCTCTCTCTCTCTCTTTCTCTCTTGAAACTCTCGCCATTTCATAAAATTTATTCGACGTCATATTCGATTCACAGCCGAGTTCTGGAATGGTTCAGTCTCGTATATACCTGAAGATTGATGACACGCACAAATCCTTTTTTTCATCTGACAACCTCAATTATTGTGTAATATTTTATTGCTGTTGCTTTGAATCTTTAACGTGAAATCTGGTATACTGCTGCGGAGAGATTTGCAGGCGAGGGGATTAATCGTACTTTATGAACACTGCACATCGGAACAACTGTCGCGTGCATTCGGCGCGATCCACCGTGCCGCATTCCGTCGCTATTTATTCATATGCTGCAAATAAAACACGATAGCGATTGACCGACGCGCGCGCGCGTCAAATTTTGTATGATGAAGATGAAAAGTGACGACAGCTAATTTCATGATTCCCTGATTAATCCCCCCCCGTCAAAATCCATTCGTGTGATGGACAGCTATAGTATATCGATGACACAGAGAAAAAAGTTTCGAGAAATATGATACGTAGCCGCGTGTTCCATTCGATGAATATGATTTATATCGCACTTCGTGCATCGTTAGTTCTAATGTTGGACAACGAAATTAATACGATTGTTACAAAAAAAAGGGACGTGCTTAAATTATATTTAATGTGGAGGTGCTGCTCGATGTTATTGCAGCTTGGAGTTATCGTGTGACTATATTTGATGACGAAATGCTTAACATCAGAAAGGATTTCGCGTAATGTTTCCCGACACGGCGGGGGATTAAAATATTAAACGCCGGCAACACGAGGAGACAGTTTTCAACGTTGTCGTGCTGGTACGTGTCGTCGTACGACAGAGGAGAATTTGCCGACGGCAAAAATAGCCCGTACGGTCGAGGGGGATAGATCGGTGTGAAGAAAGCGCCGGTGAAGTAGCGATGGAAACTGGAGCGAGGAAGTAAGAGGAAGAAGCTCGATCGCGCGTATAATAACGAGCACGATGAGAACGAAGACCAGACACACGCGAGAAAGCTATTGGCGGAGATGGATGGTAGATTAGCTTTGATTTGTTACACGTCTCAGCGTTGTAACACTTAGAAGAGAAGCGGAGAATAAATAATCTAATAAAAAGTTGTTGAAGTGTTAATGATAAAAGTATAGTCGGATAAATTGTCTCTTTGAAGGAATCTTTGAGGAAAGTTTACATGGAAATAATGATTTTGCTTAATTGAAAGTTTTGCTATAATTTTGTTGTGAGGATCATTAAAATAATTATTAATGCCTACTTTTTTCACCTTCAGACACAACCTTTATGCAAAAGATATCTCCCAGAATGGTGATATCTCGTGGATAGAATCATCCTCGACTTATCTGAAAGTGAAGAAATTGGGCATAAGTAATAAATATTATTAGTAAAAAAATTCTAACATAATGATAATGTAACAATCAGTTTTTGAGCATCTTACGTAATTATTCTCATAATTCGACAAAATTATTTTCAGATCTGTATCTAGCTAAATTTTTAAGTATTTAAGCAAAATCGTTCTTTCAATGTACATTTCTATCACAATTATCCGAGAGACTTATACTTTTTGATTATCGATAACGCTTTAATAATTTTTCAATTATATTATTTATTCCTCCATTCTCTTCTTACGTTTTTAGATACTTCAACAAAATCATCCTTTTCGTGTTGAGATGTTTATAAAGTCGCACTAATTTTTATGCCGCGTGACGAGAAAATGTTTAAACTGAGTTAAGTAACGAATTTATATTCCTGGATAAAACCTAATCTATAAGCTGAGATCTGAAACTGGAAGATATGTGTGAGTCTTAAACAGTTAATCCATGAATCTGGTAAGACGCTTTGTTGAACAGCACAAGTCTATGTCTTTCGAGAGGGTATCACTGGAGATGAGGGAGTAGCGAGAGAGATACTGGACCAGTTTACACGTGGACAGAGAAACGTTTAAATTGCACGGAAAAGGACGGGTATATCGTGTTGTATACGCGACACGCTCTGATGTGGCTGCGACAGCTGGACAGCTCCCGTCTTCTGGTTTCTGAACACCATATCCTCGTTCTCTGTACAGGGTGTTACCAGACAATTGTATAACGAGATGTATATTCCTTGTCGACAGCATCCCGAGTTTTTGCCGATGAGGATTTCAATAAGTTAATTTAAGAGGGACTAGAAATCCGTTTTAAGTAAGATTTGCGAATTTTAATGAATGTTCTAAATATATTTTATTCCGATAATTTAAAGATTGAATTTAAAATTTATCTAAGGATCTAAATACTGCAATATAGGCATTAACTTTAAAAAATATATATATTCAAAGCTCCGTAAATTTTAGATTTAAAATTAAAAAACTTTTCTTGATCTATAGTTTAATGACACTTAATTTTGTATTTCTCGTTTTTTATTTAATCCTCGATTCTCAACCCTCAATAATTTCCCATGAATTAATCCTCTTTTTAAATCAACGCTGAAAACGAGCGAGGCTCAAATCCGTCCAAAAATATATTACCAGTAAGAATATGCATATTTTTAGAGCACCCCGTATAGATCGCTTTGCTTCTCCCGGTTGTGCCGCGTGTTCCGCGAGTAAGCTAAAACACAATCGTTTGTATCAGTGAACTCGTAACTGTCTGCCTCCGTCGTAGTGATTTACGTACTGCCACGGTATAGATATGGAAGGCAGGAGGGAGAGAACGAGCGCCAGCACGTGGCCGCCTTCGGCTTAACAGCGACTTAATCTTATTTCCCGTCCAGCATCGTGCCGAGAGTGGGCGATGCAACGACGTCGCTTCGCGATTACGCGGTGACACCGATTGTCGAACACAACTAAAATCGAGTTTCCTATAAATCAAGCTCGTTCAAGGCATCTTAAACTTAGCGATATTGTACGGAAAAAAACACCTTTGCTAAAATATCTAAAAATTTATATAAATTTGTTATATTATTATAATAATTATATATATAAAGCGCTCACAAGCTGGTTGCTAAAAAATTTTGCTAAAATTTTTTGCAGCATTGCTCATTATGCTTGAGCATACTGCATAATTATTTTTATAGTTTAACAAAATAATTTTAGATATATCTAGTTAAAGTTTTAGATACTTCATCAAAATCGTTCTTTCCACGTGAAGAAATAAAAATGGTACATTATGACTAAAATCGAAAAAACGATAGAATTTATGACGAAAAATAAAAGTTTTATTTCCTCATTGATCAAAGCTGTTTTTACATTTTGTTACAGAAATGATAATGATATAAATTGAAAAGGATACAAATGTAAATGATATAAATTTAAATTGAAAGATAGAAGTAAATATATCGATACGAGCAGTATACATTAATAACAAACCTGTATCTCAGGAAATAAAAATTGGAAACTTAAGAACGCAACTTAAACGCTCGTAACTCGTTCTTTGACGCAAAAGGAAAAGTGCAAAGTAACAAAACGGAGAGGAAAATGATTGAAGCCTTTCATCTTTTATATAGAACGCTTATACAAGCACTTCTTCGTATTATGTTAAAATATTTCTTTGACACACTTATATAAATAACGATAAAATATTCAGCTCGAAAGAAACACGATGAAGAAATAGCTCTATTTAAGTTGAGTACAACCTGAGTCGTGAGAGTGGAGTGGGTTTAAATGAGTTCTCATCGAGTTGCAAAATTATCCGTATATCGTCCGGCGTTCATGCTCGCGGTTCATAAATCTACTTTGAGCGCGGTGAGATGCGCGCACCGTCGTAATTTCGTTCCAAGAACGACGTCGTTGTCGTCGTCTTCGTCATCGTCGTCGTCGTTGTCGTCGTCGTCGTCTCGCGAAAAGAGACATCTCACGGTACCAGCGCCGTCACGGTTCCGAGCCGGCGAACTCTTCGCCGACGGCAAACCTCGTTGCTTAACAGAGACGTCTCGATTCGCCCGGCGGAACCGTGAAAATCGCCGTGCGTGCTCGTGAGACGACCAAAAGAAACAACGAAGAGAGCGACTTGCGCTCTAAGGCAATGTTACCACAGTCGGATGAGTTGTGCGTTTCAATTCGCGAAACTTTACTCCGCGCGCAGATTCGTCGGAAGAGCCTCGGGTTAATCAAAATAACCCCGATGAGATTTTGCAACTCATCGCGTGATTTAAAACCTTGGCAGAGGCCTTTTATTTGTCTTGCATTACTGCGAAAAATTCAATTTTTCCTTACTCGCATAAATATGTACACAGATAAAATTATATTGGTCTGTTTTTTTTATTCATGCACTAGACTGCACTAGAACTCTCTTTCTCACACCGAAAGAAAAAACTGGCTGAATATAATAGCGTAGCATTTTTAATTGGCTGCAGCAGCCAATTTTTGGTTGCTTTAGCCTATCAAAATGGCACACTGACATTGCAGATAAGCTAACGCAACCAAGAATTAACTGTTGCAATCAAAAATTGGCAGTTGCACAGTTCAAAAATATTGTGACGCGTATTTTACTGTCTAAATTGCTGCAGCAACCAATGTTTTCTTTCAGTGCGCTCTTTTGCCAAATATGAAATACATATTCATCTTACTTTAAGTTCCAAAAGTGTGCACTATAATAAATCAACCACAAAAAACAGATTTATTATAAATAAACTTTAATGCTAGATTTATCATCTGATTTAGAATCTTTGTAATTTTTATAATTTTTTCCCCTCTCCAAAAAAGAAGAGTTTTATGAGACTTGACTTATTATATTTTATGAAGATATACCGTTTTTATACGGAACTTTCGAATTCCATCGGTGCAGTAGCCTCGATTCTCTAATTAATAACCACTCTGCGCTAATTATAGTCCCTCCCGAAAGCGTTGACCATATTACACGCTTGCCAAACGAGTCGACGTCCTGGTAGACACGCCGAGGAACATCCGTCGCTGCACGTCGACGCTAAACGGACGTAGCATTGATTTATGAATGCGCTCGCGACTTCACTCGTACGATCTAATCGCGACGATTTTCGGCCCACCGGCAAGAGCTTCGACGACGATGCGGTACTCTAGAGATCTGCGAGGAAGCGAGAAGGAGACTCCCGGTGTGACTCCCGAGACGGAATCATTAATCCTTCTAATTGCCACTCTAAAGTCACGCCGCAAAGCGAGCGCGTTTTTCTTCTGAATTCCGCTCTTCTCCTCTGCCTCTCCCCGCTCCTTCTACTCCGAATCTTCTTCAGCCCCCTGGAACTTGAGCTCGAGCTTTTCTTCAGCATCGCACCGCTTCTTGCGTTGCTTTTCGGTCGAGGGAACGCGAGTCGAGCCGTGAGGAACGAACGAATCGACGACGACTGTCGGGGACCGAAGATAAACCATGTCTTCTTCAGAATCTAGGGGGAGGATAGGGAGAGGGGAGGAAAAATAGAGAGCAAACCGCACCGGAAAAAGAAGGGACCGGGCGTCTGGCCGCGACTCGGTAACACACTCGGTCGACAGATGTAGAATTGTTTATTTGATTAGCGGGATCATTAATCAAGAGAACTGCGACCCACCCTGAAGAGAAACTCATTCGATCGTCGTTGTTCCTCATTTACGAAATGAAGACGAACGCACCGTGCCGATTAGGGTGTGTCGCTCGGCATAGTTATCGATCGTAAAGTAGTAATAAAGATATGTTACACGAATCTATAATAATACTGGATAAGTTTAAGCCAGTTTAGGTATTTTCATTTGCCAAAAGTAAGAGACACATTTGACTACGTTTACACGAACACTCTTAAACAGGTTTAATGATATCCATAATTATGGAACTGATCAATAGCTATCAATGAAGAATGGAATAACTGTGATTGGCCAGTTTCTAACTACGGATCTTATTAAACTCGATTAAAGGCGTTCGTATTCATCATTAGTCATTCATGAGTTAGATCATTTATAACTGTTTCCACCAATGCAGATTAATATTAATTTTAATTCTATTTATCTTCCATTTTTTTCTAATTCTTAGAACTAGATAGGAAAAAATGAAGAGTAAGTTGAATGTAGTAAAAAACATTTCGTATGTATTTGTGTTGCAAACGATCCATTCAAGTCCTTGTTAAAAATTTATATTGAATTTTTAACATATTTGATATTAATAAAATATTGTTGTTTAAATATTTTATGTTAAATTGGTATTCCACATTTCTTAATATTAAAGTAACACAGTTTATGAGCAAGTGAATAAATAATGTGTTTTGAAACGTAAATTCTAAGATAAATGAATAAAATAATTTAACACGTCATAAATTAATTTTACTAACAAAAATATTTTTCCGCGGTTTGTTTACAAACTGTGTCTACTTTATGTTACTACTTATTCTCATTACTTTTTCATGTTTATTTTTTAAAATAATATTTATGTTACCTTCTTACATATTTATTTTATGTTATAATAAATTAACACATAAAAATATGAGTGAACCGCGTTTAAGATACTTAAAATGTGTTAAATTTAATATAAATTTTTGAACGGTGTATATTAAATTTAATTTTCATTCAACTTATTCTTCATTTTTTTTTATTCTTAGAAAAAGATAAAGGATAATAGTTATCAAGTGAAATTAAAGTTAATCTACTGATAAAAACGGGCATCAATGCGTCTGTAGACATGAAAACGTAATCGATATATAGTAAGTATGTGCGCGTTATATAATCGTATGATTAAGTAAGAAATGATCCAAGACACCAAGAAGTCTGAAGAGGTAACATCGAAGAGACCGTATCGTGTAAATTTACTAAATCGATGAAACGAGATACATAAATTCAAGATTTCAAAAGATTAACATTCTGCTATATGCACAACTAATACCTGAGAAACAAGGTCGATAGTAGTACCAAAATGTAAATATTTCTCTGAAATATCCACCATGTACAAAGCGTCAGAAAATAATGAAATTTTGAAAACGCGCGAGTTTTATGTAAATATATTTCAAAAACTATAAGAGGTCGCGCCGATTAATTTAAAATAAAAGTTGATCAGTATCCTCACTTCTATAATATACGTTAAGGTCATCGAAAAGGTGTCTCCTTCCTAATGTAAAGAAATATCTCTGCTATTCGAAACCACAACAATTCATATATCAAAGAGATCATATACAATAGAACGATCCATAAATTTTTCGACTTTTCAAAAATTCCGTGTTCGGAAGACATATGGTTACAAAAATATCCTGAGTGTTAAATATTTTGCTGAAATTCGAGTGGAACAACGGTCTGCACACAGAACAGAAGATTTACGTTCCTAGAAACTACAACGAAGTGGACGAGGAGGAGGTGACGCGCGTCTCTCCTTTTCTCGCTTTTCCACGTTTCTTTCCTCCTCTCGACAAACGAACGAACGAAGCGCGTAAAGCAGAAATGAAAATTTGGCTAAAGAGCAGCAGATCGATTATGATCGATTTCCGTCCGTGAGAAGAATCCCCCGATCATCAGTCAAACGCGTCGAGCGTATCGTTACTGTCTGCACACGATGTGTCGCGCGCCGACTGATTGTGAGTTGCGTTTCCTCTCGGCGAGGATCGGCGCGAGCGAGGCCGGCGATTCTCTGTGGCGCGGACTCCGTGATTTATCTATTTGCCCCGCGAAAACACAAGCAGAAACGTCAAACGCGGCGTGGTCCGCCTGGCAAACGACAGCGCGCATATCCGCGCGACCTGGATTCTCGGAGCCGGCCACCGACACTCGACCGCAACAGATTCAAATTCCCGAATCCGAAAGCGGATCTGCGGACGATATCTGCGCGTGATACGCCCGTCGCTTTCGCTTCCCGCGCAACTGTCGCGATCGCGGCGCGACTTTTCGCGGTCGTGCATGAGCCGCAGACTACTCGCAATTTTCAATCAAAGCGGAATCACAAGATACGCTCGCGGCACTGTGGTTGAACGTATTAGGGTATCAACATTTCGTATTTAATACTGATTGTGAGACACAAAATTCATGTGGTATTATAGTGTGTTTTAGCTAGCTTTAATTCGTATTAATTTCATATCGATAATCTAGAATGACGATATTGAGTGAAACATAAATTCTATTTACTTGTGAATGATACTTGTGAATGACCAAGTCCTTGTTAAAATTTAGTGTTGAATTTTTAACAAATTCGAATATTAATGTAACGTAATGTGATTGTGTTATTTAAATAGTTTGATTATATGTTATTTAAATACTTTGATATTTAATATATATATATTTCTTATATTCCTTTATATTAAAGTAACATAATTTAAGAGGAAATGAAAGTATAAAAAAAATATCTTTTAGAACATTTTTAAGATAAAGATGAATAAAGTATAGGTTAATTTAAGATATCATAAATGTTAATTTTACTGAAAAATATGCTTCCACAGTTTCTTTACAAACATATCGATTTTACTTTTTTGTATTTATTTGTCTAATAATATTTATGTTATTTTCTAACATATTTATCTTGTCTTAAATCAACACATAAATTTGAGTGGACCGTTTGAGACACGTAAAATTTGTATAATAATTAGATATTATTTTATCATATTTTGGTATAAACAAAATAACTTCTACGCATTAGCCTACACTCGCGGTCCTGCGGTTGATCGTGATTTGATTGGAATATGTATTAACATTTCGCATTTAATGTTGAGATACAAAATTTATCCGGTATTATAATATTTTAGTTAGCTTTGATTCATATTAACTTCATATCGATAATCTAGAATGGATATCGAGTGAAATACGAATCCTATTGTGAATGATCTCTAATAATTTTGTATAATATGGTAAGTAGATATTATTTTATTATATTATTCTGGTAGAGAAAATAATTATACATGCTATCCCGTATTCAGAACACGGCTTTCATCGATAAATGAGCGCTTTTATTTTTGAAATTCTGTAGTATATGTAACGTATATGTGCACGTTAACATCATTAGAAATACAGAATACGGGCGCTACGTATATATAAAAGGAAAAATTATTTTTTATTTCAATTATGTGGCACAATTCACGAATTAAAATATAAATTAATATAAAAGTAAAAATATTTTCATGTGTATAGCTCTAAGAATAAATCAATTATAAGTAAAATGTAGCCTACGTATAATGTGAGCCTTTATGATTATTGGTGCATAAATAAAATTTTTATAAAAAGAAAGTAAGAAGTGCGTTTCACTTGGCACTCACAATGCTCGTAAATATTATTTATTCTTATTTATGAGTGCGGTCCACCTGACGTTACAAATGCTTCGAAGCCTTCAATTGAATCAGAAGAAAGTATTTTACTAATTGATCAATCAAAAAATCTTTCGAAGCATTTGTACCATCAAATGGATCGTAGCCGATGATATTTGACAAACAATTAGGATAAAATTGCGAGTATCAAATGGCGCATTCAAAATACAGCTCGCAAACAATTAGAATTCATCATTATGTTACGAAGTTAAATGCAAATATTCTGATTCTCTGAATTTGAATTCTTCTCAGTGTATAAAAGTACATAAAAGTGTAAAGGGATATTGTATATAAGTATCGTGCCCCATCACATAGATAAAAAAGAGGAGAAAAGAGGCAAGAGAAAGGGTGGAAAGGAAGCTCGTGTATCAAAACGATGAATAAGATTAATATAAATTGGATTCAGAAATTTAGTATCGTTTTGCAAATTAAATTTAAATCATCTCATTAAATATGCATGTGTTCGAAAGATATCTGTGATCTGTCTTCACGTTTCGTATATTTTTAACAGCAACGAGATATAGTTTGTGTGGAAATAAAATTAATATGCGCCGTATAGACAAATAGTTCTCCACGAGCGTTCGATACGATCAATTCGCGTTAAAAGATAGATGTAACGAGTGTATGCGAAATGGAAAATACTTCTACAATACGCGGCCGCAGAATGCCGTTGGAATTACCAAACCGCCGTTAATAACTGCGGCAGTGTGTGGCAGTTACCCGGAAGATGGACGAACGATCCTCCTCGTCATCCGACGGGTTATTACGGCAGTTTACGCGCGCCAATGATCCCGCGACGCAGATAAAGTCCGACGTCCATGGTTGGGAACGCTGATTGCCTTTTCGGTGGCCATTCGCGGAAATTTAACGGGATTGCCGATGGGTCCGGATCGATGTGCATCGAGTTTATTTGCGTATAGTAACGAATATACAGGCATGTTTTTATTAAATACAATACGACATACAGACAGATAAACATCGACCGCTCTTCCCTTTAGTAATAGATGTCCTAACAGAATTGAAATTGGTTTCTTTGTGACAAAGTTGTGCTGGATGATTTAATGTTACGAGGTTGAGAGAATTGAAGGATCTTATTACTGAAAATTATACGTCGATTCGATATAAGCCACATGATTTAATAAATCATTACCATCGTTACACTCCAATTAAGTCTGAAAATTATAACGATGGATATATTTTTTTAAGAAATATTCTGTCTTAAAACCCCCTATACTTTAGAGAAATATAATATCGTGTATATATGTATAATGTATTAATTATAATTTATATACAATTTAATGTAAACGCGAAACTCCCAGTTTATTATAGTTGAATCCATGAATTAGCTTATTTAGTCATTTCGAAATTCGCAAACACACATACAATTCACCGAAAACTACTAACACATCGGCATAATTTCACAGATTAGAATCCGGTTTCCCGATCAAATTATTATAATAACAGTCACTTAATAATAATCATGCCTTTAATTAGGATTAAACGACGTGTAACAATAAATTTAACGATATCAACTGACGAATTAAATGGCAGGTTTTCGATCGCTCGGCTGCGAGGTCTGGATTCGTCAGGCTATTTACGTTTTCGAACACCGTGCTCGGAATTCCAAAGATCGCGCGTGTCGCCAAGAAACGGATCATCCCGGCAGTTACAAGCGCGTTCCGGGCCCGAAGACGTCGAGCTCGTCAGCGGACAGGTATTTCGAGCTGCTGCATAATTAAACAAGACATTCACCGGAGCGCTCCACATTTGCTCGCCGATTGGGGGGATTCAACCGCATTACTTTAAGATCTCGTTGTTAATTCTGAAAAAAAACCCTCTTTCCAGATTTTCACACCCACGTTCTTTGAAGAAATCGTTTCTCTGATACTATTATAGCGATTAAATAGTTTCAAATTTTCGGAAGAATAAATTACCTGTCTGTTATTATTATATATATATCTATATTGTGTTAAATTATAGCATTAAATTTAACCTAATTTAAGCCTCCACTGCTCCTACTAAATAAATTTGATTTTAATCATTATTTCAGTATAAAATAATAATATGTCCAGTAAAAGTTTAAGTGTGACGACTTAAACTATAGATTTAACAATGTACATTTATTGTTAGAGAAACAGATATAGTGGTAGCAGCAGCTATTACAAGTTTTATAGATTTAAATAGTTTATTGAATGTACATTAAAGTTTATTCGACTTTGTATGTACATTAAGTCTATTTATTAAACTTAGATAGTTATTATCTTTACAGTTGCATCACTATATTTTTCTCTGGGTGCACAATCTATATAATTTTAGAGGTATATATCCAGTATTGCAACATTAAGGTAATTCTAATTGTACGATATGCAATTTTTATGCGAAATTTTAGGTTTCTCGAATGTTTCAGTGTCTTAAATTTGTCGGGTGTATTGATGTTCCTTTTAGGTATTCTAGCCGTAGGCTTATAATTTTTGGCATTAAATCATATAGATCGATGTTGAATCATAAATCCAGTTTCAGAAAGGTTAAACTTTTGTATTCTTTGTATTGCAAAATCCATTCATTTTAGGATTCTAAGACGTTGAACTTTTTAATTCCGGGAAACCGCGAATTTCCGGTCGTTTGGTCTTTCGCGTACAAGGACGATCCTCGAGTGGGATTCGGGAAAAATATCCACGTGCAGAATTGTGTGTTGTGCAAAATGGCATGGAAGCAGCGGGAAGCGTAAAAGAAAAAAAGAAAGAAACCAGACGCGGAGCAGACACAAAGAGCCGTTGCGTCGGTAGTTAACGAGTCGTCCAGTGCCTTTCCTTAGCTTTCGGGTACGCGCGAAAGCTCGGGCTCTCGCGAGCGTTTTTCCTCTAAGACTCGACAAGCGAGTCCTCTTCCTCTCCCTAGGCAAGTAGCGAATCGGCAGGAAGAGAGAATTCGAGGGCGAGGATAGAGCAGGCCGTGGCGGGAAGGAGCGGCTCGGTTCTGAGTCTGGGGCTTATATATCTGCCGGAACTAATTGTCCCATAATTCACTCTGTCCGGCGGCAACGTTGCTCGTCCGCTTATCCGCGACCGCTTCTTCTTCCTCTTCGGCTTCGTCGTTCCCCGCCGACACCGCTTGGCGTCTGCTTTGCGTTTCGTTGCAGCCTCGACAAAAAATATTGTACGATCAATATTTACTTGTCGATACTTGTCGATATCCTTCAACATTCGGGATATATAAAACTATAGGTCTGTTTTCTATAACTAGGATACACTTTTGGAACGTACATAAAGTGATGTATGTATATGATATTTGACGAAAGCGCAAAAACAATTTTATTATAATACAATCTAGTGCAGGAATAAAAAACAGACCTTTTATATGCTTGAGACAGTTCTTTACCTTTCAATTCTTCAGGTTATTATGGCAATAATTGTACATGTGAAACAATTATATATGAAAATTGTATTTTTAATTTTAGAATTTCCCACTTACGTGTAATATATTTTCCTCCAAAATAAGCGCCACAACGATCCTCTTAATTCAGAGGGAAATCATCTAAAAATTACCATATTTTCTTAAATAAGAATGTACAAGATGTTTTTGAACAACGACTTCAAATATCCATTGAAAAATACACTTTAGAGAAAAATGTTTCCAGCAAAAGTTGCATGGTTTTAAATAGGACAAATAATGATAAAATTAATTATTGCAAAAACAAAATTTTTTTATATACACTTTAAAGAAAGTTTTGAAATAAAATAAAATAATTATGTCAAACGTGCAAAGAGTTGTTTCTTCTAAACAAATGTGAAATACTTCTCTTAAATTTCTGGAATATTTTGACAATGGAAGTAGCTTTCAAGAGATTATCCGTTTATAAAAGCCCACTCGACTTGGAGAGTTTACTAAGCCAGTCTGGCCAATGTCAGTAGTTACAGTAATTATTCTGAAGGCCTCCACGAAGGCCTCCACCAGCGATTACATTTGAAATCGCTGCAGCTTGTATCTGTACAATGTGGTAAGTGAGAACATATCGCATGAAAATTATTAAGCTCTTCATTCCATTGCATTCAAAATCCACGATATAACACGTATCTACTTAGTTCGGAAGCGCAGTCGTATAACTCCGGCGAAGGAGGGATGGATTATGCGATCTAGCACGGCTAAACTTCGTCGGGATGGATGAAGTCCGCGACATACTTCGCGAAGCGAACGATTAACCACCCAGATGATGCATTCACTCGTCAGCCTTTATTGGTGCTTCTTATCGTCGATCGATCGACAGAGTTCCCGTGACTTTTTGCGAGAAACCACATAGACGCGACGCGTCGGTTTTGCGAGATCGCGTCGGACTTTCTACGCTAATGCACTTTGCGTTCAGTCAGTGGTATACGCGGTTCCCGCCGATCCCAAACGGCACTTTCCGTCCTCCAAATGGTCTCGGATTTTTTGCCGAAAACGCTCGCTTTCTCACGTTTTTCTTCTACGAAATCGAGTCGTCACGTTCTAGTCACGATTAAATTAAGCTTATTGATTTGAGAGTCTATCGAAATTCTAAATGATTTTTTCTGTTTAATTTAGTATCGTAGTTTATTATATATTAATAGTTAATTTTTATATTTCTTAACGTTTTTACTTTTTTCCTTCGTATAAATTCCGATGAATTAAATTTCAAAATAGAAAGAAATAAATGATACGTTCAAATGAAATAGTAGAAAACTGTATAAAAAGTAAGTTTATTTATTACTTCTTATCGTTTTTTTTATAAATAAAATTTTAAAATTAATAGACGTTATGAGTTAATTAACTTAAATAATTTTTGGATAGATAAATTCTATAGTTAGTATGATAACTTCAGTTTGGTAAATTTTTAGTTCATCGATTAACAACAGCGAGCAATTTAGGGTACCAGATGTATTTCTGCACATTTCACGAGTTACAAAACTGAATTTACTGATGCAAACGGCTGATATAAACGGCCGGTACACTGGATACGAAAGTTTAAATAATGTTTTCCGTTAGCGAAATAGCATCACATCCCATCGGAGCCTCGGGAGTTATTTTCGTTTGCTTTCAAGCTGACGCGACGAGCGTTATTACACCCGCGAACGCGGCGAGCAACGTGTTCCGAGAGCGAGCAACGAAAATCCAATTCATGAATTCGCGCTTCCGGCGATCACAGGAGTACCGAGAGATCGGCGATACTGAGCGTAAATAAGACGCACGTAACGCACGATTAAATTCGCCAGCGGTTCTCTGTGCAGTGCACTTCCTCTTCGAGACTTGTCTATAAAAATCAATTGACCAAGATTCTTAAAGTTTTCTACTTTTATTATTATTTTATTCTCTGTTAGATTTGGAGTATAGACAGGAAATCGACAATATTCAATCAGAAAAAATATTCTGAATTTCAATAAATATTTATTTAAATATGTAGTGACAACTAAAATTTATTTACACTAAATAAATATTTACTCAATAAAAAATGATAATTAAATCAAATTAATGATTTTGGACCAATAAATATATCTTTATATTTAATAAATATTTAATATCACTATTCAAACAAATGATTCGTTAAAATAAATATATTTTTAGTGCAGCAATATGATGGCACTAATAAATTTCTCAATGACTATAAGATAACCCTTACATGTGTGTGTGTGTGTGTGCAACATAATTAAAATTAAAAGAAAATAGATTCTAAAGTTCGTATTTTTAAAGTCAGTTTTTTCCATTTTTGCAGTTAAAAATATTTGCAGTTATTTGAAATATTTGTAAATTTAATACATTTCGAGCTAGTTTCAGTAGTTTAATATAAACTTCAGATTTATTTAAATATTTACAATGACAAAATATATTTTATATTTTTTGCAATAACAGCAAAAAATTTTTCTCGAAATGTTAATATTGCCGCAAGCTGTTTCTTCGTTCGGGAGAAACGCGGCCGACGTTCTTCAGGGTTAGTCCCGTTATGATGGAAGGCGCGTCCGTGACTTTCCGACTTCCCGGCGAAGTTTTCGCGGCGCGCGGGAGGAAGAGACGTCGCTCATCATTCAGTCGAGACATATGAATAACGCACAAGTTCGCTCGTGGACACAAGGCACGAAGCGGAGAAGCCGAACATAACGGAAAGGGGACCGGGAACGTAGTGTACGTAGGCTACGGTTTCATACATAAATAAACGACGGCTGGACGGAGTTTCAGTTTGCGCTGCGGTACTTTCCGCGGGGAGAGTGCCAGACAGTCCTTCACGGGGGATGGCTCGGCGCCCGGCGTGCCGCACCCCTGAAAACTATGACAACGACACAACGACCGTGCAGTCGTTTGTCCGACCATCAAGAAATTCACTTTTGTCATCGTCAACCCTTTTCACATATGTACATTCAATTGTGAGATGGTTATAATTATTGCATCACACGCATCTTTCTTACATAGGCAATACAACATTCCATTTTCAATTCAAAAGCCTCATCGATTATTCATACATTGTTGCCTTACTTCAAAAATGATACAATTCAAAAAAGAATTGATTTCCTAGAAAAAAGAGGGGAAAAGTTATTTTTAAATTTTGACAGAAAATTATTAATCAATCAAATATATCGGCAAAAAGAAATATTCTTAGATAAAGGAAACACGATCAAATTCAAATATCATCACATAAATGTTACTTTTATCATTTTCATAAAATTAAATTAATTTTTCATCATGATTTAATGAAAAAATAGTTCTTTAATTTATTCATGACAATAACACAAAAATCAGATTTTTTTAGTTGTGTCACTTTTCAAGGAAAACAGCGCTTTATAAATTTGTTTATTTCCTCTTTTTTAAATATAGATAGAAAATGATAATATAGTTAGAAATAAAATTAATCAGCGTTGAAATTGGTCCTAGATAATCTCCGTCGTCATGTTTTCGTGCTTTGAGCACCGCTACGCGTTGTCGATCGGTTTATTTCACCTCGTGGGAAATATTTTAAATACATCGCTCGGTCATATTATATGCAATGCACACATCCCGTCACTGGTAAATCCCATAAGATAATATTTAACAATTTGCACGCACACCCTTCTCTCGACATATGTTCTTTACCATTCAACACCAATTATCGTGATGCGTAATTAAAAAACCCTTACGATGATATAACGCACGTTACACGGTGTGTTCCATCGTGAACTTCTCGTAGCGTAGGTATTCGCGTACCCGCTCTTCAAGCCCTCCAGCGTTTTCCAACGCTGCCGCATTATTGTCATTTCGTGACCGCATTCGCATCCCTCACGTACATAATATCCCGGAAGTGCATCCATGCCGCGCGTTTACATCACAGTGTATTTTACGGTACACGCTAGACCGCTGATAGAGTAAACTAGGCAGAGGACCCCCATGTGTAATATAAAGGCAAAATTCGCTGTATTCTCAATGACATATAATATATGCTGCACGTCTAAAGTGATTAAGAGTGCCGCCAAATTTTCATAATTGATGATAATACCAATCATTGATTTATTAGATATATGACTTCTAATAAGACATTAGAGCAAGATTTGTACATCAAATAATATTCGTAATTGATATAAATATGATCAAAATTAATAGAGAACTAATTTCCATTATTTCAAGTTCTAAACTTGGCATCATCGAACTAAGCATAGTTATTATATTAACTTATATTTTGGACATCGAGGAATCGATTAGATTAGTTTCATATCAATCAACGTATCGATCTTAAAAATGTGTGAAGAACACTTTTTATATACGAGAACACTGCAAATTTAAGTATGTAAGAAATGATTTCAATATGTGTGGGTGTTATTTAGTTTTCCGTAGAAAATGACACTATACTACACATTTAAGTAACAAATTAATTAATAAATGGATACACGTTTAATTTATGTTCATTTTGTATATCGAGAGGAGACAGTATGATGCATTATTTTTACATGGAAATCACATATACATATATAAAACCAATTTTTTCATTGCACTTAGATTTGCAGGGAACAAACACATTCTTACAATTACAATTATCTTATGCCTCTCGATGACTACCAGCGTTATCACTTGCACCGCTAATCGCGTGTGCCTCAGACACAAACTATAATGCCAGATTAGTATAGAAGTTTAACACATGCCCACCATTACGTTGCATACGCGCATTGATTTAATAGAAGCAGGGACTTGTGCCAAGATGGCTGAGTTGGAGAACAACTAGATTAACGCGCGGGCTCATCCGCAGGCTCGTCTAATTCGCGGTTTCGTCGAATCTTCTGAAGTCACGATTAGTAGTGGGAATTAATGTTCGCAAACATTGCAGCACGTTTATCTGCTCTCTCACCGAGCTCTTGCATTAGTTGAAGTCTCCCGTGAATAATATTGATATCACATTAGCGATTGGAGATTGCGTTTGCATTCACAATTCCATCTTTTAATCAATCTGAAAGGAAAAACCAGCCGCTTCGTTTTAATTGATTAAGAGACGTAAACGCGAACGAAGACGTAATCGCTAGTGTGATATGGACATAACGTGGCAGCACGATGGAGATTGCGATTCTTTCTTCGCGAACGAGCAGCTACACATTATGTGAAATGCAAGTTTGTATGTGAAACATCTAAAACGATAGAATGTCATGTACTATTTTTTAAGAACATATTATTGTATAATGAGAGGTACAATTTTTGTTATAAGACATTTTTTTCTCGTGAAATATTTTTAAAAGCTATAAGAAAATTATGAAATAGTAAAATATATATACCGAAAAATAAATGTACAAATATATATATAAAAAGAAAGAAAAAAGATCAAGACGAGTAACCAATAGATGTTAAATATAAATTTCTCATTTTAAGTTCCATTTATAAAAATATATATATAAATTTATAACTTAAATTTATATAATTTAATATAAATTATTAACTTCGTTGTTTTGATACTAATTTAATATATATACTGGAGTAAGAATTAATTAGTTTTATCTAACCTTGCAGCTTTAGCTTTATTATATTTAATAATTGTTATCTTTAATGTAATAAATAAATATTATTAATTAATGTAAATATTATTGAAATAAAAAATCAAATATTGTCGATTATTATTACTGAGAAAAACAAATCTGCATACGTAAACAAAAGGTTTTCTCTCTTTATATTGAAATAAAAAATCAAACATTGTCGATTATTATTACTGAGAAAAACAAATCTGCATACGTAAACAAAAGGTTTTCTCTCTTTTGCGTAGACTCGCGGGCGTGCTGTGATATTAGCATTTCAAGTGGCGTGTCGCACAGTCCATTGAATATTAGCATCTCACATTGTTATTATAATATAATTCGGTGTGGATACGTTGGCGTTTAATGGAACCGAAAGCCGCGCCATTCTCTCGGCAGCAGTCAGTCCGTTTCGCCGAAGACAATGGAATTAACGTGCGCTTCGCTCCTCCGCGCCGTCTGCCTATCTTACGGGATTTCCGGTCCAAGTGATTCGCGCGCATTATCGCGCGAAGTCTGCACTTCGCGTAAGTACACGCATGTGCGTTTTCTCTTTCCCGCGCGCGAATCCGCGGGGTGCTTTTGGTATCGATGCATACACTTTGCAGTTAACTCGTGCTCCCTATATACAGCAGCGTAGATCTCGTTACGATTATTTGCAATAGATGTTTCGTAACTATAATATCATGCACACTGAAGAAAAAGTATTTAGTTATTATAACTTTATAAAGAGTAATATAAAAGAAAAAGAAAAGTTAACTATGAGCAAATAATTAGGATACAAAATAAAAATTAATAGGTATTATTTAATGTTCTGTGAAATTGACTTTTCAGTTCACTAATTTTTATTTTGTGACCTAATTATTTGTTCATTGTTGACCTTCCTATTACGTTTTATTGCTTCGCAAAGAGCTTGGGAATTTATATTATTTGTGATTATAATTACGTGGTAATATAAAATTATGGTTAGATCGAAGCTTTATTTTTTTATTATTACTGTTTAATAGTAAGTAATATTAATAATTAGTAATAAAATGACTATTACTATTTATTATATTAGTTTTACCAAAATATATATAGTCGACATCGAAAATGATTATAAATTATATAGTAATTGGAACAATTTTTTTCAGTGCATGATAGCGCAAATATAAAAACAAACTGTTGTGTTTCTCGACTTTGAAATTGAATGAGCCTCTCATGTAGAAGTTATTGTTTTGCGAATCGATTTTATCTCGACTATTACATTATCCAGTTTTTTTTTTGTTAGTTCAGAACTGGCATTAATGTGAGATATGGGAGTTTTCGTGAATTAAACTACGAGAAGGATATGCGATTTATCGATTACCGCATACACCGGTCGGTTTAATCCTCGCTCATTAGAGAACTTCCGCAGAACGCTGCGATAATTCACAACCGATCGCGGAGCATAGCGTAAACCACTCAGGAGTAATTAAGAACTGCATCCTATTAGACGAGAGGAATAAAATGTAGGGACTTGGTGAGGCAAAAACAAAACTTTCCACCGACGAAGTCTCGCGTCTCTCCCGTCGACGACGAACAGCGAGACGCATTTGAAAACACTTTCAGGGCGATCGGCGAGAAGATGGTCGGGCGGCCTGCGGATTACAGTTTCAAAGTCGTCGAGGCGTGAATAAATTCGTCCCATGCCACCCTCGATAAGGAGCTTTCCGCGAAACTGGCTTCATCACGTCGATGCTCATCGCCTCCTGCTTTTTTCCCCGCCTTACACCGCTCGCTCATCCCGCCGTCGGATTGTATCGAATAATACGTCGTCTAAGCCACCGCGCCGCCGTCGCGTTCCCTCCCGATGCTGGAAAATCGCGAACAACTAACTCGATTAATCGAACCCCGTCCGCCCCTCGCCCCGCTCACGCCTGACTGAATTCTTCCGGCCGCATTATTCCCGAGGTACATCCGGTGCGCCGCGCTATCGGGATTCGCGCCAGCAGGGCGCTGGGAAAAACTCTGGGAAAAGAAGGGTATGGACGCGGAGTTCTCGCCGTCGTCGTTGCCGTTGTGAGATAATGTTGAGGCATTATTAAAATTTACACCCTTTGTGGTGCAAATTTTTTCCGAACTTTCCCGAGAGCTACGCGCGCGCGTCGTCGTGGCTGAAATACCGGGCCGCTTTGCTAAAGAAGAGTTAAGCAGGATTTAAATACACCGCGGATTGACGCGGACCATCTCTCGTTAAACGTGAGAGTGATATCGTGAAATTCATAAAAGTTACACCACTTGCTGTGATAATCTATTGATAATGGTGTCGCTTATAAAGTAACGTAATTGAACGTCCCCGAGATTGATACTTGGTTTCTCCTTAAATTTGCGATTACGCAGTTACGGTAAAAATTTCTTTAGTTGAAAAAACTAATAGAGACTTTCATTAGAAAAATTAATTAAGAAATTACAAACTTTAATAAGGCTTAAATTATTTTTAACATTCCACTTTAATTGGAAAATTTGAAAGTTTCACACAAAAATTGTTACTGTTTTACTTCAAAGCTACGTGCGATTGAAAAGACTGCAAAATGAACGAATTATATATTATCTTAATTTATAATTCTATATTTTATAATTTTGTATTACATTTATTATATTATATATTTATAAAATCTTATCTATAAATTATAACAGTCGCGACTAAAAAATATTCTCTAAGGAGCAAAAACCGCTTACCGTAACTATCGCAATTAGCGTAATGTGGCAGTATTGACCGTGTAATTACGCCGATCACTAATTCCATGATCGTAACCGACGAAGGAACGTGATAAGCGAATCAAGCTGCCGAGAGTCAAGCACAGAGCGGACTGTTGCTGAAAACCGTGCCATCTGGCAAACCGGTTAGCCCCCGATTCCTATACGTATAATACTTGTCTGCCGGCGCATGAAGACATTAACACGCGAAACCGGCAATTACGAGCTAGACAACCGGACACGGGAAAGAATTCAGCACAGCCGCGTCAACGCACCGACTTGCGACACGCGATGACGCCGGACACGCGAGTAGTCCGGTGTCGTTCGTGCCAGATATTTCTAGGAACTGTTGGTTTTGTAGATTTTTGATTGCTCACGAGCCACCGTCTCATCAGGTCGAGCGAGGATGTTGTAGATTCGTTTTTATTCCGCGAGTTTAGTACCTGGCAAACCGGTTAGCCTCCGATCTCGCCAGATCCTTGGAACTATCAAATATATAATGATGCTAGATCGAATCTGTATGTATCCTTGGTTTCGAGGAAACATAATCAACATAGAAATTCTTGGTTTCGCCAAGACCTTTCACATTGTTGTCTTAATCATTCGTACCATCGAATTTTGAGATATTAATGACTGTGTTTGTGCAGAATTCTAATTTAATTGTACACGGATGCGCCCGCCATAAAATAATGGCCCCAGATTGGATCTGCATATTTTTAGTTTCGAGAAAACATAATCGACACAGAAATTCTTAATTTCTCCAAGACCTTTAACATTGTTGTCTTAATTAGCTGTACCATCGAATTTTAAGATCTTATTTGCCTGTGTTTGCGCAGAATTTCAACTTTTAGGTAAGTATATGCTGAGAACCTCAAACAAATTTTATTTTTATAGTTATATTTATAAATAATATGTATTGAGTTAAATTTATTGATATTCTTACGAGATAGAAAAATGTAAAAAAAAATAATGAACTTTAAAATTTTTAGGCAATTCTTTTTCACTTCCAGAACAACACTATAAAATACTATATAGACACACTTACATTACTTTTAAAGGTTAACCTATATAAGATGTTTGCTGTCGAATGGAACACTGGATCGAATCTGTATCCTTTCGAAGAGACATGGTTATATTAGAAATTTTTGGTTTTGGCAAGACCTTTTCACATTATTGTCTTAATTATTCGTATCATTGAGCAATTAATGACTGCTTTTGCTTAGGAATTGGTACACAAATACTCGCAAGCATTTATCTCTGTAGAATATCCTATTGGGAAAAATTCCATGAGAATCGGTATTTCGTTTCCAGACGCTTCAGTATCAGGTAAATTCAATGTTCGAGTTCGACGACGATTACGTGGAAATGAAACTGTCGGTTTAGCAGCGCAAAGTGGCGGTTCGCCGGTCCGACGGAATTTTTCGGTTCAATTTTTGACAGAGTTTTCCACGTGCAGTTTTATTGCGAAATGAGGCTATTGGATCGCTTACCGCGCGAAGCACGTCGCGTCGAGTCGCGTCGCGCGTTCCGCGAAATTTTTTTCGGGAAATCGCGAAATCGGTAGTTCATTGGTTGTGATCGATCGAACGGAACTTTTTAGCTTTTAATTAAACGCCGACAGATCGGGGTCGTTAGCGCAGAGAATTCCGCAACGAGAATTTCGATACGAACCGCGCGTGAAAAGCCCGCCCCGTTTGTTCCCGGAAAATCTCATCGCGATTTTTTATAGTTCGGTACGTTGATCTTCCATTTCACGTTTCCATTTCATGTTTTTATCGCGAAAAGCTGTTGCAACAGCTCTATTACTTGTGTGCCGACAAATAATTAAAAGTACGCAAATAGAATCCATTGCGCCAGTCTATTTGGAATAAAAGGGTAAAATCTTCGACAGCGCGTCGAATGGTCGAAATTGCGTTTTGTGCAATGGCGCACGGTGATTGTCAAAGTATTGAGTGTTGAAAATTTTCGGGTGGGAATATTACAACGTCGAGAGGAAAATGTGTCCCCTTCACACGCGATAATCTCATTCGTCACATAATAACGAGCCTTTAAAGCGTCCCAAAACTTGATTTACAGCTCTCATGCACCAAGGGACGCACCCTCTCCGAATTAATGTGCAACCTATTGTAATATTCGTCTTTATTAAGAAAAATATTACTGTCGTGATATTTCTTTTCTTTAACAAAAATATGTCAAAAATACATGTATTTTTTGAAGTAGAATTTTTGTTTGAATTTCTATTTAAAATCCAGCGTGTGTATCTCTCTTTCACTTTTTGTTTATTTATCTATCTTTCTCTGGCTACAATGTACTTTCCATCATCGATACAACGCGATGAAGAGCTCTCTGTTGAAGTACGTGCGAAATCATGATGTTATCGGTTACTGCGGATGTTAAATCTCATATGTACATACGTACTTTAAAGTTTAAACAGCAGAATCTAAAGATACGAGCGCCTAGGCTGATATTTATAATAGATTCTAATATTTATTTGAGACTATCTTAAGTACAGTCTTATGCGTCGTCTATAATTGTGCAGAGTAATCTTATAGTGTAAGAAGTATAAGTAAGGCAAACCAGTTAGATATTGAATATAAACCAATTGTTAGACAAAGTGATAAAACATTGAAATATTAAGCTTTTAATAATATGTATACGAATCTAAATAAATTCGTTATTAAATATTTATAAATAGCAAATTTATTTGGACATATCATTTAAAGCTTAACATTTCAAATTTTGCATCACTTTGTTCAACAAATTGGGTCCACTATTTGTCTCAAGAAATTGACCAATCATAAAGTCGATTATTCTTTTCATACTCGACTGTGATTGATCAATTTCTTACTCTTCTTATACCAAGCTTATTCCGTATATAGGCGACTCATTAAGAAGTTAATCAGACGGCTGTATTTGCATCTTAAAACATTACTTAAGACAGTCTTAAAATAAGAACGGATTACAAGTGGCTTAATATTTCCCTTTATATTCGAAGTATTAATTGGCTTCCATCGGGTCGGACTGGTCGCGTGATTCGGGTGTTAACCACGCCGGTGTTTTCGAACCAGGATTGGTGCGATTCGGTGGAGAGTCACGAGACAAGCACGGCGGCAGGTCTCCAGGAAACAGGCAGAAACGGGGAAAGGACGCAAAAAGCACGTGCGGAGTGGTGGAGGTGCGGGTGGCAGCGACCGCGGACGGAGGACGACGCTTGCGGCAAAAACGGCTCTCGGCTTTATTGGCCGACCGGAACGCGATACACCGACCCGACCGACTCTCTGTCCACCTCGGGACGAGATAATCACTTAATTACGCCCGATGCCGGCCGTCGTCCGCACGCGATCCCACCCGAAAGGATAATAAAAAGAAGTCGCCGGTGCACCCGCTGATGGTGTTCGTTCTCTGTATACGTGGTGTATCGAAACAATCGATACGCGTCGTCGCATCAAATCGAAACAATATATTGACCACGTAATGATTCCGGAACGTACAAAAATGTATTATGAATCAATCAAGTTTTAATTATCAAGTTTCAAAGGAGTTATCCTCGTCATAAATTTGCTTCAATTATGAAGTAAAAACACTGTATAGATATAAAGTAAAAATAATTGTACTTTGTGTGTGTGGTTTTCGTCTTGATAAGCGATTTTTACTTGTAACTTAATCAAAAATGAAAAGTTTTTCGATAAGATTGAAGAATCTCGCGGACGCGATCTCAGACACCCCGTATAGAATCTGATTCGGAGAAAACGCATGAGGTTCTGAAGGCACCTTTAACAGATATGCGTTGCGTGTTGCATCGTGTGACCACGCCTGCGAACGAAATCACGCGATGACCATAAACGTCAACGGTTGGCGACATATTACGAATGTGCGGCAAGGGCAAAAAATTTCCTAGAGAAAGAGAGAGAGAAAGAAAGTGAAGATTCGCGGTATCAACATCCATCGAATTAATGGAAGAAATCCGCGCTGTCGACACTCAGCGGTATCAAGCTCCAAACTCAGCCGTTAAATCCAACAGAGGATGGACTCGACCGCGATAAAATATCCAAATATCGTCAGGAAAATCTCCTCTCGCTGAATCGACTCAATTAAATCCGCCTTGCGGGTGATCGACGATAGCCATATTCAGCGATCAATGCTCGCTCGAGGGAAGATCCTTCTTGCGAACGATCCACCCATGCATTGGTGTGAGCTTCCTTCCGTTAGATGGGCAGCAGGTTGATCGTGTTGCCACCACGAATGATAGTGAGAGCGAGAATGGGTCTAGCACGAGCTTCTCTGCGAAGGAAGCAAAGCGAGAGGAGAGAGATCTGAAATGACAAAGAGAAAAACAGAGAGAGAGAGAGAGAGAAAGGGGAAAAAGGAGGACATCCAAGAGGGAGCTTGTACGCCAGCCATATGTCACGGCGACCTTACGTAGGTATCCTCGACGTATCTTATCTTCCGCGCTTATAGCCGCGAGCGTAATCCAAGCGGAAGACAAACGCGCACGAAATAAAATCCGGACCGGTTCTCCACGGGACTTCCTTACTCTCCTTTACGTTCCGCGCACTGGCAAGCCAAGGAAGCATGATGCTCGCTTCCCGTTTCCCTGCACTTTCGGGAGAGAAAGAGAAGACCATAAGCTCGACGTTTTCCCGGAAGCGAGCACGCGTTTTTCCTGTATTACGAGAGAAAGCTCCATGAAAGCGCGACGACATCCTGGGAAATCGAAGATTGTCGCTAAAGCAGAAGGTTTCGATTAGCCAGCGCGGAAAGCGGAAGTATAACTTGGCGATTTAACGAATGAGAACTCTTGCGAAAAGGGAGTCTTGCTGCAATTAAATATGCTTTAAAAGGGTAAACTTTTGCAAAAACCGAAACTCTGAGCGGAAAACTGCGGTTGACATTGATTTAATCTCACGCGGGGTTTTCCGCGCGGAATATTTTGTAAAGTTTTGAAAAAGAGCATTTTCGCTGGAATGTTTTAATGACGCGCGCGCATGCTGGAAATTCTAGTGAAATAACCGCAGGATATGTATGTATCTTTCGAACCGCGTTGGAAATCCGAGTCGTTCCGAAATAAACTATCGAGATGGAGATTGCCATGGAGATTTCGGGGACGTCGGATGACCCGTCCCTTAAAAATCCCGACATTATGCGGTTTTACGTGGACCATTTAGAATTTTCCGACATTGCTATATAAATTATTCGAAAGCAAATCTTACCGGCGTGGTTACGCGAACCCGTAATCGAGGTAGTCGGGCAGCGCAGGGGGAAATCTGGAAAGTCACGTCCTGACATTCTCGAAATCCTGATTGCCCGGTCAACCCGGCAACCCGGGGGGAGATCGTAAAGAAAAGGTCGCGCGACTAACCTCGCGCACGAGACCGCGGGCTCTTCCGGAATTTAGGATCCCGGCCTTTCGTCGTCGTTCACGACCTCCCGAAATACGACAGTACGACGTTTAATCTGGAGACGTGCGTGAAATAATATTCGAACCGGTTCCAGGCGAATTTACTACCTGCTCTCTCTAGGAATGATCGAGATGAGATGAGTAGCAAATAGTGCATTCTGTCTGAAACATCTCGATGTTTTTGCCAAAATCGCAGGTCCCAATTCAATTAAAACAAAACACATTTGGTATAGTATAATATAATATCATATATACATATAATATAACATCACATATGAATACATTGTTAGATGTTAAAGGAGTTACCGTAATATAATCCCTTGAATTAAACAACATTTAAATGTTTTTACTTTTCGTTTTTACATGTATGCCAAAAAATACGAATCAATCCATTTCAATGGTTTATAGTTTTAAATTAAACAACATCTGTAGTAACGTACGTACTTATTACAATAAGTAATAAATTATATTTAGGTTAAATATACATATAGTATAATATATAATATATAATTTTCTTGTGTCCAGTTGTTTATCTTCAGTTACATTAACGACCTTTGTTCTTGTAAAACAATAAAATTAAACAATTTCACTAAAGAAAATATATTAAATTTAATTTAAATTTAATTGATTACTGAACAGGAGTAATATTGATTTATAGAAAATGATTAAAAATAACTAAAATTGAATACTTTGTGTAAGAGAAATGTTATTGGGTCACACACACACACACACACACACACACACACACACACACACACACACACACACACACACACACACACACACACACACACATACGATTATTCATTTTGTTGATATTTGATTAACAAAAATTTTCTTACTTTTTTAAAAATTATATCTTTATATCCAAAATTTATACGTACCAAACATTTCTTTCAGTCTATATAAATTTGACATTATAAATATAATAGTGTATAATACAAAGGAATATAGATAATCCATTGACATTCCGTGATAGAAACATAATATAAAACACGATTTGTATTTATAATAAATAAAAAAATGTCAGAAAAGGGCTCAAGGCACGACATATACATAAACTCGGCTTTGCAGCCGGGACTCATTCGTGTTCTAGTTTTACAAGGAGGATCCGATATGGCGGACCTCAAAGACCGTTGGTCCAAAATGTGACACAAAGACGAATGGCAGATTATTATGGAAATTGTCCGGCTTTGTGTCGTGGGCACGGGCTTATGCCGCATGAGGCCACGGAAGGTTCAACATCCTTTCAACTTATCTTATAAAGGGACAACGAGAGAGAAAGAGGGACGCCCTAGTATTTTCGCTCTAGAACAATCCCTCACTACGGGAAACGACCGAAAGAGATACGTATCCTTTACCACGCTATACGTCACACACGTGTGAGAAATGTGCAACGCGCGTTTCTCCTTTTCCGGCCGCGAGATCGAGAGGCGCGACTCGTCGCTCGTTAACGACCGTGAAATCTAAATCAAATGGAACAAATGGCACGTACTCTCAGACAAGTGACTAACGCTAAATGGACATTTTTCTTAAAACGTACAATAAGGTTCACAAAATTGACGAAGAAATAGCAATGACAAATGCGAGTGAAGCGCGCGGTAATTCAAGCGCAATAATAAATTAATTAGAAATTAGTTTAAAAATCATTATCATTGAATGTTTCACCCTTTTCTTCAAGCTGTGTCTCTTTAAACCGTTATTCTTAGAAGAATAACAAGCGTCGTCGGTTTTTACAAGAATCAGTACGTATACAAGACATTATTTCTTTATTGAAAAATTCAGAAAGTGAACGTATAAGTAAATGAATGTACCTGACTCATTAGAGGCTACTTAGACTAAAAGCGCTATCGCGGACTCTGTATACATATGTACTTTCTGTCTTTCTCTATCTACTCCTCTTGCTCTGGCAACGTGAATGCAACGCGTTACAGCGGATGTCGTCGTTGAATGCGGGCAGACCAGCCGGAGATTAGAAACATTTTTGCAATAAAAGTAGAACGTACTTGGAGCAACTATAGTTTGCTCGCAAACGGGAAGCAGTTGTCGCAACTAAAGCCAATTTGAGAGAATGCAATTTCGAAATGCAATTGTATTAAGATTTCTGTCTTAATAAAAAAAAAAAGGTAAGGGATTTATTTTAAATAAAAGCGTTATATTGTATTACTTAACAATTTGAAAATAGACAATGGAAAACTATTCGCTTAAACTCGATTTACGATTTCGGAATTACACGCTGACCCAAATAGGAAACGAAGGCGAAATTAGAAGAAAAGACGAAAACATGGATTACACTCTCGGAGAGAGTTGATCTGGTGGCAATCGTGCTCGCACACGATTCACGTTTCATCGTAAAGGTGGGCGGTGGAAACGAAGAAAATTAGAAATATCCGGACAGCGAGGATCCGGATGCGTCACTGGAAACGTGCTCCTCGCTCCAGTCGTGGCATTATCGTTACACGTGCATCTGTGTGTATATACGTGGCACTACCCATCGAATCGCTCGTGCACGTTTCACGTGCAACGGGAATAGCGAAGGTGGTGCTCCCCCTATTTCATTTTTCATCTGTGTTCTCTTCCTTCCGCGCGTGACGTTTCCCGACGTCGATACGTCGCGTCGATCGTGTCGAGGTGTGATTTAATTAAATACGACGATATCGGGCGAAATTGGTGATTACCGCCGACGTCGACCGCGAAATCTATCGAGAAATTAAAGACGGGCGCGGCGACGGGATTGATTAAGGCTCGTCTCTGGATGATGTACGTGACGTAGACATGCAGACGTATGGCAGGAATTTTTGACGTTATTAATCGAGTCGCTGAGAAAAAGAGAGAAATAATGGGAGACGTAACATATGTGACTAAATGAAATGAAATTGGTATTATAGCAAAGTAGGAGATATAATATCGAATGGACCGAGAGAGAATATGAGACATCCAAGGAATATACCAAGACAAGAGAAAGTCAAAATGACTTTATCTTGACGTCATGAAAGTTGAAACGATAATTTTTTATTACAAAGTTTAACTGTTTATGGACATTAAAAATCAATATAAAATCATTTGGTGTTTTTTTTTACTTTTATGTATTTCTTGAGCAAAATAAAAGGCTGGTAAAATAGTTTTATCATATGTTATATCTCTTTATTTTTTACAAAAGAAAAAATACTTAGGACTCCGAGTGACGATTTAAAATTATAAAATTAAGAAGAAGTCAGAGGAAGATCGAGTAGTATCTTAGATTTTTTGCCCAAGAAATCGAATAAATACGGTTTTATTCTGTAAGCATTCTTTATTTGTCTGCCATAAACAGATTACGATCAGCCGACCTCTGAACGAAGTCAGAAATCTTCGTGTTTCTTGGACTAACGAGCGGGCCGCGGGATGTTCCTTGATCTACCACGATGATGGGTCTCCATTGTTCAGCGTATCCAAGTAAAACGGGCGGCGGAAGTCTCGAGGCTCCATGTACAAGGGCGTTAAATGGAGGTAGAATAACTTTGGCGCGCGAGAGGAAGGCGGTCGACGGCCACGTGGACGGGGAACAAAACCCCCCGCGAACCTAATTCCGGTGTCGACGTAATCGCACGGCTGGCGAGGCAACAATAACAGGGTTGCCGTCTCACCCGTGATTTCGGCAGGTGATGGAAGAGGAGGGAGAAATTATAGGTTATCGTTCGCGAGACGAGATGATCGGAGCTTGCCGAAGGATAATAGCGGTGCAACCAACCATTCTCGAGCGATGCTTGGAGCCCCGCGGACGACGTTTGAGGATTATAATAACTTTTTTGTCGCGAGCATCAGACATTCGAAAGAGAGATCGAGATCGTTGGTTGGAATGATTTGAGTTAATTCTCAGAGGATGCGGGATGTAATATTGTATATCTTCAAGTTTAATCTTAGCAATAAAATCTTCCACAAAGGCGATAATAGCTGGAAAACTTTTTTCGCGAAATATACTTTATTTATTATTCAATATCTTTATGTTTTAAAACGTTTAATGAAAAATCTTTCCAGTCTTTCTCGACATAACTAAAAGTAATACAACATATCAGTGTTACAATTTTTGTACTCTTAACAAGATAATATAACATATAATGTTTGAAATTATGACATTGATAAATTTGTTTGTATGTTGCTTGCATTTTTTGCACTCAGTACCTTTGCTTTCTCTCTTTTTGACACATATAAATTTATTTCTTGTCCTAAGTGCAAAAACTTTTAAAGATTTTGAGCAACGCGAACAGGCCTAATTTTATGATACTTTTAATCTCAACTGGTTTTACGATCTTATAATAATTTTCGTTGGCCAACGTAAATTAGTATTTCTGATAATCCCTAATGCATTAAGATTGCTCTGAATGATCAAACCAGTTTAGCATTACTGTTAAATTTGCAGTTATCGTGGTTTATGCTGTACGATCCCATTACAACTTCTCGTATCGCCCTACAGTCGCAAAAAGGAATGGCCGGCATCAATGCGCCGGGTTTATTCCAGTCGCGGAGTAAATTCAAGCGCATTAATAAAACCCTGAATAAGCAAAAGGTAAGGTCGTCGGGGCACATAAAGATAATATAGCGCTTACGAAAGGGCCGGCGTACGCAATATGCACGTAGTGGACGAGTCGTGTCCACGGAAAGAAAGGGGCCGTACGTGTCGGTTAAAAGCTCGTCGACCCTCCTAGTAGTAGAAAATCGAGTCCTCCCGACCGGCTCTTCCAGGTTCTCCCTCTCCCTCCCTCCCTCCCACCCTTATTTCCTCTCTCTTTTGTATACACGTGTACATATCCTGGACGTTATCCTCGTACGCGGGAGAATTTCTGTTGACGGCGCTCCGTCGCGATAACTCGATTACGCTATCGCGTAGAACGCGCGGCCTACCGAAGCTGCAGCAACATGCGCGGCTGTAAACACGAACAGTGCTCCGGAAAACGAAAGCCAAGCCACTGATATTTTCGAATGTTGTGCCAAAGGCTTCACGCGAAAAGCGGTTCGAAATAAGCGGATTTTTGGAATGAAAAAAGCAATAGATGTATTAACGTCAAACGCGGATGGAGATTCTCCACTATTGTTACATTCGGATAATAATAACGTATAAGTATATACGCCGCAATAAAATGCAGAAGCGTATACCCAAAAGAATGCGATAAAAATTGCACGTTATCTCTTAAATGTTCCGAATAAAAAAATCAAACCAAAAATCTTAAGTGACTTTAACCTCACGAAAAATGTTTATATGTTGTTATGTAGCTGCTATATAGATGTCTCTCCAAAGATCTCACGATATCCTGAAGGAAGTACTGAAATATCCGAGTTCTCTCTCAACATTCCCTTGCACACGCTCCAGAGTTAGAGAATATCTTTCATAAATCCTTACAGAAAATTTGCATATCTTTGTCTTTACTTTATCTTTCACAAGATCTCCTCGCGATTCCAACTTAATATTAAGATCTCCATACGTTTCTCCTTCAACTCTCGATCGTTCGGAATTCACAAAAGCTAAGCGAAGCGAACGGTCGAACGTTCCGAGGGACGACTCTGGTTGCGCGTCTCGTATTCGGGAGGACTAACGAGACTCCGACTTCTCAATTCCGAGACTAGCTGCACGCGAAGATCTTTTCCAGGCCGGGGTGTGCTTACGACGTCTCCGGAATCGATCTCTTGCTTCCTCCTTTCCTCCTTCCTACTCTCCCGTCTCGGATATAAAACCCTTTCTCGACACCAAAACGAAGAAATCGAGGGACGCATTCCGCTTCCCGTGAACGATATCGTTTTCAGAAACCGGGACCGATCCCAGCGTCATCCGGCAACGCTAATAGAGACGCCAACGAAAGGGACAGTGATTATATTCTCGGCTACCTGCGCGTGTATGTTTTTGTACACGCGCGCGCGCACGGCACGACGATGTGTGCGTTTCAGCTTCCAACGACGTCGGCGGTTAGCTAAACCTTTGTTCCAGCAGGTACACTCCGCTGATCCGTCCATCGTTTCTCTTTAGTCAGGTGTGCGCGTTTCTTGTCCAACCAGCGATGCCTCTTCCCTCGCTCTTGTTCTCTTTCTCTCTCTCTCTCTCTCTCTGTCTGTCTCCATTTCTTTTTCTTTTCCTCTCTCCCGGGAGGACCCTCCATGGCGAACAAGCTGCCTGTGAGACCGCGCTACAGAGGACTTCGCGAACGCTCTCTCGAGATGGAAGCTATCTTGGGGAATGACGGACAACAACGGACGATTATACCTGTTAGCTCGCCGCAGCCGCCGCCGCCGCCGTCGCCGCGATGATTATGCGGCGCTACACCTTGCACACACAAACACACACACACACACACACACACACACACACACACATGACCGGTTAGAGTCGTAATAGAACCCCGATTATCTCGCGCGGGATAGTCGCTGGATCAAACGATGAAATATCGCCCTAGCTTAGACCGCTCGATCGTAATCGCATTATTAATCGGCCCACGCAATCCGAAGCGCGGATTAAATGGTAAAATATCGCTCGTTCGAATTACGTTTGATTAGGGCTATCGTAATTAATATAGGTGAGCGAAGTAATTGCCGGAATAATTAACTCACGTGTTACAGCTTTCCGCAAATGTTGGCGATAAATAATGAAGGATTACTCTTGGGCATATTATATTATTATTTGGTTAGTGTCCATTCATGTTATTAGCTTTTGCTTCTCAATCTGTATTTTTCAGATGCATAAATATTAGTTAAATTTGTGTAAATCGCGTCTCAGGCTTAATAAAATTTTGAGATTTTCGAAATATTAGAGGAGTTTACAACTTTTTTCAACTAATATATTTTATAATTAAATTATTAATAACTAAGCTTCGACTTTTCTTACTCTTGTAACATTATCAGATAACTTTATCACGTTTCAATAAAAAAAGATCTAGACCATCGTCAAGTCGTTCTTCCGTTGTTTTTTGGTTTTCTTCTTTAAAAACGTTGCATACATAGTTAGCATCTAGCAGGCATCCTTTGAGAGGTCCAGTTAGAACCGTGACAATTTCGCGGCTTTAGGAAACTAGAGACAAACGAAAGAAGCGTAGCAGAAGCTGACAACGGCTGGAGAAAGGTAGAATTCAAGCTGAGAGCATAATGAGCGGGCAGCGAGTAATGAAGACCGCTCAATCTACCTTCTCTCGCACGCGGTCTTTCCCAAAGGGCATACTCGCACTCCCTTAACTCCGATGCTCGCCACTAATCCGTTTAATCTCGACATAATTAATCACCGTGACGGTTTAATAATTCTTTGACCTACGCATTACCCAGCGGAATCCGAAGAAATGGAAATCAGACAAGCCAGACGTCCAAGGATTTACGTATATAGAAATTTCAGAGAGCCAAGCAGCTTATAGGATTTTAAAAAAGCGAAGCGGAGAAGATTTTAAGATTCTAAACCGCACGACAATCGACTCGTTCGTTCAAATATCATGACATCGGAAAATCTGAGAGTCCGAATAATTCTAAAACGTACAGCCGTCGAGAAGTTCGAGAGCTTCACGAATTAACAGTCGGGATATTACATTATACGTACACACAACTCATGTCGAGAGCCACGTCAATCCGACAAATCCTTCAAGTAGGCACCATTTGCATTTTTCGTGACAGAAAAGCTGAGTTACTGTTTGTCGACGCATTCATTCGATGCGTCGACGGTATTATCGATCGCTCCTCTCAGTTTCTGAGTTGCCAGGTGCCTTCGATTTTTTTCCCGTCCCTTCAAAACGACCATCAACGAGGACGAGCCTCGTCACAGTGACAGTTTACAGAGGATTTTCCATAGGGTGGCTTTATCCGTGTGCTCACGTGGACCCTCGATACTTTTGGGGACGTGTTTGTGGACTGACCCCTCCCACACTTTAAATGCACTCCGCGATGTTTGCACTCGCGGGATCCATTGTGGGCCCTTGCGATGATTTTCTGTTTATGCAAATACGAGCGTTTGGAAGACACTCAAGGGAAAGTACACTTCGTACCACACAGTTTTGTGGCACCAACTACAGTTTGGTATTCTCCTATATACAATATTTTCTATATACTTGCGAGGTGTATCTCAAGTTCCTAATGTTCTAACGAAACATAATATTTGAAAATAATGTATTTGAACGAGAAGGATGCATTCGTTTTGGTCTAGGAAGAGAGGGAATACAGACGGCATTCGAAATGTGATCTAAATGGAAATGCAGCTTCAATGTTAGTAAAATTGCATTCGATGCATTATACACTGCGTATAATCGATTTCGTGTTTGATTTTAAAAAAATCATAGAGAAAAAGGATTAATTTATATTAACAAAAATTTTGTGTTATTTATTATACCTTACGATTGCCGTCTTCGCCTCGACGAAGTTACGTCGAAGAGGATATAAAAGCGGCTCGACCAAACTGCATACCTGACCGCCAATTATTCCCGCATCTCATCCAACTGCTCCTTCGTCTTCCTCTCCCATTCTCCTCTTTCTTCCCAACCTAACCCCTAGTTCTCGAACGCTCGGCGTTTTAACGGACCACCTCAGTCCGAAACATCGGAAAGATAATTCAGATATCATCCCTCCGATTCCCAAGCAATCCAGATGAACGAGGAAGATCGACCCGTGTCGACGCACAACACGCGGGGTTGCCCCGAGGACTCGCGTGCCAACTGACGTCTACCAGAGCGGGCCAGATTATAAACCTGCGATTATACTGACCGACCCCGAACAGCCGGGCGAAGCGCAGAAAAACAGGGTCCCAAAAGGTGGTCAGAATAGAAAGCAAAAAAAGTTTTTGGTGAACAATACCATTTGTGTACTTCGATAGAAAATAATGATAATCAAAGTACGTGCACGAGATTGTGGATAATTGAAGATCGGATTGATAATAAAACAGAAAGAAAAAATTATATAAATTGGTATTACGAGTTTATTTTGATAAAATACGTGTATTTTAAATTAAAAAGTAAATTTCACCTAAAAGAATCGAAGAAAATGCACACGCATTTTCAATTTGATTATTAAATTTTCTCATCGATTACCTAACTACCGACATTATCTCTGTGTATACAAAATTTGTTCTCGGCAGGAACAGAGTTTTATGAGCTGTCGTGTGACACTTTTTGGTCGAGGACGCCTCTCGCATGTGTCTGCTCTCCTCCCAACTCATTGAAGGTGCAAATGGCGATCATCGGTCACACCATCAGAGACAGCATTCCAGCTAAATTCAGGTACAAAGAGCGACGGAGAAAAGTGCGAGTGGGAGGATAAGGGCCGAGTGCCCGAGTGGAGTGTGCTCGTAAGGTCTTCCTGTTGAGAGTCCCGGATCCTCGAAGATCGGAGCAGCGCCGAGGGATTAAAGCGTTAAGAGCGCCGATTACACTCACGACGAGGCGTGAAGCCTCGCACCAGATCGATCTTCAGGGATTTCTTTCGTGGCACAGCGATCAGTGCCTAGTGAGGCCTGAAAACAAAATCTCTTAACTCGTTTATTTTGTTTGAGTATCGCAAAAACAAAACTTTCGAAAATATTATTATTATTGTATTGGTAAAATGTTTTTAAAAGACTGGATTCATCGATTGTTAATATTATCAATAGAATGTTAAATATATAAAAATATAGTACATGTATATATAATATAAATGTAATTCAAAAATAATATTGATTGTTAATATGGACACAACACAAGTAATATCCGAAAGCTATTTAAAAAAAATATTAAAGCGATATTGAAGTAAAATTAATTATGAAAATTCACAGCCCTTTGCATTATTAATTGTTATTTCATATTTTATATAAAGTTAATAAAGCGATTATTATATAGTTAATTTTCTAACAGCAACAACTCTATATTAACAAATTTATATACTATTAAAAATAATACTGCATTGCATTAGAAAATCAGACATGAATAGATGTTATGTAATGCAATATTACGCAACAATGATACATTCAAATATAAAACTTTATATTTTAAATATTTAGTGTAATGAGTTTGGTTTCTCATCTCAAAGATGATCTCTTAATCTAAAACTTTTTGTATGTATTGTCCAGTACGTATTGTAAACATATACATATAATATGTAAATTAATACACTCATTCATTACATTGTGTGATAATATGAAATTATGTAACGGCAAATACACCTATGTGAATTAATTCTTTAGCGACAATTCTGAAAATTAAATTAGACTTTAATTACCTGCATGAAAAAAAGAACGGTTCCAAATTCAAATTTAGCTAAATACAGATTTAAAAATAATTTTATTGGATCATCAAAATAATTATGTAGAACGCTTAAGTAATAATGTTGATACAGCACAAAGTTTTAACACATTCTAGCAATTACATAATTATTTTGATGAGAGGGGGATTTAAAAAAAAAAAACATTTTTATTACTAAACTTTTAGGTACTTTAGCAAAAACGTTTTTTTAGTGTACGTATTTGCTGTATCATAATGATTTATCGCAACATTTGGCTACAAGCCTAAGTAAGAACCCTACTCTAAGTTGATTTTAAATTACTTCGATAAATCTATCCCAACTAAGAAAGTGAGAAAACTTCTTCCTCTTCCCTTCTTTCCTCCCCCCTCCCCCCCTCTCTCCCTCTCTCTCTCTTTCATGAGTGATTGAGACGTGAATTCACATCGAGACGGCAAAGTGCGTGAATCGCGTCGGACGGAAGAGTCCCGCGGCAGAGGATTTACTGCTTTGTTAAGTTTCCAAATAAGCCAGCACGCGAGCACACGCGGCCGACGAGAGCGATGGTTCACGAATGCGTTAGGCGTGCAAGAACGATGGTTCAATTAAGGATGTACCGTCGGTTACTCTTGTGCCGAGTATAATCCCTCCCGGCATCGTCTCTCGAAACTCATCTTTCCCTCTCTGTCTCTCTGTCTTCTATGCGTTCGCCCTGTGAAAACTTCACGGCCATCTCTTCTCCGGTTCGAGGAAAACTTCCGTTGTTTCCCTTGCTGCGCGAAACGCTGCCGGAAATCTCGAATTACCGAGGTGTTTTACGTTAAGAGCTCGAGCCATTTTATTCTGAAATAGGGATACCGCGCGGCGACTTTACCTCTTCTTTAAGGTATTAGGAAATGGATAGGCCGTTGGCATGTTCTGGTACCAGTCAAAGGAAAATTAAAACTCGTCCTTAACATCCGAACCGAACACTATAAAGTATAAGAAATGAGAAACGTATAAATTAAGTTGTCGAGAATAATTATGTAGACGCAAGCCTTCGATCGCGTTAGGGAAATAAAAGGAGGGAAATTTGGGATACATAATTCTCGATTTATGACTTAGAGTTCATAATTCGATTAAAAAGCTTACTGACATTCATTTAATATCATATTATATTAAATATAAATTAGATATCAATTTAAATATACACGGAAAAATACATATTGTAATAAAGTAATAATTATTTTATTATATATGTATGTTTATTTCACGTAATATTTATTCCAAAAGATCATATGTCCGCAAATCTATCATAAATTTATTATAAGCGTCAAATTTATTCAAAATATATTCTGAATCCTGATAAGTATATAAATATTTTTTAATCAAGATTATTAAATTGAAATAAGTTCTATTTGCTTATTACATAAAAACATTTTTTCGATTAATTTTATAGTATTAAAAAAAAATAAATTCTTGTTTTGAGTATATAATAATAAACTTTCTAAAACGTAATAAGTATATTTTAAGAGTATTTTCAAAAAATATTTTTTAGTAAAGGTAATTTAAAAGGACTAGCTTAAAGAGGAAATAAATTGAGTAATCACTTTTCATAGCAATAGAATGATATTTTTTGTGTACCTAATTTTGGAATATAATATTTAAATTATCATGGAAACTGGAAATGATCGTCTTTAAGTTGTCATCCATCATTGTACTAGTACAATATTACAACTTTTTTACTCTATTCTCGTATATTTCGCTACGGTTCAGCCTTTAACCTTTGTTCTCCATTCACATTGTGCTCTACATTCGCAAAAAATGTCTCCTAATCGGAAACAGAAGAATTCCTTGACGAAGTCGTGTCCACCCATAGTGTGGACATTTGATCGTCTCTTCAAGATACTACGACATGATGCTATTGGGGGGTCGCCCAAGAACACTCTTCTTGGAAGATCGCACTCATCACCCACGTGGCGAGACTGCTGAAAAAAGGATACGCGGATGAACTCCGCGACATTGTTCCCGCATCGACGCCCCGTGGCGGCTCTCATCGCCATTCTGGCATCTTCCGCGCGGCCGTCGTCAACAGTCGAGTCCTGACTTGACGGATTTATGCGTTTATGGTCGCACCCGAGTCCACGGGTGGCTAATTGGCGGCACCATGAGGTCGATGAGTCAAAAAAGGAAACGGAATGAGAGAGAAACGCCGAAGTAGAAGAAACGAGACAAAAAGTAGAGAACAAGGGGGAGGATTCGGCAGTTATATACATTTATGTTGTTTTCTTTAGCAAGAATAGGTCGTCATGATAATTAGTGTAATTTTCCAGATATGTTGTTTAGGCTGGCTATTTTATGAGAGAATCAATCATGTTTTTATCTTTTACTGGTGTTGTGAGAAATTATATATTAGATACTCTACTGTGTTATGTGTATTTTACAACTAATAAATAATAAGATGTTTTTCCAAAAAAAACTTTACCTTTATCCTATATTGACCAATTGAAATAGACAAAATGAGTAATATATTATGTCATCTGCAACCTAGATTTTTTGTTAAATACATGAAACTTTAAATTTTTTTTCATAAAGAGGATAGTGTCCAATTTCTTTATATAGTATATTGTTTGTAAGTTGCACATTTTTAAAGAAATTTCCATTTTTTATTTCCGCTGAAGTTTTAATTGTAATTAAATAAATGTTGTAAAGTTTTTTTTTTAAAGACCAGCGTATGAAAATATAATTGCAGCACACACACACACACACACACACACACACACACACACACACACACACAGTAGGTTAAAATTATAGTCTGTAAAAAAATTACACTCTTTATTTTATTCTTTAGCAATTCTACACTAGCATAGAAAATATATTTCGGAAATCGTGTTACAAACCGAGAAGAAAGTAATTTCTCATGTAAATGTAAGTCGAAAATATATAGAAAAAAATTTCTTATATAGAATTCCATTTTCGAAAAAATTAATAAAATATTTCTTAAGAAAACGTATGCGTTTAACTAATAATCTATTTAGTTTATCAAGTCTAACTATTCGCCACTCTTTTTATGTCGGTCTAGATTTGATATCATTTAAAATAGGTTTTAGTCACGTATTAATTTTATTAATTAAAAAAGTGTCAAAAATATCTATACAGAAAAATGTTATTTTCTGTATTGTTTACTTAACTTACATGAGGCCACCTCTTTTTCGGTTCTATTATGATTTCCAAAACATTCTGCGCAATCGATTAAATATTGATATATCGACAAAATTTCACATAATCTTTTAATATATCTTTTCCTACTGTTAACGCCCAGTTCCGACATCTTTCATGCGGTTTTGTCACGCAAACTTATCAAAGCAAAACAGCCCGCAGAATTTCGAGTCAACCGCGCGGACGAAACGTCGGGTATCTTTTTTACGAAAAAAAAAAAAAAAAAAAAAAAAAAAAACCTGATCCAAAACATTCTGCGCAATCGATTAAATATTGATATATCGACAAAATTTCACATAATCTTTTAATATATCTTTTCCTACTGTTAACGCCCAGTTCCGACATCTTTCATGCGGTTTTGTCACGCAAACTTATCAAAGCAAAACAGCCCGCAGAATTTCGAGTCAACCGCGCGGACGAAACGTCGGGTATCTTTTTTACGAAAAAAAAAAAAAAAAAACGCGTGTCTCGCTTGAAGTGTGTTGTGTGCCTCGGCAAAATCGGTGGAAGATACCAGCAGGGAAAGACACTACCCTCATTTTTCCTCTTCGCTCGCATACCCGACAGACCCGACATTCGTCATAAGGGCCACTTCATATTGCGCGTCGGGATGAATTACAGTCGTGGGAGTCGACGGTGCATTCTACGGGCGAATTCGCCGTTTTTTGTTCGCAAAACACCGTCGCGCAATTCCCGAATCCGGCTTTTTAAATTCTCGCGGACGAATGTATAGCATCGAAATGTATACACGCGGTGCCGAAAATAACAGCGCTCGGTCGAAATACCGCTGCGTTTCCGACATGAGGAACGTTATCGCCATTCCGTGTTTGCGTCGCGATAACTTGAATCGCCCCACGAGAATAATAGAGACCGTATAGAGAGAGTTAATGGCAAACTATAGAAAACGTGACTTTGAATTTCTAAATGAACAATAGTTGATTTTTCTTAATATCAGTTTCTCTAAATTAAATGAATTATTAAACCTAGATATATAAAGGCTGCTTTCCAACAAGAAACACAGCGTAACACACTGATTATTTTATCTCTGTTTAACATTAATAAACAATAAGAATGTAATAATTTATTGTCATCTGTGTCTCTTGCTGGAAAGTACTTAAAGTAACTCAACTTGTTATTTCGGCTCAAAACGTGACAAAATTCAAAACTGGACAATTATCAGACTAATTGCACTTAAGTATAAGTAAGTTATACAAAGTATGCACTATGTAACGCTAGTTTGACTCAAAATGTTTAAGTTACGCTGCTTTATGTATCTATATAGTGACTTTAATCAAACTTTGACAAAACGTCATGTTGCTTTCCCTGACATTATTACAATCGTACAATACATAAAATGTATATAGGTTATAGGACTTAAAGTATTTTAAGTTACACAGCTACAAATTAATTTTTACTTCAAAATTATTATATTTGTGTAATATAACATCATTTCGCACTTTTATCGATATTTTAACGAAGAATATTGATTATTCAAACTCCAATTAGATTACGCATTCCTCGTAACGAGCGTAATACAATTTCTTTCTATTCTTGATCATGAAACAAGAACAGGCATTTCAATCCCTAACGAAGGCAACATAACGCGCGCAAACATTCGGTTGAGAATCGCAGATTCTCGCAACGTTAAAACAAACCCCGGGAGTATTTGCTCCCGAAGGGCGCGAATAAAACTGCTAAACCGTCGCCTAGCCGGCGGCGGGTGTAACAAAAAGCTCGCGATTTATTAAGTTTCCGGTGGGTGCGTAGCATGCAGAAAAAAAGAGAGAGTATCGAGAGAGAAAAAAAGAGAGGGTAAAAAAAAAAGAGCGACTCAGCGAAAGCGGCTGCGTGCGACGGATCTGGCGATAAATCCGCGCTGCGTTTCAAGGCTTCGGGGTTTCATCGGGAGTCTCAGAAATTTATAAACCGTCCCCTCTCTCCCCCGCCTTCCCCCCTCCCTCTTGGACACGTGTGCATGCGTATGTACATGTATGAGTATGCACGACCGCCGCCGCCGCCGTCGATCGTAACTATGAATTCCGGCTGATTTTTCCAGTCCTCCCTTACCCTCCTCGCGTTTCACTCTTCCCTCTGTCTCTCCCGCGTACCGTCCTCGTGTATAGAGTGACGACCTCTGGCAGCCGTAGGTATCCGCAATTTATTCCCGGACGATAAATCATCGTCCACCTACGCCGGCGATTTCTTTTTGCACCATAAATCAGTGAACCGAGACTCTCCCGTATGTAGACACCTGCGACGCAGGGGGCGCGGACCAGGTGAGGGGGCACACACCAGGTCAAAGGGTGCCGTTTAATTCGTGTCCGACGTCGGCGCGACCGCCAAGTGTATCTATCTATAAAGACTGCCCAATGTCGTCGAATTGCTTTTATTAATTTTAACACGTAAATAATCGACAATGGCGAATGAGTCGACTCTCTCGGGATATAAATTTAGGTGGGACAAGGTAATAAAACTTTATATTTAGCAGCGTGAGATTGATTCTGAGTTTGTTTGTATGCGTCACTTTACATTAAGTATCTCGACTATTTATATCTGAAGATATCTAGAGTATCTTGAAACCACCGGATATCTTCTTGATATTCTCTTTCTTAAGTACGATTAAATAAATATTATCTCTGACTTATAAGATTTAAACATGATTTCAAAAAGCATTCGATTAGCAATAGAAAATTTATTGTCATGATCATTTGTTATTAGGATCGATTTCATTATCTCTGATTAGCGTGATTTAATAATTATATTTAACATTGTTGTAAATGTCAAATTATATCCAATTGTTATTTTTAATTATTTCGTTATATGTCACCATTACTCTTACTCAATATCGTTAATTTAACTAAGAGCTGATTGTTCCTTCTTCAAATAAACTATGCGATAATTTAACTATTGGATAAACAAAAGAGTAAAAACATAAGAGGGTAAAAGAGTGAGTTTATTGAAAAGTGAAATAACTTAGCCTAAAACAATGGAGTTAACAAATTAACTCAACAAAATGTATTAAATTTGAGACTAACATTTAATTTATTATTTATTAAGTGTACTATTTATTATTAAGTATATTATTTATTATGTATACTTTAATTTGGATGTTGTTTACTTTGAAGTTATAATTATAGAAAAGAATTGACTTACGTTTTAATTGATACATAAAAGTTAAAAATAACAAAATGTTATTTTTCTCAAAGGATTAAGTTACTATTGTTTTTTTAATATCTATCTAGTGAAAAACTATATCAATTTAAAACTGATTGTATTATTTTTTCCCTTGTCCATATATTTTCTGCAAATATAATTTATTTATTTAAAATGTAACACTTTTGATTAATAATTAAGTAATAGAATTAAATAAAATAATAAAGAAATTAGATCACAAGGATGATTAGTTTTCAGTTTTGAAATTGGCGATTCTTAAATGTAATCAGTCGTTGAAGCTAATCGGAGAAGGTGAAATCAACTCTTGATCGCGCAGTTCATCGACTGATAACGTTTCGATAATTCACGTTGTAACAGACTCTATTCAAGCAGGGAGGGAAACGTGAAACATCGGAAAGTATCGGTAAATCGGACTGGGCGACGATGGTTGGCATCAAAAAAGCTTTGGCCGGAAGGGAGGGTCCTGACAAGGCGGGAGAGACCGAGTGGAGAGAGTTCTCGCCTGAATAAATCGAAAAAGATTTACATGCGGCTCGTTTGGCACATCGTGTCGAAACGCGCCGCGAGACGCACGTCAATGCTTCTGTCGGCCAGTTCTACGTGAAGGTCGTGGTTTGGACGCGACTCGTTGAAATCGCAGCGACGCGACGTGTCAGATCGTGATATCTACAACTACGATATTTCCATAAATCGTAATAATACTATCAGCTAAGATATATTTTTATTCGTAGTTAACTTCCTTTCCATTAAAACATATTTCGTGAGACTCAATTTTAGAAAAAATGCCGATAAATTATTTTTGCTCCTAACTTATGATTTATTATTCGGGGTTATTTTCAGAAAAGAGGAAACTTAAAAATGGAGATAATATCGAAGTTTATGATGTCGATATGTTTGCTTGGGATATCGCTTTGATATACCTACTTTGACATGTTTTGTGAGGAAGATATGCAGCTATCCTATAGAGATATTTTAAAGTAGATTAAATAAAGCTGCTAGATATACGTCAACAAATCGAAGATTACGCGTGTTTATCCATTGATGATGCATTATCGCTCGCAGATAGTCGATAATAGTTTAATATGACCCTTTTTCAATGATTTGAAACTTGAAAACTCATTGTTCAGTACTCTTGTTTGTAACATATAAAATAATTCCATTGAAACTATTTTTTATTTTGTCTATTATTTTATAAATATTTATTATTAACAATTACATTCATACAATATTCATCACATCATAAGTAAATTTATAAGATCGTATAATTTGGATTTTGATATCATTATAATAAATAAATGTTAGTATTCTAATAAATAAAAACGTGAATATGCGCTATATGAGAACAAATTAGACGATTCTCAGACAATATATATCAACAAATTCTCTTATTGTTTCCATATTTAACAAATTGAGAATGAGATCTGAGAATTTTAACTTGTTTGTCACGAATCGTAGATTTGAGTCGAGGGTTTAGGACGTCTCATTTTTTCCTACGAAAGAGTCCTATACCCGCTTAGAATATATACATTAACGGCAACTTGCGAAAGGCTACGAAAAGTATACTCGCGCCAGGATAGTACACAGACGACGAGGATGTTTAACAAACACTCGGGAAATTCGCTGCATCACCTTACAGGGCAGCCGTCGGCAAACAAGGCACGCCTCGAGTGCTTCCAAAAAAGCTTTTGGCGCCTACCTTAGGCGCCATCAATGTACTATCCCCTCAGGGAAAAAGAGGGATTATCTTGTTTTCAAACAGCACCACCATTATCTCGCATTATTCTTTTCCGTCCATCGTTTACGACTCGCACAAGTTCCCCGAATTATCGCACTTACCCATCGCACTATCGCTTTCAGTATTAACGAAGCTAGTATTTTCTGCCGCTCCTTTTATTAGTGTCTTAAAATTTTCTTATAAAAGAACAATAGACGATGAAACGTCATTTACACGCGTTTAGATTGTAATATTTGTAATTTAATCACACCGTTCTTTTACTATCAAATCTTTTGCTAATCATATGTTGCTTATTCGTACGTAAGTTGTTTAACCTTTAGAGGAGGTCTGCTTCTAAAATCTTTAAATCTTACAGCTCTTTCTTGAATAAGATTTGTTATAATTAATTGTTTCATTGTTTCATCTCCTTACCTCAAAATATGACACTGTCATATTTCAGCGCCACTATAATGACTTTTCTACTATAAAGGTTAGATAACGTTTATTATTTAAATATTCATCGTCATCTAATATTTTTATCTTAAATTTTTCCCTTCTAACAATTCAGACATAATAAATTTGATGATACAAAGAAAATGATTTTTAAATCTATATCTGATTGAATTTTTAGAGATTTTAGTAAAAAGTGTTTTTTCTCTGCATAGATCTCCCTATCTCCCTGTATCTCGACAAAATAAAAAAAAAGCCATAAAATATTTTCACAAACTTTTGATTGATTATCGATAAAACATATACCCGGGCGAACGTTGATCGAACCCACAATTTGGCCGCGACGAACTTCTAATTCTCGAATCGACTGCTCTCGTACTAATTCCTACGTGTTTCCACGCCGTTCGTACGGGATCGAGCAAATTGCCGGCGTCGAATCCGTCGATTCTCATTCACGGCACAGCAGCCGATAGTTTCATAAACATCGTGGGAGCTTTTTCGGACATACATGACTGGAAATATCCCTCGGGAAATGCCGACACGCGGACGAGAGCGGCAGGAACGGCGATCTGACACGACGTAGTAATATTTGCAGTCGGCCTGGCCCGGGGTCGCGCCGTTGACACCGACGCCCGGTATCACCAACAACGCTCGGGTACCCCGTCGTTTCATCAACCACACCTGCGGTCGTGCGATATCTATGACGGAATTTTTATCTCCATCGACATTTCCTCGTTACCGAGGAAAACATGTCGGCCGGCGAACGAAACAGTGGCAGGGACGCATCCGAGCGATAATATTTCATCGCGTGATTATCCCGTTAGACGTTAATATATTGATAACGTCCAAGGAACGATGGATTTCGACATATATTTATCGAGTGTAACAAGAAGATAAAGGGCTCCCAAATTAAATAATACGGCTTGTTTATAGATTGTCAAAAAATGATATATCCAAACTAGAAATAATACATATATATACTGTTAAATGTTAATCCCGCTGCTCTGTTTGGTCTATTTGACCTAAAATGTAGTTTAGGCTTTTTATCGATGTTATATATTATATTTAAACACTTTATTCTCTAGTATTTGTGATTTTATCTCTGTTAACGTAAGATTTCTTTACGTGAAAATTTTGTTTTTAACCTTTTTATCATATCAACCCAAACAATATGATTATATATATATATAGTAAATTTGAATAAAACAACAAAGAGAGTTATAAGAAATCGAATTTAAACCAATTCCTTAAATTAAATAAGATGTTTTTAATAATAAGTAACAACTAACTTAATGGACTCTCAAAATTCAAATAAATTAGTAACAACATGTTTTTATTTTCAACTTCCAAGTGTGCAAAAATGTATTTTAATTTAATACAAAACATGTGATTAAAAAACAAGCACATTTAATGAATCCAGGCATTTCTGTAGGAGAATTGTTTATTGTTAGTTATAAAGTAAACAATGTTCATTGTAACGTACACAATTGATAAATAATAAACTAAATTTGAGTCTAATTGATACATTTCTTGAGTTAAATTGTATAAGCCCATTGTTTTAGTTACATTAACAATATATTCAGTACAGGAACAATAGCGACCTATAGAAATGATTGAAAATAACTCAAATTGGGTATAATTTATCATTATGAATTTAATAGTACATTTAGTGACAAATAATGTTCGATCGGTATTTCAACAATGTTTCATTTTTATTTTCTGCGGCCGCGCGATATAACGACGAGAGGATGGTGGGAAACTTTCGCGACCGCGATTACGGAAGAGTGGGGCGGTATAGATTTTTTTATACGTTTCAAGTGCCGGAAGTTTTCAGCGCGATTTAGCCGGAGAGTTCGGGGGCGTCCGCGGGTTCAAAAGTTGGGGAAAATTTCTCATCGGGCTCTTCGCGTTGCCAGCCAGAGCGGATCCATTAAACCCGAGCATAACTTCCGACCTGCGGCATTCTTAGCACGCTCGCAGGATACTTCACGTGTGCCAACAAAGCTCCTAAGTTACCCACACGTTCTCCAGGCATGTCTTCGAGAGAACAACGGGTTGGGAGTATCGACCTGACGCGCCAACGCGCCGATATTTGCAGCCGACTGCCTCCTCTTTCTCTTTTCCTATTCATATCCATCCATCCCTCTGTAGTTGTCTACCTACTATACACCCACACACTTCATTCGATTCCATTGAATTTATTAAGTATTTAATGCATGGAATGTATCTGCCAGATATTACTTATCTTTTAATATATCTGAAGTAAGGTATAATATTTTATTGACAATCAATAGAGGAAGCTTACGAAATGTTCTGCAACTCTTCTTCATTTCAATGACATAAGTATGTTATCTTCTTCGTATTTTTCTGTGACATTTATTCTGTCGAAACCACATAATTATTCATCATGTCCATCGTCTGGTTACTTAATGTTAACAAACATCTATCTTTTTTTGTGATTGCATCTAAGCATTCAATGGTAACCACACCGACGTGACATAATTCCTTAGCATGTCATCGTAACTATTTCGGTGAATCGTCAACTTGTTCGTAAAGCCTGCCTCTATTCGGTCGGGCTTGCTTTGACATTGTGTCCACCATTGTCCACTCTTCTGTACGCGCGGCTTAGTTCTGTTCCGAAGGACGATTTGATCCCAAACTGCTCGGTAAATACATCTCCTCGCCTCTCCTCCTTTCCAAGAATTCCTCATCCCGGGACTCGTCTTCGGCCTCGTTTGACGAAGTTTTCAATGCCGCCAGCCAACAGGGAGGAGTAGCCCGACCGGCCCCGTCCTACATATGTATATCCTCCTCCCTTCCCAAAATCCTCTTCTCTGCAAAACGTGGTCCTCCAAATACTCGTCCGCGGTATTTGCGGATATCCGTCGATAGTTTCGCAATACCAGCCGCGGATTGGGAAGGGGTTGACGCACCGGGAGCAACGAGGGACTATAGCAGAGGGGACAACAGCGAGTGGAAGACCGGGTACGGTGCCAAAGGAGGGGGGGAGTAAACAACGGAACCCCCTCTCTCTCACAGAGGCGCCTGCAATTCGATCCTCAAAGCCCACCGAGTAAATACAGCAACGACGACGGCGGTGGTGGCGGCGATGGGAAACGCAGGGCTTGAGGGGACGAAGAGCGGCAGCGTTTAATTAATTCCATCCACCGCGTCGTTACGATTGTATAACACAGCCGGTAACCCCCGTTCGTTCGTTTTTACCGTTCCTCGCGTCGCGACGCAGCACGGCCGTTCGTTCGGTTTCCGGGGAAAGGGGAGAAGGTGAAAACGTGCGCACACGGTAGTTGCCGGATAGAATAACGAAAAGATTGGGATAGTCTGGGGAGACGTTTCTAACTTTAAGGGGATGCTAGCGCGACGGGATTACCTCGAATTACAGTCCACCTAAAATTTTCGAATTGACTTCTCGGGGATTACACATTTTTTTTTTACAGACTTAAAGAACGCTTAAATAGAAGATCCGAGTGAGTCAACTACACAAGAACCTCGAACGAAAAATATTATCTCAGTCAAGGTGTTATAACCTGGAATTCTCGACTTTTTCCTAGGCAAGCGTCATATCAATTCTACTATCGAGGCATGTATAAAGTTTTACATAGCATAAGTATCCCCAGTGGATCTTGGATTATTTAAACAAACAATACTGAGTTTGTAGAAGTAAAATTAAAATTATAGAAAAAATATATTAGCTTGAACGTAATTCATGTCCTATGTATACATACCTATGCTTAACGACGATTTAGAATGATAAACAGAGTAGGTAGTAATTGTATCTAGTAGGTGCTCGTTTTGCAAGAGATAACGCTGCAATATGTAAGATAAAGGACAGATGTATACGTTTGAATGAGACAAACCGATATAATGTAAGAAATAAATTAAAGATATCATTATTATCTATTTTTTTAATTTGGAATTTAAAAAGTCTGTACTATCGATGTCGATCAAATTCAGCCGCTGTACTAACATCCCCAAAATTCTCGATTTTCCACAAATTAACGATAAAAAAATAAAATAAACTTGAATAATAATAATAATAATAATAATAATAATAAGCGGCTTACACCATCGCATATTTTTCCAAATGAATAAACATTAGCGAGGATTATGGTATTAATGTATTGATGTAGTTTTTATACAAATATACATGAAATAATTACAATTTGTGAGAGATGCAAATAGGATATATACATATCAACCATTTTTTGGGGGGGTAAAATCACATATGCATTTTATGAAGAGTTCCTCGAAAAAGAATGAGACTAATACCGAGATTGTGGTATTATGCAGAGAAAGTAGGTCACGTGTAGAAGAGCTAATAATTATGGAAATAGCATGCATTATAGACGAGATACTCGTATACACGACGAGGTGTCCTAGGGTTCCTCATATATGTGAGCATATTCGTTTTTGTACGCTAAATACGTTGCGAAGGTAGATTATGCGTTAAAGGATGGGACATTTTCAAAAAGAATCTCATACCCCGCTATTACGTGAATTTTGTTTTGCACAATTTTCCGCGCATTAATTTTGAATGTGTCACGCCAGTAATGATGAAATTCCATTGTAATATTATATCTCGTTTTCGTTTTGTTGATAGAATTATCTATAATAAACTGCGTTCAGCTGGAATTGCGTTAGTGTTCATAGAAATTAAGTGAAGGGTTGAAAGAGATTTCTCCTTCTCTGTTCTCTATATTATTCTCAAATCGCGCAAGCATACTCGAGACGAGCAATAAAATAAATTCCTTCGAATGTTTGTTCGCAACTCGTTCCGCAAACGTCTCGCAAACTCTGAGGCGCGAGAATTGCTTTTCGCGCTTTCTCGTACGCAAGAGAGAGAGAAGTAGGAGAGAACGATCGCGCAAAATCGAAAAAATGAAAAATATGAAAAATCGTATCATACGGCGTGGGGGGATAAAATTTTTCCTCTACAATTCTTTATTCTTCTCAAGAGTAATGGTCATTCTGACACGTTTCTACTCTGACACGTCTCGCCGACGGGGGATCCCCGTCCGTAATATTACGGACGCGTCGAAGGCTCGGGCACGTTCCTGGTCTTCCGAGCGCGCCGAGGATATCCGTCCACGTGCTGCATATCCAGAGCATATCCCCTTCGCTCGTTCCACCGTCATTCCTTTCGCTGTCTCGCGAGAGCTAAATGACCCACATACGTCGAATTATAGTCCCGCGAGTTGCGCGCTCGGAATCCACGGATTTCCGCTGTGTCGATAAGAAGACGGACGTTCCGTCCATCTAACCCGACTTATCGCGCTTGAGGTATACCGGTCTGATAAGCGGCCTTCGGATAAGAAGCGCGTTCTTTGTATAGCTGGTCGCCTAATTCCGCGTGAAAATGTTGAGATTCCAAGAGACACGAATCTCGATAAATCGATGAGTAGAACGAATAGATAGACATTATACTTATTTATAATGGGGCAATAATCTTCCTATCGTACAATAATATACACACACATGAAATTAAATAGACAGATAAATTTCTGTGTCTATAAACTATCTGATCTTTAATTATAGAACGCTATCGATATTGAGTGATATTATTACTGTTGATAAATTTTATATACAAGGAAATATGTAAGTCACTCTTAATTAATGTAACACAAGTTTTTTTACTTTTTAATAACAAAATATTTATCTAGATCTTTATAAACACAAATTATTAATTTAAAAGGAAAGTAAAAATCAAGCATTCTATTTAATTTGATCTCGAAATAATATAAAGCATATAATCTAAGTATATATGTATATGCCTCTATTTTAATAAAATATATAATAACTCAAACTACTTGAAAATTGAAATCACTTATCACGTTCTCTGTTACAATACTGATTACCAAGAGGTTCAAACTAATATGTAAAAAACGGATAAAATTTTTAGAAACTAGTTTGCCTCTATATGTTTCAGCTTTTAGTACAGCAGATTGGGAACCTCCTAATGGCCACTAAAGGCCTAACAGTGAATGACCTCGCTCACTTGTATGTAAAATTTATGTATCGATAGCGTTTGAGGGTTAAAATCGTTGATAAACTATTCTCCTTTTCTTCCTCTATTTTCAACATATATAGAGAAAAATATTTATTTGAACGCGGATTTCATTATCCTGTGAATTAGTATCATAAAAACGAATAAACACAAAAGAAAGGAAATCCAATATATAATTACAATAACAACCTGTTATTTTAAGATTACAAATTCATCGCTACACCAAACAATTTTCTATAGATGCATTTTAAATAACCCACGTTTTGCCGAGTAATTACAACGCGTACCGAGGCGCAAGGTGATCATTATCGGTTACGTGATCCGTTATGCACCGCGGGCTTGAAAGTGCAACGTGGCGTAATCGATATCACTTAGCAAGCGGTGGGTTCTTTTACGGTCTCTCGTGCAGAGGAATTCGCACGGGTGATGCGAAAAAAACTTTCCTGGAAGATTAGGCGAGGTGGCGTCAAACGTAGCCAGTCGATTACGCGTCCCGTGGGAGTCGTCTTTCGACGATCGATCGTTCCCGGATTCGTTGACCGAAGAGGTCTGATTGTCGCAACAGACGCATGGAAAACGATGCGATTCGCTGTGTGTCGTACGATTAATGCGTTTCCCTGCGACAACGTGAGTTCTCTTGTTTGAACTGGCATTCGTCTCACTACTCGCGTAGTCGCGTCTATAATGTAAAACGCCGCTTCAACGTACAACGTCGTCATCGTAGTCGCAGCTCGTGAAATTTACAGCACCCGCTTACCGTCTCTTATTTACAGAATCCTGCGACGAAACGCACTCCGACGTTCTTACTGGTGGCTTCGTCTCATTGTGCGAATCCAACGGCGCGCGATCATCGCAAGCAAGATGTAAACTCGCGCGTTTGCTTAAGAGCCTCGGTACAACGATTGTTGTAACTGAGTCGTGAAACGTGCGAGGTCGACGCATAATATTTTGGTCAATCTACAACTACGACTTACGTTCAATGACTTAATTACAACCTTTGTGTTGAGGCTCTAAAGCCATAATCACATCAGCGATTGTCATTGACGATTGAGGATTACTTCTCAACCAATCAGAGCAAATCAGTCACCGATTACTTTTTTCGTCAACCACAATCGCTCAATCGCTAGTGTGATTACGACTTAAGCCATAACCACAGCGATAATTAACGATTAGCAATTATTTTTCAACCAATCAGAGCAAAGCAGTTACTGATTGCTTTGCTCTAATTGATAGAAAAATAATCGTCAATTATACTATCTTTTTTTTAACACTAGAGAATTAATATTTCTTACTTATTCAAAAAGCAAGTGACTATAATTAACTATGAAAATAAAAAGGTGTGAAATCTAATACATCATTAATACAATGAATAATTATTTGTTTATAATTAATTATTAAACGTATAACTTATGTACTATTAATAATTATTAATAATTATAATTATTTTGAAAAGTCAATCATTTCAGGATCCTATCTTTTATATAAGAAATATATTAGTCTAAAAAATATAAATGGTTAATAACGACTGTACAAAAAAATTGCTCCCTACTTTTAATGATATAGTTGCTTTGTATTAAATAAATTTTTAGCAAGTATTATACAAAATAATATTATTATAATATTATTCGATTGTATTGTCTTTCAATCATCTCATGTAATTTTTTTATTCATATTACAGAAAGTTGAGTTATAAATCTTACATCTAATAATGCAATTTTATGGCGATGTTAATCGCATGTATGTGAAATATTTTTCTGTACAATCGTAATATCCTGTCACGATTGAGAGGGCACCACTGTGCAGGCAGGTATAATGATCCTTCGAATATAATGCCTCTGGCTTGAAGGACACCAAACTGGATCGACCATGAAATACGATACACAGAAAGTTAATCCCAACCCAAGTATATCGCTTTGAGTTTCCACAAAAAAAACAGTCAAGTTCACGTGATATCCTAATACGAAATTTTTAGTTTTCATATAAGTCAATTCTCTTTTAATTTTTAATTTTATGAATTAGAGAAAAACAAATACACGATAGATTTAGAAAAGTGTGAGAAAAGTGTTTATAAGATTTGCATACAATTTTGCGATACTTGATCAGCTTTATATATCAAGTTTCAGAAGAAAATTGTTTACGTTTTATACTTACGCGTGTATAATAAAAATAGTTACCTGAGATAATTTATTATCGGTCGAATTCCTAAATAAAAACTGTACAGTATAGATGGAAAAAACGAGAGTAAATATTTTCATAGAAGAGCGAAATCCGCAGCAATCAAGAAATCATCGGTACAACAACGGGGTCTTTGTAGACCCAGAGAGGACGAATCGGAGCAGCCCGAACAAATTCGAAGCTCTCCATCCCCTTGTCGCCCCTCTTCTTCGTGTACATGTGCGTCGAGAATATGGGACCGCCCGTTCCCCTCACCCTGTATCCCTTTTGCCCTCCCGTGGATTTTGTGTCCGGCACCCTTGTGAAAGGAGTCCGCTCTACCCGAAGAAAGAAGAGGAGTCGGTCGACTCGGAATACGAGCGCGGGGAGGGGATCGCCAACGCAATGGCACATGGTGGGGTGGTCTTGTAGGGTAGGGTGAGTCTTGGTGGGAGCCAGCGACCGAGCTCGAAGCGACGGACGATCGTACGGAGCAACAGTGTGCCGCGCGCGGCCATGAAGCGACGGTCGTTTTCACAGCGAGAGGGATAGGAAGGGATCGAGAGAGTATAGTGTTTGTGTGACGACAGGCAACAATTAACTCAACGATCTAGAGCGATTGAGACAAGTTTTCGTCGCGAGTGAAGTTTCGGAGCAGCACCACGACGGATTTTACAACTCGTTGATCGGAGTAACGCAGTGGAGATAAACAAGCAGCAACTTGTTTGTCATAGTCAATATTTCTCGCGTGAAATCTTATGATTGAAAACTTGGCACCTCTGTCGTGCCCTTCGTCGCCTCTCGTTCGAAAAATTTGGGGAGAGAATATTTCGCGCGGCGTAACGTAACGGGAAGTGCTGGAGTAGGTTTCGACACGTCGCAGGAAGTGAACGGTGAAAATTTGAGTGAAAAGAGAGAAAAATAGTGCGGTGGGCGAGAAACAGCGGAAGTGGAGAGTCTCGTTCGCCCGTCGGTCGAGTGCGAAAATTCGTGAACGTGAGTGAACGGATCTCATCGGCGAGACTCGCGCGTTACGTTCAACGCGCCCGCCGCGACCCCCGAGTTGGAAGAAAGTTCGACCTGGCTGTTCGCCTCGATTGGACTTTCCACGTCTCGTCGCGGTAAAAGAGGAAGAAGTTGTCCGTCCTCTTCCGGTCCGCTCCCGACGATCCGGCGAATTTTGCCAATTCCGTCGCGGACGTGAGAAATCGAGCCGGTTGTGAGTAAACTCATTCGACGTTCTCATCCACCTCCGGACGGATCTTCCATAATTCTCTCGGAGGGCAAATAGAACGGTGGCGACAACAAGGTTGGATTGTGGGTGAAAACTGTGACGAGTGGAAACCATACGTTCGGTGCCTTCGCGACGATATAACGTTGCTCATCTCAGGATAAAAGAAAACGCAATCGAAGCTGCGCGATTTGACTTGGAGAGTTCTGCGTCGCGCGTGGTAAGCGCGCGATTTTTACCCCGTCTTTCCGCGACGAGCGAGAAAGTGGCGGACGTTTTGCCGCCGGTCGGAGTTTACTGACCTCAGCTGCAACGGAGTTGGCGACTGCCCTTCGCGACGACGAAGGGAGGCGACTAGACGACGACGGTCCTTTGTGCCGACTTGAAGAGCGTCTCGCGACACTGCAAACGGGGCGAAATTACCTTTCTCGGAGCTGCGTATGGCTGCCGCATGCGGCTTTCCGCAGGTCTCCTCGCCGTATCGTCCGCGGAGACTCATCATCAGCTGCGTCACCTTCGTACCGCATCGTCAACTTTGCGAAGCGACTTCACGTGTGAGGATCGACGAGTGGAATATCGCCGAGTGAAGTGTCGTGCGATTTTCTTCTTCCGCGATCTGTGCGATCTTAGTGTTATCAGCGGAGTAGTTTGTGTGCCAACGAGGGAGAGGGTTGCAGCAACTTGCAACTCCGTCACGCCGTTCGCGGAAAGGTGTCGCGCGAGCGGAATCAAGTGCACGGGAAATCGTCCGCGGCAGAGATGCGCTCGTAGCGAATCGACAATTTCGTCACCGCAGTCGCAGCCGGATTTCTAAGGTAAGCGGCGCACGTTTACCCACGTCATCGTCGTCGTCGTCATTGTTGCTCGGAAACTCGGAGACGACGACTTATCTCGAAAGTGAAACATATCGGATTTTGATAACGATCGGTATTTTCGTCGATAAGCGGAAAAACGCCGCTACGAAAGAAAATGTAGCAGGTAGTCGGAAATACGACTCGACAAAAATGGAAAGAGTGTACAAAAAAATACCACTCGTAAAAAAAATGAGAACGTTTGATGCCTTCGGTGTTGACTGTGAATAAATATTGTGGGGAAAAAAGCGTCGAGATTGTCTGGATATTTTAAAAAACGTATATAACATAAAGAATTCAGGGTTAATGCGCAAAAAAAGTAATCGCGGTACTTATAAAAGACATGAACTCTTAACAGCGGTGTAACGAAGAGTTTTTAAATTCTAGTTCGAATAATAATGAGAATGAAGGAGAATGAGATTACGTGTTTAACGGTACAGTCCCAGTTCATTCAAACGAAATGCGACCTGAAATAAGTTTCGAAGGGCCAGCAACTGCGATTCTCGGGATAAAGGCATCCGGAAACGAACGCTCGTAATTGGTGCAGGTTCGTTTTTATTGAGGACATGCGGTTTTGGGATTGAGAGAGAGCTTTTTGTTTTAATATAAAAAAACGGTAAAAACGAGGAATTAAAAATATCCTCTCGCGAGCGCGCGAATAACGCGCGCGTCACGTGGCGAGCTTCGAAGCGTGAAGAACGCGCTCCATTTTTTTCGAGTCCTCCCTCGACCGACTATCGTTACTGTCTTCTTTTTTCGCGCAACCCGGCGCAAAGAGGATTACCTCGAATCCGCTCCTAAAAGCATCTCGACGAGCGACGATTTCCATCGCGAGGGGCCTCACCTCGCGCGGATGAGTGACCCGTTCCGCGTGGATTATCGAGCGATCGATCGCGGATTTGCGACATTTCGTGCTGCGCGAGACCCTCCTGGAGTAACGACCTTCCCTTTGTCGATAATCGTAATAATTTAGATCGAAAATACGAATCCAGAATATGCATTAGAGTGACATATTGCCCAGCGAATAATTAACTCGGCGATTAATGAAAGTATAATAATCGTGTACAGAAAGAGAAGGTTTACAAACTAAAAGTAATTTTGTTGGATCATCAAAATAATTATGTAGGACGCTGAAGTTGATAGAATGTCAAAACTTTTTGCAGTATTGCTCATTAATTAAACTTGAACGTCCCGTATAATGTTTTTGATAGTTCAACAAAATTATCTTCAGATCTGTATATAGCTAAAGTTTTAGATACTTTAGCAAAATCGTTCTTTCCAAGTGGATTTTATTTCAAAGTTTCCAACGTAATACAATAAATATTATACATAATATGTATGGAATTCGTTTGTATTGTGGTTTATTATCCGCGGATTTTTTACAATTTAATCCATTTAAATAGCAGTTTGATCAGATATTATATTTATATTTACATTTAACAATTAATTTGATGAAGTATCTAAAAATTTGAAAAGCTAGATACAAATCTGAAAATGATTTTGTTAAATCGTCAAGATAATGATTTAAGGATCTCAAGTATGAGGCTGCAAAAAGTTTTTATATTTTAGCAACCTACATTTTGAGCGTCTTACATAATTATTTTGATAGTCCGATAAAATTATTTTTAAATCTCAGTATCTATAATCTTAAATTTTTAGATACCTCGATAAAACCCGTCCTTTCCATGTAATAGTAAAAATTAATGCTTAAGAAAAAATTAAGTGCCCTTGAGATATACTCTCGGTTTACTCTCGACACTGCGGACTTGATAACAATCGTAGATTCCAGCTCGCTGTTTCGGGAAGACGTGCTTTCCCGAGGGAAAACCCGGGACAGGCGATAAAATTTTACTGTCGCTCGAGCTGCTGGGAACATCGGCGAACCGGGATTTTAACGCATCGTGGTCGCGACTTTCGCATGTACTTGCACTTTTCATCGACCGCGCGCCTTGGAGCATCTTGCAACGGAAGAATCTCGATGATCGGACGGAATTCAGAATCGGGAGTGTCTCGCAGTTCTGGAAAATTCAATAAAGTTGCAGGAATCTTATCGTGAATTCACGTGAAGTACATGTTACAATTTTACTGAAAAATTGTCGTTTTTGCGAGCCACGCGTTACATCATGCACACGTTACGCATCTTCTACAACGAGATCCGATCCTGTTTCCTTCCGCTAATTCCACGAGAGTGCATTCTCCGCCATAGAATTTTTTCTCATCGGTGAAGCGTTTTCGTGCCACGTTCCGCCTTCAACCGATTCCAATCGCCCGACTTCTTGTTATTTTCTTGAGTGCATTTGGGCGACAAGGATTTTTCCCCGACGACGAGTTCAGCCATCTCAACGTAGCGTTTCCGAAAATGGTGAAAATTTCACGTTACGCTCGACTTGTGCTGCAACTTGCGCTTCTTGTTTCCCAAGCACATTGAGTGACAGGAGAATCTTTGTTGTGAATTAGTTCCACTTCAATTCTCTATCCTTGAAGAGAATACTTTAAAAATACTTACGTTTTTTGTCGATTGACATCACAGTTTATTATTATTTTTTAATTATTTTGATGATTTTTTCATCAAAAGGTTCACACTGAGAAAAATGGTTTAGAGGAAAATAGATAAATTAAAAGATTCAAATTAAATCAATCAGAATTCCGGTTACATTAATTGGAGAATTTTAGTGGATTTAACAAGACAATTTGTTGGTTAAATCTACTAAAATTCTATTTGATTGAGATAACCAAATATTTTCCTTTTACTGCACTTTCTTAAAAAGTAACGTATGAAACATTGTTGTCAAATTATTTTTTAAATATATAAATAATTAAATAGCACGACATTTTGTACGCCACAGTATATAATAAATATAATATATATATATATAGTATACAGAGAGAGACCCGCAAAGATTGCTATAAGGTGGATCCTAGATCGAGTCAAGTCACTTTTTGTTATCTCCTCGAATGCATTTCGACTGAATTTTACGTCTCGACATGAGTTTCACACAAGTATCATACATTGCGCGCTCAAAATCCGCAAAAATATCCATAGCTGTTACAACTTCTATTGAATCAAGTACAAGTAAGCGCTTATTTTACGTATACACATTATATATATAATATAGTGTCTTACAATAACATATGCGATAAGCAAATATTAAATATCTTATTGAGAATTAATATGAATTTATTAAGATTCTCATAATCAAGTACCATTTTTTGTATTTTGGGAAAAAAATATATATATATTTCTAAAATAAAATTCAAGTGTAATAAAGAAGTACAATTAAACTAAAAATATTTGAAATAATTACAAAACTCCAAATTTTAACAATTTTTTTAATCTCTAAAAGATATAATAATTGAAGAATTGAAAGAGATTGAATATAAAATCTTTTTCAACTAATGCGACATATATTGTATAATAGCAAGATATTGTGTTTCGTCGATTTCTGTACACATTAATCGTAATGTCTATGATTTATCTGTTTGCTTTTCGTAAATGATTTATGTTTTTATTCCTTCAAACGACACACGATTCTCGCAGAGTACCTTGATAATCTTTTCGGAGTTTCATATAGCGTACTGTCCTCGCGGCAGGTTGATCGAATCAGCGAGACCGGAATTTTTTCGCGGTAAACGTAACACGATAGCTCTACGTCCGGATCCAATACCGCGCCAGACACTAGAAAGAAAAAGGAGAAGCGTACAGAATGCCGGTATGATCCGACGACTGAAAAAAAAAATGTAGGAAAGCAGAGAGAAAAATGGAGTAGTGAACGGATGGTGAGAATTTGATGAAAGTAATCGTAAGCTTCGCGAAAAGATAGACGTGAAAAATAAATTTCGCACGTCTAAATATAACAGAATGTCACATCGGTGATACGGATTTTCGTTCTTTCCTCCTTCGGGAAAGAAAGTCAAATCGCGATCTGGCCTGTCAAGAATTAATAACGTCACGCGACGAAAGAGCGGAAGTTAATTAGCCGAATTCGCACTTCGCCGGATCCGGATTTCTTTTCCAGCAATACAGAAAGAAACGGCGCATCTTTCTTCGCGCGAAGAACGCGAGTCTATTCTCGGATTAAAGAGAGTTACGACGCAAACGTACTCGGCCGGAAGAGTGGGTGAGCTGAGGAGGATTAATCTCGTCGCGGCGGCGAAGGAATCCCGGATCCGGGGAGTTTATAAGTGCGACTGTGGCTGACAGTTATTAGAGACAGTTATGGGGGTGCCCATTGGCGAAAATGCGAGCATGTCCCGCGGCCTCCTTATTCGCGTCGCTTACTTTATTTTAGTCCTCTCGAACGTGATATCCAGCCGGTGTTCTCATATAGAGATAGAGTGCGCACGTTCTCGTGCAGAAAATTACTATCCTCTCTGTGCCCGACGCTCGGTGCCAAAAGCGATTTAACCAACGACGCCGGAATCATTCTGATAGCTCCTGACGGCCAACGAGCGGATTGAAAACAACGTCGTTCCCGCATATCGCTCGGTCGTTATTCCGCCGAAAAATCCTCGAAGAAGAAACGGCCCGGACTTACATCGGACGGGACGTCCTTAAGCTAAACACGCTAAATGAATTTTGTCGAACGAGGTATTCCGCAATGTTGTGTTTCTTTTGTCGCGCGGTTCTGAAGAATCACATACAGTCTTGATCAAAAATTGACACCTTATTATTTGAAGTTCTAGTTAAAAACATATGATACGAATTTAGACCGATGAGAGTAAATCTAATTAAATACGAAAATTCTTATGTTTAACAGGATCTTATAGTACTTACAAGATATTTCTGTGTGAATTTATATTGTATATATATTGTATATCTAACTCTATATATTGCGCACCGAAATATTTTTCGGTCTTGAAACGCCATCATGAGTAGAGTAGTAATATGACTTTGTTAAATTGACAAACAATTTAATGATTTGTTATGCTGATAAGCGTTCTTATAAAAATATTGATAATCAGGTGTTAATGGAAATCTGTAAATAATTTATTGCGGAAAAAACTGCCTTAGCCAAGGTTTGGACCTAGAATTTCCAATCTTCCGGGTCGAGCTTTAAAAAGTTGATTTATGGCATTTGCTGTAAATTATTCCTTGTTTCAAGAACTCTTTAAACTTATGTATATTACCGTTAACCAATAGGTAATAATACATCTAAAAGATTTTCAAATAAATGAATAAAGGATAGGTGCCTATAATATTTTTGGTCAAAACTGTACATTGTAAGATATTTGAATCTAGAACAACTGATATGTTGCAGTTTACTGTAAATGTCGACACATAACGTCAAAGACATATTTTTCTTACACAAAATCGATAGTTTTTTAGAAACTCTAAAAATTGCAATCATGTCCTAAGCAATAATTTCGGAAATATAAGTCACACACACATATATATAAAAGCATATTCCTGTAATCGAAGGATAATTCACTAATTTGAAAGTTAAACTATCAATCTCGTTCTGACCTAATGATAGAAAGAGAAATCTATAATATCTAAACCCGCGACGTTATTCTAGTATCTCCAAGCCGCGGAATAATATGAATGGCTTTAGTTATAAACTATACAACTGAGTAGTTAGCGAGTTTATGTCTATTTCAACAACGTGTAAGACTGGCCGTGATGGAAACGAGAAATGTTTAGTTAATCAATCAGAGCAAAATTCATACATAAAAAAAGCTGCTGAGAGTATATTGGAGTTTTAACTTTTATTTTCCCCAAAAATAACCACATGAAAAAAAATTACTAAAGCTAGATACAATCTCATCGAAAAAGTTTGCTAATATTTATAATTCTGTATACAAACTGAAATTGCTCAAAATGGGTCATTTTACTTGCTGTCGTTATAAGCTCGAAAATATTGCATAAAAAAAACGATATCGTGAAATTGCGCAAAAAAAATTATTTTATTATAATTTTTATTTTTGAAGTGGAAAAATTACACTAATATTCCGAGAACATTTCGAGAATATGTATTTTTATTTAAAAGCGAACAAGAAAGCAAAGTATTATTTCGAGAGGGACAAATGGAACGACTGATATGTATAAAAGTTTTAATACATCTTCACGTGGCTGGAGTGGATGAAACGAAAGTGTGGCAACTTGGCACGAGGTGGAGACACAAGCTGATGCACAAAGATGCGTGATCTCTTTCGTTCTTAGAGAAAACGTAAAACTTTTATCAAAAATTCTTTTTTATAAATTATATTGTTAGTTCCTATAAAATATATTTATTATAAAAAGCTATTTTATCGATAGATATTTTTCAGCATAATACATCGTTTGATTAGAGTTACAGTTATGTGGTTTTTTTTATAAAAGAAACATGATTAGGCATAAAGAATTGTGTTGACTGACTATGGTTTGTTTCATTTACATGCGTTTATATTTTGCAGTATATTATAAAATAACTAAAATGGAGAACTCTCTTTATTTCGTCATCACTTTATCTAACTAACTGCGGGTCTAATATTTTCCGAAACACCCAGTATACCGTGTTAAGTTTCTGCTAATTCACGTCTACTCGGATTAATGTTCGTACGGACGAAATTGCTGAAATTTCCCGTATATTCGCTATACCGCGTAATTCACTGCGAATTTCATGCCAGCTATTTCTGCATTTATATACCGTATACTGTAGCCGAACAGGGCTGTATCAAGAACGATCTAGCCATGTAACCGACATATGAAATACGACGATAGAGGAGAATATAACTCTTTCTCACTATCTTATTTTATCTTATATCATATATACGATATTTTGAATCTACAGTCATATATGTAATTTTGAAAATTATATATCTCTCATATATCGAGAGAGAATATAATATCATTATTATCGAAATTCAAGTATTAGACATGCATGGATTTTTGTAAGGAAGGAATAATTGAATAACGTAACGAATCAAATATATAAGTAATGAAATATAATAATAAAATTGAATATAAATTTTTCTACATTGAATCGGGAACTCACTGATTAAATTTTTGCTTCATCGCTTTCGCTAATCTTCTTTCGATTATCTAGAATTTATGTATTTATTACAATTGAAATCTTTCCTCCCTGCGTAGAAACGAAATTAACATGAACGATCTCTAGTGAAAACTGACGACGAATGATTCCGCGTCGTTTCGTTCCTGTGTCTGGTGAAATGTTGCGGACTTCCTCGTCGCGGCGATTCCACTTAAACCGAGTTTACGACGAGCGGGAGCCAGCCAACGTTTACCCGATGGACACACGAGCTCGGGCTTTATCACTCGTTAAGCCCATCGCGATTAGTGTCCCCGGTCCGGCCGGTCGTCCGCTCGTTCTTCCTCTCTTCTTCCTTCTCTTCCTAGACTAGAGGAAGTACTTTTACGACCGGGGTGGAGAGAGAGTCCGCGAATAATGGGCGATTCCTACGACAGCGAGACGCGTTTCGGGTAACCGGAAGTTCCGATACGAGCGCGCGTTAATGCGATGTCGCACGCCTCACGTTTCGCGGACACGCGCTTATTATCGAGTTATAGCGTGTCGAAAATATAGAATAAGCGATATAATTATTCGCTGAGAGAAATAAACTGTTTGTTTACGAACAAAAAAATGGAATGACAGATATATGCATTGATTTGATGGAAAAACGAATCGATCAGTTACTATTGTGAATAATTTCTCATTATTCGTTAATGTAACAAATAATACACGATTTACGATATAAATTAAATTAATCAATAGTGCTAGTAAATCAAAATCTATCAAAAAATATGGTAAGTTTTACATAAATTGCTTCTGTAACTATAATTATATAATTAGATGGAATAGCAGACATAGCATTAATAACCACAAATTAAAGCAATATAATTTGTCTATATCTTCAAATGATTTATTAAAGGTACTAATGGCTTATTAAATTAACAAAATCCTTTCTCTCAGTATTGGTCACCTAAATAATACGTTATTTTCCTTAAAATTTTTATGCGCTTTCCGATATAAAAGCAGAGAAAATAACTAAAATTTTTTATGAATGTAACTTTTTTAAAAGTTTTCAACAAGTTTCATTGTTTTCTCTCTTTTCAATGTTATACGTATTTATCTTGTTTTAAGTAGAAAAATTTTAGAGGATTTTAAGCAACGTGAACATGCTTATATATACAGAGGAAAAAATGTGTTATACTTTTAATGAAAAGACTCGAAAACACATTGTTACTTTAATTTATTACACGCTTTTCGAAACGCAACTCGACTTTACACGGCTCAAAATAAACTCATTATTTATATATCCACGAAATCAGACGGTTGCTAACACCCGTTGAGGCATCCTGAGATTAGCAAAGACTAGGATTGCCTTCACTGAGATCACGTCGGTGTCCCTGGCATCCCTTAGCGGCGTGCTCGCCATCCTGTTAGTGTAGCATGCAAGCTTGCCAAAATCGTTTCCATTAAGGGGAGAGACTTCGGCTTAATAAAGCATCGGTGAGAAACTCGAGACACGAGTGCGTGCAAAAGCTCTCCCCGCGGATTCACGGGGGTAAAAGTAAGGAGAGGCGGCGATGGTAGCGGAAGAACTTACGGGAGTGGCTTGCTGGCGTCTTGAGGGTGACGGAGTTTTAGGTATCCCGTTACCTTCCCTTTCGACGCCGGCGGCAGCTCGAATTAAACGATCTCCGGGAGGAGTTCGTAACTTCTAACCATCGCGGAATAGAGGATGCGGAGGGCAACTCGATCGAGATCTCGCCTTGACGAGAGGGTGGCTCAGGATTCGCTGTGGTTGTTATTACCGACGGTGACAGCACCGTCATATGTGTCTAATGACGATTCTCGAGAGACACCCGAAGCTGTAGAAAATGTAAATTAATATACTTATTAATTTAAGAATTTCTATAATTAATTATTAGAATCGTGAATTGTAATATGATTTTTTCAGTTTTGTCTTTTTTTTTCCAATAAAATGTCTGAGGCGAGAACGACAATTAATACATATCACGTGAATGAAATAGTTTGCAGGAGACACATCTAACAGAGAGATTGAAAGGAACCCTTGTGGAATTTCGATAACGACGAGGGTTCCAACTTTGTTTCTGTACTTTCACGAGACCTTCGACAACATCTCGCCCCTGTTCGTCCTTCGAGCTATCTATCTGGTAATTGTAGGATTTGTAATGGAAGTATCGATGTCTTTGTAAGGGGTGATCCCGATACGATTGCCAAAATATTTCGATTGTCCTCCACACAAAATTCGTGTGGAATTAGAGAAATGACTTGTATGTCATACGAAGTTTTATCTTACTTTAGTCTTATTCGAAAGATGAAAAGAATGCCAATTAATCAATCAATTAACTTTCTTGCATTACTTAGTTTTAGCTATGAACTGAAGTAACTTGAAAATTATTGGAAAAGTCGTGATAAAAAAACTGATTTAACATTAGAATTTGTGACTATTTAAATCATTTATTTAAATTGACGAATTTTTATAATAATTTTTGTATTGCTTCTTTGAAAGATCACTCTTTCAAAATCGGGTTTTTGTTTATCACATCAACAATCCTCTCGATTTCACGTCGCATTGTCCAGATGTTCGTAAACGCAAAGTTCGGACCGGATCGAATATGAATCGGTGGTGCTTCGAACGACCTATCGAAATTTGAATCTGAATGGCCGACCATTCGACTGCGCTAGGTGCTGCTCCTCGTTTCACATGAGATACAAAATCCGGCAACACGTTTTACCAGCGACGTAAATAATTGCGGGCATTAAGCCTTTATCCGAATCATTTTTCAAGCGAACTTTTTTTCGTGAGGTCTTTGTGCTAAATTTTAATTCTTCGAAAAAAATGGTTGCGACAGAAAAAATAAATATTCGACTGAGGGAAACAAGAGAGTGAGTTAATAATCGCTTTCGACAGAATGCGCAAACGACGCTATTGTGGAAAACAAAATGGACTGAACTAATAACGACGGAAACGAGAAGCAATTTCTATGTAAAAAAAAGAATAATAGACAATTTCGGCATTTTGCGAATTTTAGCATTTCCGATTTCCGAATTTCGGTTTATGTGAAATTCGATTTTCTGATAGTTTCATATAATTAAGTCAACGTGAAACGACAATTCGGAGCTTTAAGCGTTTCTAAACGAGCCAAAAAATCGTCACTGTTTTATCTATAGCGTGTGCTAATTTTTTCCAATAAAAGTTGTAGATATAGAAATTAATATAAAACTGCATTTGAATGTATAACATATTATACATGCATTATCATTAAACATTTAAACGAGATAAAGAAACTGAATTTAATTAGAGAAAGAGAGAGAGAGAGATTAACAAAAACATATACAATATATATAACTATTATATAATTTAATATTCCAGAGTTTATTTCAAAAATTCAGATTATATGTTAAACGTTATATCAGTTAGTATGCAAGTTATTCGACAAATTCAATAAAATTCTGCTTCGTCATCTGCATCGATTTCCACATGTATCCTTTCAATTTTGTGTCGGTTGAGAACCTCTGATTTAGACAATCCTCTGACACTATGAAGCGCTTGCTGTACGAAAAGAGAAATCGCCCGTCGAGGTAGTTGCGCGAGAAAGAAAATGAAGAAGAAGACGAAGGATCTTCGTCGACCGCGGCAGCGCGGTGGTTTCCGTCGAACGCGTTTCTACGCTGGACGCCGGAAGTGCTTCTTCTTCCTGGCGGCAGTGACGTGCGGCCAGAAGAAAAGCGCTGGAAATAGAGGGAAAAAGTCGTTTAAACGGCACGCATCCCTCCAGCGTAGAAACGTTATCGGGGATAGAGTTTGGATGGGTGGATCATGAAGAGGGGTGGATCATTCCTCGGGGAGGACCCCGCCGGGGTGCAGACGTTATTTCTAGATCGCGAAAACTTTTAATAGCTTTCTGATGGCTTATTGGCTGGGCTTGTAAATAATTTCATATCTCATATCGCGTTGAGCTTTCCTGACCCTCCCTCCTCCCTATACCTTTCCGATCCCGCGTTATCATTGACCTTTTGGTAGCCCCGAAGCTCTAAGGTTAAGATTCATATAGAGTGGTTCGTAAAATACGCCGATCAATAACGTGAATATCATATTTCATTCTTCCTTGCTTGATGTATGTATAGAATCACTCGAAATGACGACACGGAAAGAACGGTTTTGATAAAGTGTCTAAAAACACACACACTCTCTATAGAGATGAAAAAATTTGGAAATCATTTTATTGACCTATCAAAATAATTATGTGGAACTCTTAAGGTGACCAATAGAATATCACAATTTTTTGTAGTATTGCTCATTATGGTTGAATGTTTTACATGATTATTTTGATGATATAATAAAATTATTTTCAGATCTGTATCTAACTAAATTTTAGGTTGCTAATCATGCTGTACTCTCATTCGCCTTGTTTCTATTTTGTTATTTTCAAGAACCATACATCATAGTTACATTGTTTAGAGATTACAATTAGATATTTTAGATTTTTTAAATATTTCTGTAAAATAATTTTTTGTATTTTTTATTTGTCATTTATTTTATTTATTACATACTTATACTTTTCTACTTTTTTCCTACATTGCGATCAATTAATTCATAGTTTAATGATGCGTAAACTGAAATTTTATGAAGAAAATTTTGACTACAAAATTGAAATATCCTTTCTAAGTTTCATCTCTCTCGTAAAAGATGTTTTCGATACGTCTTACTCATCTCTGACACGTACATCGCGAGCCACCCGATCGTTTAAAAGCGACTCATAGGTGTAGGCGCGAAACATATGATAATAAAGTCAGCCGTGGTGCCGAACTGCGTCGTGAAAAGACGCGCGCGTAAATTCGTCGCGTTTAACGATCCGTATATCTGCGAAGGCATCGGGAAACGGCGGACACCTACGCGCTATAATTTTCGCGCGTAACGCACGTGCGCGCCCGGGGAAAATCCTCCCCATAAATATAATATGAGCGCGAGCGAGCGCATAAAGATGCGTGTTGGCGCTGCACACGTTTTAATTCGTACAACCGTGAACGCCAAAAGATTCACTCTCCCTGTTACGTGCGGACATTTATTGATATTTACGCCCGTTTTCGACGAGATGTCTCTTCGACCTAGCGTCACTTTTTATCGCATGACGCATTCTTACGCGTAATTTGCCAGGAAACGAGTATTGATCATGAAATTAGTTTACTAATTTTTAAATATAAAAAGCGTTTTAGTTCTCTAAAAGGTCACAGTTATGTATACAGAACGTGAATGTTTCTGATTTAGTACTATAATAGTTGATTTTCAATCCATGATTTTTAACTGGTATCAAATCTCAAATAATTCTCTAGCCTACTTTTAAGCCTGATTTTTCATTCTCTGGTTAACTTATGACCTTATCTAAAGTTTAGACTTTATCTCACTTAACCGGGTGTCTCTTAGGCTCGGCCTTTTATTTTATGGTTATTTTATGGTTACACTTAACTTGATGATTATGTAAAAATTGTGCTATAATTGATCACTAAACTATATATTTAAAAATTATTCATTATAAAACCATCAGTTTAATGATTAACTATAGGAAAATACAATTTTTACATTATAATCAGATTAAGTCGAGGCTCAAGTCTAACACCATATGTTAATCAAAAAATAAAAAACAGAGCCTAAAAAAAAAAGAAATACTACAAAATCAATTTAGTGATTAAGCGTAGCTAGAAAAATATATGTTTACATTATCAGATTAAGTGTAACCACAAGTTAACCAGAAAATGAAAAATCGTGCATTATATTTATTATAATTAATTTATTATAATTTAACGAAATGATAATTATTAGAATATTTACGAAAAGATATTGAATCAATATTGGTAGGAAAGAGATCGTTATCAGACAGATTTTTTTTAACTCTTACCCGTCTCGGTTCTCCGTCGCCCACGATCTCGCGAACGGTTCTCGCCACTTGGCGCGGTATCCTATTTCCAGTCGCGCGAACAAATATCGCGGAGTCGTTTGCGTCGGTGTGGTCCACCAAGTTGAAGCCGGGCTAACCGGCTAGCCTCGAGGCCGCAAACGAGCCGCGCGAAGGAGAAGGAAGGCGCATTCCCGGTCCTCCTCCGTAGGAACGCCTCGGGCTAAGGGCGCGGGGAGTTTTCGTGGGGCGGAGGGAAGATTAACATAGAGATGAGGTCGCCTTGAGTCTTTTCCGCGAGAGTTATGTTCCTCTCATGATCCTCGACGTCTCTTCGTTTCATCTACCTGGTGTACTGTAGCCACAAATCTACGCGAAGATACACCAATCCTCTTGATGACAAATGAATAAGCTAATACAATGTTATTAATTAGGCAATAGAAACTCGAAGAGTTCGTAATTTTCGAGATTCATGGATACAAATATCCGATAGAATTTAGTGTTCTTATAGTTATTTTGGATGTTAATATTATATATGGTTTGTTCAGTGAAAATATTCAATTTATTTATCTGATATTGACGTCAGGAATAATGAAATAAAGTTACGATAAAGATCCAGGGAGAATCGACTCGGGCTCATTCATAGAAATAAATCCTCATTAAAATAATGCAAGTCAACAGCTGCGGAACACACTCTGTATACATGTGGAGAACGAGACGTATACCTATATATGCTAAGGTTATATATACCTTAGGACATAATATATAGAAATGAAGCGCATATGTTACGTAGCACGCTGCATTACGCTGCATAAACCGTTAGCTCGTGAGACGCTCGTCATATTCCTCTCAGTGCGGGCTCATTGTGGAGACAATGTTTAGGTAAAACAGACCTGAAGGGTTGAGACAATCATAAGCGTAAAACAATTAAAAACTTCCACGAATCTGGTGTGTGTGTGTGTGTGTGTGTGTGTGTACATTACACAATAAAATGCATAAATATAAATACCTATAATATTTATAGAAGAGATAAATAAAAAGCTATTCAATTGTAATGCGTGACGTAATAATGAGAGATTCATTATTAAAGCAAGTTTCAATGATATATAGTGATTGTAACTGTCAAAACAATAACAAATTAATTACCGACAGGAATTCTAATTCTATAAATTAAATTGTAACGTTTTTTTAAATTTCCAATGCAAAATTAAGTGTGAAATAAAGGACTTTGCGTTAAATGATATTTAACGAAGAATTCTGCATATGATGAATGTATTAATTGTTTAAATAATGAATTGCTAATTATCACGAGTTACGCGTATCAGTCGACGGAAAATTCTGCAAAATATCTGGAAAGAGATACAAGCATGCAGTGATAATTCTAATAATTTGTAATTCAAAGCTTTACATTATCAAACCGTGAATTAACTTCCTCTATCAAATATATGGTTTTATAATGTTGATGAATAACACAATTTGTGCGTAATTCATTAAAAACTTTATCATTAATACGTAATAAATGCAATTTTATTTTACTTACTTAACCAGTAGTTAAAAATTAAAAAATATGAAAAATAAAAGAATTAAGAAAAAATTGTCGGTACATATTTTAAATTTCAAATATATATATATATATATTTATTTTATTTTAAATAAATTTCAAAATATCGCCAACAAATTTAGATTGAGAACTTAATACATTAATCTTTCTCGCTATTGCCACTGTCTTAATAACATGTTGTTCCACGGTCCATTGTTTCTACGATTACTTATTACGGCGCAGTGTCAATAGCAAGAAAGAATAATGTTAATAATTTTAATTCGTATATAAAGGGAGCATTTATATCAGAATATAAAATTAATTAATGAATTAATGAATTTTATATTCTGATATAAATGCTCCCTTTACGTGTCGTAGATTTTACGGAAGGGATGGCGCGCAACGTCGCAGCGTGCTCATCGAGGCCTTTGTGAAACGTCGTTTCGCTTCCCACCCTCTTGCTTCATCTCCCAACCCGTGCTCGCTCCGAAGTTACCGGAATGGTACACGCGTGATTGTATCACTGCTGATTGCATTACCGTTCTGCCGGCTGTTTGCAAACTGCAGTAATAACCTGCACTGGTGCATTAGCTATACGGGGTAGGTACTACTACCATCTCCCTCATCCCTTACTTCGCCAACTAGCCCGGCTCTTTCTCCCTTCAGCTCTTGCTCCTTGCTTCTGTATTAGTAGGGCTCGTATCACTTAAATGGGAGATAGGAGCCGAGTGAGTGAAGCTAATGTTGATATAATGCGACAACTAGCCGCTTGGTTCGTTTCGCGCTACCGCACACCGGAAATGGTAACGCGCAGTCAGAATATTACGTGGGAAGGTAAAGCCACATCCACGTGCCTTTTTAATTAGACACGTGTCTAGAAACGCGACGGAATGATCTTTGTTTGTAAAAACCAACGTCATATCTCGCGCTTGCGCGCGCGTGTAACTCATTATTAAATACATCAGCGTACGTTATTATGTCGTCGTGTTATCTCGATTGTCACTTCAAAGGATTGCAAATTCTTCTTGTGAAAGGATTAGAGGTTGAGTAAACGAATAAAAGATAATATAATTGTCTCTCATTGTAGAAACAAATCGAATCTAGGCCAATAAATGCTGAGCTTACAAATTGCAGATGTATATAACACGATTAGGTATATATCTTTTATATATAATAATTCCTCTTTCGCAATTGAATTCCTTATACATTTCCAATATTCTTTAGTTAACTTAGATTTAATTCGCTTCCGAAACACGATTTATGTCCTTTTCTACTAACGTAGAAATATATATGGTATACCAATGTAGTTAACTTTAATCTCAGTTTAATTCTTCATCCTTTTCTGATTCTTAGAACTAGAAAAAGATAAAGAGTAAGTTAAATCAAGATTAAAGTTAATTTACAGCGCGGCAGAGGAATAGATAATAGAAAAATAATCCAATTTTTGTGTCTCAGTAAAGCACCTAACAGCGCACTAAATAAATGGGGCATATTTTCATTTCAAGAAAAAAGTCATATTTCCTATTTCACTCTGAAAATATTTCGTAAATGCGAATCGCACTTACGGAGTGGCAAGTAAGAAAAAATGGAGCAGGCTTTTTTTGAAGCGAAATTATTCATACGTCGTTTCGGTCTGAAGAATCTCCATCATTCTCCTCCTCTTCTCAGTCTTCTCTGCCGTACGTCCGCTAATGACTGTATTTGCCCAATTACCGCCGGCGGCGGCAACGTGACGGCGAAGTCATTCGAGCTCATTATTTTGGCGAAAGATGGCGAACAGGAGGAATTAACGCCGCCCTTCGTTCCGGAGATTTTTTTTTTTGTTTCGGCATATCTCTTGTGCTCTTGTTTCCTCCCTCCGCTTCTCTCTTTTTAAGGTTCTGTCGAATCGACTCACCGAGTGAGAGCACCGCTCTCAAATTCCACGTGTTCTCGATAAAAGTTTGTTTCGTGTATCTTCGGTGTCGCCCAGCGGGTTAACGTCCAATTAAAGGAGTTTCTCGTTAGCGTAACGCAAGTAGGCAACGACTATGACGACGGCAGTTCTCTTCTCCCGAGGCACCCGCTGAAGTCTGTTGACACTCGCGCGATTCAACGTATCTGCTGCTGCTGGTAGTTGAAACTCCCTATTTCTCTGTCTTTCTATCTGTCTCTTTCTTCCCTCTTTCGTATTACGTACTTTCAATGTACGGGTTACATCCGTGGGCAAATGGAAAACTGGAACAATGACATATAAGTCTCATTGCCAAGTATAATAAGCGATGAGAAAAGGGCATGGATATGGATATTACAAGTAATTATAATAATCTTGTGTATATATAATTTCAAAAACTTGTACTTTTTAAAAATATTATATATATGTATTATACTATAGTATATTATATTATACTATAATATATTATAACAGGTCTAGACTTCAAGACAGCATTATGCTGATGTCTTGTCTATTGATATGCACACAAGTCTTCCTCTATTTTATTTACGTACTTATATCTTCTTCTGTTCAAATTGCACTTCAATAAAGTTGTATATACTAATATATACTATCTATAATATATTATATAATTATTCCTATATATAAAAACTATTTAATATCTTTAAAAATTAATCATAAATAAAATTTGATATTATGAACAAGTACACGACAAGTTGCTATATTTTACCTCGTTAATATCAAATAATTATTTACATATACATTTGCATTAAATCGGTTCGAGAAAAGATTCGTTTATTTGTAATTGAATTCTTAGAAACATAGGTGAATTATAACGCGACTCATACTCGGACTATTCCGAGAATCTGAGAGATTAAAAGTTCGAGAGGCTCTCTTTTCCTTTTCTCTTTCTCTCCTCTCTCTTTCTTCTTCTTTCCTATGATAAAAACACGATTAACTCCAGATATACATTTCGCGGAAGTCAGGCCCGACTGAATTATTGCTGCGGGAGGAAAAGTCCGGAGTTATTCCCCTCGACACGCTCGCCGCTTGAAAATTTGCAGCCGACGACGTCGCCGTATCGGACGTCACGGTGCGATAATGTAATTATAATTATTAACGCGCGACGGCCGAAGTTTCCGCTTTCGAAAGCGAGACGGCCCGCGCTCGAATTCGCTATAAGTTGAACTCGCGCGAACTTTCAATTTTCGAGGAGATCTCTCGAGAAGATAAATCCACGTTTATGTAACTTCGTTGGAAAAAAATAACTATCGACGAATATATTTTGATAAAACTGTTGGATAAGGTATCTCTGAAAAAAATAGCGTCATCGATGGCGTTAAATGTCACGACGCGATGAAGGACGCCCTCCGAAGGACTTAATAAAGAGGAAATTGTACATTTTGCGCATTTGATGTTCATCACGAATACTCGTCACAAATGAATGTCGATGATAAACAAGGGTTGATGAATCTCATAAATTATCCTGCCAGGTTGACTCTGGAATTGAGCCGTTTAGCTTCGTAGAAAGATGCGCATTTCCTTGGAGATTCTCACGACGGTTTCGCGTCGCGAAATCCTCTTTTCCTTTCTTTTTTTATAAAGCGATTACCGAGCCGAAATTTTGCAGGGGCGAAACTGGATTAACGCGAAACTCCCCCACCGCAACGTTTTCAGCGGCGTTCGAGGTTAGTTCCGGGGCTAATCTGATTACTTAACGTCGGAACTTAACAAGAGCGCCGACGAAGTTTCCTCGATGCCCCTCCCCTCTGGCCAACTCTCCCTCCCCTCCCGCGGGATTAAAATGACTTAATTTAAACTTCGTAACGCCGACACGGACGCCGCGCAAAACGACAATCCGGCGATTTTATCCTTCGCAAAGCCACCCGCTCCGCCCGCATTTAATGCAGGCTAATTCGGCCCTCTGTATAAAGCTGCATAAAGAGGACCCACCTCTCGCCAAGCCCTTTGCTTCCGCTTCTTCGAAGTGATTACGAGGTTTGCTCTCTTCCCGGAGAACACCTTCCTTGGTCCTTCCTTTGGAAACTAAAGAAATCCGTTCGCTTAAAACGTCTCAGAAATGTTCTTTCTCAATTTTACGGGGGTTAAGATGGCCGATGGCGAATTATTCTCTCAGTTCTTTTCGGGAATTCTCTGTACCATTGAAAACGGCAGTTGTCTATATATAACTATAATCTCTCGTCCTCTCTTTCGTATTAATGTCAACTCCGTTCGTCTCTACGTTGCAACACCTTTTCTTTTTTCATAATCTACAATGCTTATAAGTTAGCCATAATACACAAAAACTGGACTAATACTATGCTATGTTAATCTCTAAATCTGAATCAGTGGATGATCATAATTCACAGTGACATATTTGGCAATAAGTAATCAGCAGTGAAATTCAACTGAAAAAGAAAGAAGCTTTGATCACATCGTAATAATTAAAATATTTGCTCGTCAGTTCTAATACCATGCATCATATTGAATTTATACACTAAAGCAAGGTTAAATTAGAGATTCTACATTGATTTTTCAAATGAATTTCACTGTAAATTCATTGATTACCGGTGACATACTTGAGACTAGTGTCAGTGATTATTCATTCAGATTAATATTCACGGAAATTTCTCTTAAAATTTACCTTAAAAATACGGTAGTTGTGGTACAATATAATATTTTAAAGATTTTTATCATGCACTTCATTATATCATGCACTTATCGAATTTATTTTATATATATTTTATTATAGTTTTATTAATAAATTGGAGAGATTGACATTAAATTCTTCACAAAATACAATATATTATCCCACGATTACTATATTTTCACGATAAACTCTAAGAAAAAATTCTTTCTGTGTTGAGTATGTAAATATCTTTATTATTAAAAAAATATATATTATGTAAATGAATATGTGATGTAAATCACAATATCATATGGCGACTATATATTGGATGCTGATTCAGTCAATTTATATATATAGAGCATTCATAGGAAACCAGAAATTCGTTCTAGAAGAATGTGATCTAAGTGGCTAATTTTTATTGACCTAATCATCGTCATATCCGAAATAGGACAAAAAAATGAAAAAGCCGTGCGGTTATACTTCGTGAAAAAATTGTAAGCGTCCGAAGTGGTTTGTGGTGTTACACAATGATCATAATTTCCCATTGCCTTTCGCAGGCCTGTAGAAGACGAGAAAAAAAAGTGTCGCCTGCCAAGCCGAAAAGCTCGCACTGGAGGAAATGATAAATATCGGTGCGCGAGTACGTGACCGGGTCACTCGGGGATTTTTCAGGACGGTGAAAGAGAGCGCAATGGATGTCGCGGACGACGAAGAGGCTTTATCGTGACAAATGGCCGCGGGACGAAAATTTGCCTAATTAAAACGTGGCATGGTCAACATAGCCGCGCACTCCGCATACGGTAGAAAGGGATTAATTCTCCTCCCGCGTCGCTGGACGGAATTTAACCCTTACCCACCGCGCGCAATCTGGGATCAACGTGTTTTTATTTCAACAAAAAAAAAAAGAGGCGGGGAGAACGAGAGAGAAATTACCAGATTGGATTTGTTCGTTTGTTCATTTCCTTCGTATTGCTTAAAATATCACTCTCTATGTCTTTTTCCTTTTCTTTCTTCTCTCCCCCCTCTCTCTCTCTCTCTCTCTCTATCGTTGATTTCGCATGAAATACATTTATTTCATCTCTTTCAGTTTAGAATTTTTAAATATTAAACTTGTTTTTTAAATGACTAAAACAATTCTAGGCTGATATTCATCTCGGTATTCATAATCCGTTTTCGTATCGTTTTAAGTCGTAAGATAATAATGCTCTGATTGACATTTTAAGAGACGGACTTAAATATAAAAACCAACTATTCAATATCGACCTTAGGATTCAAGATTTATCGACACAATGTGCTGTTTCTACGACGAAATATATATCAGTTTGATCGTATCATCTTTGACAATTTACTTTGGGCCAAAGGAAACCCTCCAAGTAAAGCCCGCGCATTTAATACAATCGATCATACACCAATAATCCTAACCACGCCGTTTCTCGTCTCGCCGGGTCGTTTCTTCTAACTCGATAGCTTCTCGAGGACTCGGACGAGGTCCAATTGGTGAGGAACGCCGCTCGATAAATCCCTCGACAATTCCGGTGCGCCGAAAAGAGCCGCGGCCAATCCCGTCCCCCAACAGTCGATTCGCTCGCTCGGCCACTCGGAAAAAGCATCCCAACCACTTTGCGGTGTCCCCCGTTGGTTTACTCGTTTTCTTGCTCTATCCCTTCTGTTCGCCTATCCTTCTCTCTTTGTTGCTCTCGCAAGCTCGAGGGTAGCTGTGCTTGCAACGAATGCGACTTTTGACTCGCGCGACGATTGTATCGATTCCGCTTGCTCAATTCACAATTTTATATTCTGTCTACAGCAGGATAAAATTAAATTTAAAATTATACATTGAAATTATATTTAAAATCACATTCCAGCAAAATGCAAATGTGCATTAATAATTTGGAGTATTTACATTTGTATATGGAATAAATAAAAAAATACCGTTTAATTAATTTTTGACTCGTAAAAATTAATCACACACGGTTGAATATTGTTGCAATTTTACGTAGCTTTGCAATATTATGTGCATTTTGTGTTCTGATAAATAATCTAAAGCATGAAAGAAGTTTTCATGAAAATGCGCATGCGATAATTAATTATATAACTTTATAAATTCCTAGTTTGTTACGAGTATCCCACCACTCTTTTCTGCTCTGTTTTATTTAAATTAATACTACACTGGACTGGCAGCAATTAATACGAAACTGAACAATTTAATTTGAAACTCTGTTTCTACTTGTGATTCATCATACCGTTCCGGGTATTATCTTCCACTTCATCTTCACTTCAAAGTACGACAACCACACTCGCGTAACTTTACAGCCGTGCGTCTCCATTTCGCCTTAACCACTGAATTCATCTTAATTAAATCAAAAATACACATCTAAATGAAAAGTCAAGTTCGAGACAAATCTCGTAAAAAAATAATGTTTTATCACCGGACGTCTTTTTCGCCGAGTTTTAAACTGAAATCCATTATTTCAGCTTATAATTTTTTATATTATTCTCATGTAAATGATAACGTTTTGATATTATTTTGATATTATTCTCACTAGTACTTATAAGTTAAAATACTATTCTTCTTTATATATTTTTAATACTTCTCCCTCCCCCCCTCTCTCTCTCTCTCTTGATAATAAAAACTGTTATATATATTTTTTTTTCTACTAATTTTCGTATTTATTTTCATTAAGTATTAATTTCTTTATTTGCTTTTCTTTAAAAAAAGAGGTACTTTCCTATACCATATATACAATTTTAAATTATTATCACTGTCGCAAAGGATAATCGGAAATTCATGAAAAAATAGTTCAATTCTAAAAAAACGACAGTCGCATTGCATCTGCATACAAGCCATACATTCGCGCGTAATAACCGCGATTCGATCGTGCGAGCTCCCACACAAGCGATGCGATCGAGAGAGGCTAGACATTCCGGGAAATTCTCTCTGGAAGAAGGGAACGTCGATTGACGTGCACGGGTGGGAATTAAATAAAAATCACGCGAATCGTAGATTTGGACTACGCACAGCCGGAAACGAGATGAGCATTGAGCTCGCCTGTTCGCTCGGCTGGTCTCTGCATGCGAATGAGGGAAACGCGCGGCACGAAGGGCGGAAGGGTGACGCGAAAGGAGAACCGTGGGGGAGGGAAGGGGTTATACAGTTCCTCGTCGCCGAAGCCAAGTCGTGCCAAGAAACGGAACGGAAGGAAGACTGCATTTATTAAACTGAGCGCAGACGTGCATACCGCCTCCCTCCCTCCCCCGCCCCCTCTACATCCCCGTCTTCGTTCGCCTTTCACCCCGCGGAAACTACGGGCTTTCGCTCGAGCGATCCCTCGCCCCCCCCCCTCCCCGCCCTCGACTTCTCCTCTCGCCACTCTTTTCTTCAACCCTCCTGCCGTTCGTAATTCCTGGCCGCCGCTACTACCTCCCTGGAATGAGGTCGGTATGTGTGAAATAGTGCCCCGATACGCTCTTCATCACTGCGAGTCGCTTCTTCGCCGTCCGCTTTATTTCTTCCTCTCGCTTTCTTTCGGTCCCTTTTATCTCCACTTTACTCTCCATCTTTCGCTCTTTCTCTCGAGCGTGTTTCCTCTGGCTATTGTCAATAGTTGCCGCTTTGCTCGAATTTTTCGCACATTTCTGTTTCCCTTGATCTTATTCGTGCCATTCTTCTCGAACAACCTCATATACCTTTTTTTTTTACGATTTTTTTCTTATATTTGGTGTGCTCCTTTTTTTTTCATATTGTCCATTTTGTCATATTTTGCAATCTTTTTACTTTTCATCCTTATTTTTCTATTGTCTCCAGTTTTTTCCCTTCGGATCTTTTTATCTCACTTGTACTTCCCCTTCTCGGTCTATTTATGGTTTTTCCATTTCCTTCGGTGCTTTCTTCTTTTTTACCTCTCCCTCCAAGAATCCGTCTCTACATACCGTTTTTCTGGAGCAAATAATGTCATGCACTAACACGACTGAAATGCGGGTGGTCCGACTGTGCTCGGTATTTAGGTTCGTATCCACATCCACCGACGAGAATCATCATCGGTGAAAGCCGCCGCGCCGGAAGTATCGATCGGTCGGGCGATCGTGGATGACGAATATGCGCCGGGCGTATCGCACCACCGTGCTGTTCTCTCTTTTCCTTTCTCTCTCACTCTCTCTCTCTCTCTCTCTCTCTATTTGTGCGACGTATACTGGTGGCACCGCGTCGCGTGTGGGGGGAACGAGACAATTAATCAACCGGCACAATCGCACACCTACTCGCGCGACTTCGCCGAGCTCCGTGACTGATTCATTATGAGACCTTAATTAAGTCCCTGGACATTAGCATACCGACCACGCGGCAACCCTCTCTCCCGCCCTCACTGTGCTTCTCTTATCATCTACCCTCCGCTCTTCTGCATTCTTTCGGTATGGTGTACGGTATCTGATCTTCTGGAATTCGCGAAACTGGATCAGCTTGACCCTCGATAGAGGCAAAAAACGACCTTAATCGGAATAATTATTCACGGAAGGTACTCTCGGCAAACTATACGTTTAAGAATTCTAGACTCTGCTTAACAATATGATTAGAAGAGAGTTTCGTTAAATTAATTATTCTGTTAGAATCTCTATGGCGGACGGAAAACTAAAATGTTTTAAACGAGTTTGATGCAATTCAGAATAGATCTCTTGTCAGCCAATTACAAATTTGCATTTTACAAATAAAGAAAAAATACGTCCACGGGAACGAAAGGTTTGAAAACGAGCGCAGGTGTGTCCGTCTAGAATAGTTTTATCTTATCACGTGCTGGATGGCCCGTGCCTTCCGACGCGAGAATTCTTTATTGGGCAGTTAAACACCTCTGATAAAAACGCGCCGGTTTGCCGCTCATACTAATGGAAATTTTCAGATTCTTTTTTCATTGTGAGATCTGTTAAAAGTCAACTACTATTTTAAAGTCTGGTAAATTTAATCCTAATTGGTATTTGCAGATCCAAATTGGTATTTGTATACCCGTACATTTTCTTCATCTACGTTGTGAAAGATTGTTTATAACATATGTTTTTTACGACTTTACACAATTCCTTTTTTCGGATTTTATCTTTTAAAATTAAATTAAAATCGTTATGTTAACTTTAAACAAAGGTACTTTAATTTAAAGTATTCTAGAATACCATCAAGAAAATTTTGGAGCGAATACCGATTAAGAGATAAAAAATCTATATTAATATAAATTTATATAGTTTCAATTACATCAGATATTATTACACAATCCAAATATCGTGTCGATTGAAATTTTATGCGAAAAAAACCCATTTTCAACAATTAATGAGTCTCCATCAATAAGATTAATTGGTGATCTTTTAATTTTTCAGCACGCTGAGGTGGAGGATGGAGGAGCTGGAGACGCTGGAGAGCACGGAGTGCCCGGAGTGCCCCGGGCCGCCCCCTGAGTTCCGGTTGCCGCCGCCTCCCCGGCCGCCCTTCCTCACCGAGGGCACCTTCTGCTCGGAGTCACCCCTCGCCGAGCTCGAAGACTGCGTTGCTATCCCGGTAAGTCTGGTCTTTCGATCTTCTCCCTTGATTCCTTTAAGCAATTCGATTTACTGTGCAGCACTGATAAGGAGTGATTATACTACCCTTGTCCGTGGAAATTTTTCATTCACTCTTTTTAACACGATCGTAGGAATTACTTGTAAAATGATAGGGAATTCAACCGATAGTTGAATGTTTGAAAGACTTTCTCAGAAATCGCGAAGGGAAGACTGATTAACTTCAGAATTACGAATCAGTTAAAGCTGCAGTACATTTCGTTTTTTTAGTTTCGTCTAATATAAATGCAAGAATAATTACTTTACAATATTGCAATGGCACGTAACATACACTGAGAGAAATGCATTATGCTATATGATTTATAAAAATTTTCTTTTTAATTAAAAAATTTGTTTGTTCTCTAATCAAAATTTGATTGAAACAATGAAGGTTTGTAATTAAGTAGTAAGAAAGTTTTTGTCGTTCTACAATCTAATTAACCATTTTGTCATTCTAATCAAGTTTCGATTGGAACAACAAAATTAAAAAATTAAAGTGTAAGAAAGTTTTGGAAGTCACACATATCATATATAAAACATTTCTTTCAGTAATCGCCATTGCGTTATACGTGCGAATTGTTTGGATGAAGAGCAGTCTTTGCTCAATGCACTATACGTTATTTCCGAGGATACGTTCGATAGTTCGATATGCGCGCAGTCGGTGACCCGTACTAATCTGCAAATCGCCTTTGCCTAGCGTTCGTCGAGCGACGTATTCGCTAATTCCCCAACGCGACTCGCTACTTCACGTCCGTAACTAACTCTGTAATTCAGCCTTCTTTCCACGGCTTACATCGATCTCCTGTACGGTCGATTCTGTGCTCTCGAGACGCGGTGCGATGTACGGGAGGGTACTGCTTTTACCGTTCGCCACCCATTCGAGGAATATTTGCGCGCCGCGTTCACCGTAATCGCGAGCGCGCAGCCGGAATTCGAAGATCGATGGTCGGAAGTTACCGCGGCTCGAATCGCGAAACTTCGCTCGAGTTTTGCGATTATTAAAATGCCGCGCGAAAAAAATGACGAAAAGTTCGAGGGGGTTTGACCTCGGGTATTTAACCGCGCGAAAAATTATTATACGCTACGTAGATCCTACCCCGGGTAGATGCCAATCTCTTTATTTAGTCCTTTCCTGGATATAGTCCAACGAATTATAATAGCTGCGTGCTCAGAATTATAATCGTCACAATTATCTACTCTAATTGAATATGCATCGTACGGACGGAATCGGCATCAATTGCAAAACATCGATACGATTATACTATTCAAGAGAATATCAGTAAATCAAATATACATGACATTTGCAATGCGAATCGGCGTAAATTTAGTGGCCCGTTTCAAGCGTATTCAAGGCGCACGAGAAACGTTGTTCGAGGTGTTAAATTCTTCTAATTATCTAACGCGTTCCTCTTTCCGCTAAAAAGAAAGTCGACATTAGGCGAATTGTTGAACGGGAATCCTGCACATCTCGTAAAAATTCGCTGCCGAGTACTGGGCGTTTAATTGCAAGTACAATCGCAGAGAGTCTCGGGGCCCTGCTTTCCCCGCGTAAGAGATAAATTGGATATCCTGCTGTTATCTCTTTGATCCGCCAAATGCGCGCAAGAACTGTCTTGAATAATAGAGTATCATGGAGAAATAGGGTAGTAAGGGAAAAAAAAGGATAAGAGAGGGAGGGACAAAAAGGTGCACTGAAACAGCCAGGGGGAAAGGTTGAAGTTAATGTAAAATACATAAACGGAGTACTCGAGCAATTAAAGCAAGCAGCATTCGCCGGGATTTTTCCATCTTATCAAAGTGCCCTTTCCTATGCCATCGCCCTTTTTAATCTTCCTAGTATCAACAAGATTCGCATAATATGTAACGACTTGTATTTCCTCGGTAATTTATTGCTCGTCACGCTAGGAAGTTTTTATCGAGCTTTCATTTGGATGTTGTTTCGAGATATTGTTACGTTTCCAATAGCGCGCGAATGTAAATCTGGTTTATTCTCTTTACAAGCTCTAGTAATTTGTCGATCATATTCGGGTGCACGGTACTAGCGTTAATTAATTACAATAACTGTAATAATAATAATTCTAGTAATAACAGACATCGATATGCAGCACGACTATGATTTCCATTATTTTTATTGGAATATAAATAGAGCATGTCAGCACAGACACACACACGTCCAGCGTAATTAACTCTTATTTCATTCTACATCTGCTAATGGATTACACACTACCAGAATGCACGGTATAAACGTACAATTATCATCGCAATAAGTGTTTCCATATGAAGCTTTCAGATGTAACGCGAGTGAGAGGTAATCGAGTTGGAGGAATAAGGTGAACGAAAAGTACAATATATTATCATAAACCTTCATATGTACATTATGTAGAATTCATGATGCTCTAACATTTTCTTACACTCTTAACCCTGTATCGCGCAGTGCCTTTAAGGTACCAATTTTCTAACAATAAGTAAAAATGACATTTCGAATCACGCAATAACAGAAAATATTTCTTTATATTATGTATTTTTTGGGGTAAATTAGCATAAGGTATACGAAATACACGAGATAATAACGAACATATACAACTATTTGATTGAAGATACAGAACTTACTGTAGTCTTCTTTTAGAAATGTAAAGTAAAGTCTGTATTTTATAATTGCGTAAGCGTATAGTTATAAGTGGTTATAGTTGCAAGAATTGACTGATCACTGTCGATTATGAGAAGAATATAATTGGAGAAGACTGTAATTGGTCTATTCTTACAATTATAAATCACTTACAACTATACTTACGTAATTAGAATAGGCTTTAAACAAACGACAATCGATAGCCACAGAGCTATTTTTATGTTATTGGTCATCACGAAATGTCAATTGTGGTACGATTATATTTTAGATAAATACCGATATTAGAAATCTGGATGGGTGATTGTAAATTTTTATTCTCACAATAGAGAACGCCTGACTTATTGTTAGTACTATGTTTGATGGTACTTGTGTCTCTTGTAATTTACGTTGAAGCTTTTACTTTAACGTGTATCTCAAATTTTTGGCGATACAAATTTAAGAGTGTTGGCGTTTTATGAATACATTGTAACGCAATGTACTCCTTTTGTTCATCAGCATGATCTGTAAGGCACGTGCGAACGGAGCATCGCGAATACAAAAAAAAAATCCAATTAAAATGCGCCCCACGCAATTCTCTCGTTGGCCAATATTTTTCCCAGCTACTTCTTTTCAAGTACGATAACTCGATGAGAAGACTCGCCGTAAATTTTGACATCTTGTCACTGCACGATAACTGCATTGCGTTAGATAGTAAGTACAATTGATTGCTACAGTTACGAGGATTTTAACAATAATGTGAAATAGTAATTTAATACTTTTTGGACCCAAATAAAATAATCGTGGAATATAAAAAATATACGCACGTACATAGAGTACTACACGGAATGAGAATGATTTGAATCTAAAAATTTAAATCTAACTAGATTTAAATTTGAAAATAATTTGATTTGATCATCCAAATAATTTAAAACGCTTAAACTATATTTACTTGAATGTTGAAACTTTTTGCAATATTATCAACATTTAAATTCTGCATAATTATTTTTAATCCAATAAAATTATTCTTAGATCTTTTTCTAGCTAAATTTTTAGATACTCTTCAATAAAACTGTTCTTTCCGTGTAGAACTATCGTATCCTTTTTTTTAAACTGGAGAGTCAAATTCACGAGAGGAATGTAATGATCGTTCCTTTATTGAGTATCCTCAGTTTTACGTTCAGCGATTAAAAGTGATCTCGTTAGATCGCGAGAGAACGATCTCGCTAGTTTTTCAAACGAGAATCGAAAGTGAAATGTAGTCGTGAAAATCCGACAAGTCGAGCTTACAAGACGGAGCTTTTCACGACGGCAAGATATACCATACACGAAATAACCGCCCGCGTTACATCTTATCGTTAGTTAAATCGAGCGCGGATAAAAAGAGCGACGCCCGACACAGCTGGCGTTAAAAGCGAGCGGGTGGTAAGAATAATCGTCGCGACCGATGTAAATAGAGGGAGGTCGCCGTACGGATGGGCGACGCGAGAGAGCGTAGTTTCGGTATTGTCTTTAGCGGATGGCCGCGGCCTGTGAAAAAAAAATGAAAGAAGAGAGAAAGAAAAGAGGCGTATTTAACTCTGACGGGAACCGCGCGCCGCCACCGTCTCTCTTCCTTCGTCCTCTTCTTCTTCGAATCCTCGTGGTCCTCTCGTGCAGTCGCCTCTCTCGCGACGATAAAAACGACGCACGGCTATTAATAGGGAACATGTGTCTCCCGACCTTGTTGCACGCCACTCGACCCATTATCGCCGCGCAATTTTACATCATTACAGATAATTGGAGACACATCGCTTTCTGCGCTCCTCTAGGCGTCTCGATGAGGAGATATATTTCAGGAAGTTAACACTGTGACCCCCAGATCCGATAGAGTCAATCACGTCTCTCTAGTTTATACCGTTAGCCGTTGCGTTTACCGGATATATTCGATGTCAAACGCAATCGATATTTTTCAGTGGAAAAAATGATTTTGTTAAAACATCTAAAGTTCAGTTAAATATAAATCTGAAAACAATTTTTGGACTATTAAAATAATAATATAAGTATAGAACACTTAAAGTGTTATTAAAACTTTTGGCAGCATTGCTCGTCACATGTGTGTTTGAGTTTCCTATATATGTATTTAATTTATCAATTTAACAAAATTATTTTCAAATTTATCTACACCTATTAGAAATGTTCTTATATTTTATTGACTTTTAATGTCACTCATGAATGAAATTTAAATTCTTTATAAGTAAAAGGACTATTAATGTGCTCATATCGAGATTTAAGTTTGTAGTAACTGAAAAATTAAGTATATTGTAATTTAATATACATTTTATTTACGGATATAAATGACGTTTTAATTAACCGTAAATAATTATTAATATACATGTTAATAAAATACAAGTTTTTAGTAACTTTAAAAGTTAAGTGTATTGAAATTTAATGTATTTTTTATTTATAGATAAAATGATATTTTAATTAACCGTAATAAAGTTTAATATTTTTTTAACGTTTAATACTTTTATGCGTTTCTCACGTTTCATTAATGCTTAAATTAATTCTCAGTTACAGATCTGTTACATTTCATTAACGCATAAATTAATTTCTATAATACAATATTATGTTTATTAATTTTAATACGTGTTCATTACATTTAAGACTATACTGTAACTTACAATATATATATAGTTTTTAGTTACATCATTCATTACTTTTATTATAATTGCATGCACAAGCTTTTTTTATATATAATATATGTTACTTAAAATTTATTAAGAAATTTCTAACGGTATACCTAAATTTTTAGACACTGCAAAAAAATCTTTCTTTTTACGCAAAATACAATAATTCCAATAATTCAAATAAATTTCTTCGCGTTAAAACAACGTAGCTTCGCTTCATTGTTAACAAGATATACCTATATCGCTCAGCATTATTGATATCATTTAAACATGGTATTGCTAAATGCTGCAGCATTGATCATTCATGAACGCAGAATTACGGTTGATTAATATCGCTGACGCCACAGAATAGAGAGAGCATCCTCGAGAAATTCATCGGGATGAAATTAATTCGGAGGTGCAGTCGAATGTACTGCTACTGCTGTTCATAGTTTTGCTCGTCATTAAGTCGTGGCCTAATAAAGATCGTGGTCAGTACTGGCGTCGCCTGCACCGTGTTGACGAATTATTTTGACGTCAAGCCTGCACCACGACCGTAATCGAAATTAATTGCCCGCCGGATAATAAAGGCTCCGTTTCCCGCAGTATCGCATCTCGTGAAACGGCACGAGACGTCGTCGGCGTGCAATAAATACAAACGGCGCGCGGGGACCCGATTGTTAATTATTTTCCATTGTCGCCGCTGAGTAATGGCGTAATGTGAAACAACCGGCCAGTGGCTCAGTTGTCGTGTTTAATTTAATAACACATCGTCCGTCGCAGCCTTTCTCAATTCTGCACTTTATTCCTTCAGAGCTGACGGTGGGTCTATTGGACTCACTCAGTATATATTATAAACCCCTTTGTCAAAATGTTAGTCCAATTTTCTTCATGTTACACCTACGAATTTGAATTAATCTTATTAAAATGTAGGTACTTGGTATTCATTCCTTATTTTATACGAGTTGCCATTTTGATTCCCTGAAATTAATTAATCTAATTAACCTTTTAATTTACATAAATTCAATATTAACATAAATTCAGAAGATCCGAGTAGATCTTACATATTCAGCGTTCGTGTTACAAATTTTGACGTCAGCTTCAAAGGATTGAAACGAGACCGCAATGTCATGTGAATCGAGCTCGCGATTTAAGAAGCATCTAAATTTACGAAACATGTTTGAAGCTCGAGTCTCTCTCATACTTTCAATGAATCAAATCTCTATTTAATCTCACTGTTTATCTCCTTTACCATTTCGTGGAGCATTCGCAATGTTTAAGATTTAATGTATCGAATATTCTCCGTTAACGTGGCGCGTTTCACAGGTTCAACGTCGTCGACGGATTAACGTGGAATGAACGACGCGTTTATTCTGATGCACAATGCAAGCAAGGCGTTGTGCGTGGCAAATGCACACGTAGGACGACGCACCGCGCCGCACCGCGTCGCACAAATCCCCGCTGGGGGAAAACCCCCTCCTCTCGGTGGCGGTTTTTGCGCACTCTCGCGTCTGGCTTTACGGGGCGTTAAATGCATCGGGTAAGTCCTTAATTGAATTCTCGGCCCCGCGGTCGCTCCTCGCTTCTGGTCCTCTTTGCGTTTCCAGCGATAAAGGCCGAAAACGCAGTGACTAGAATGTCCATTTGCGATTCTTGAAATTAGGATGACAATGAAGACAATTCCGTAAATGAATCTCGCGAATTTCATACTTTATAATCACAGAATCTCTTTTCGCAAAACTCATTACTCCTCGCGAAAATGCATTTTTGCGCATCTTTCGCATTTTTCCTGGAAAAATACTTTTCCCCAAAGTGGTTGTAGATTCTCTTAAATAATCGCACTGTAATCGTTTTTCTTCCGTGAAATATGTATCTACTTTTCGAAGAATGTTACACGTTGAATCCCGACCCTCGGATAAACGTTTGCGTTTATGTAACGCACGTAAAAGTGCGTCAAACGTGTTTTGCGGACGATTTTACTGCATACGTGTGCGAAAGAACGCGCGTAAGATCATTTACGAGCCACTCTTACGAGCGAGGAAAAAACGCGCACGAAAATGTGGCGTGTGAAACAGAAGAAAATAGCGGCAGAAACGAAGCGAAATAACAAGTACAGAAATTGTCTTCGACGAAGAGAAGGGAGAAGTAGGAAGTATTAGTCCACTATGTAAAGCCAAAGTCGAAAGAGAGAGAGAGAGAGAGAGAGAGAAGCTAATTTTTTTTCTATTCCCCTTTCCTCCCCGGAAATTCCATTCCGCGGAGAAACAGTCGTTTCGCGCTGCTCGAAAGTCGTGTTACTTTAATTCCCGTCAGATTATCTCGACTCTCGTTCGCCGGACTCTCTTATCGCGCGGCTGTTCTCGAGATCATAGAACTAGACGCGACGGCAGCGGCAGTTGCATTTAATCCGACATGAAATTTCCACGTAAGTTGCGTTCCGAGTGATTTTTAATCTCCTTGTTATCTTTCCTTCTCTCGCACCTCAAAAAGGGCAAAAAGCACGAGCCGCGCTTCGCGAAATCCATTCTTGAATCTTAATCGAGATATAATTGTACCGCTTCGGGGCTGCATTTCCCGGCTGAGGATCTCCCCTATCCTCTCCCCGTTTCACTCTTCACTTCCAACTCTTCTGCCCTGTTTTCTTCTTTCGAATCCGCAACATGTGCAAAAGCGAATTTAACTTCCTCCTGCGAGATCGAACGTATCTCGTGAAGTTAGCAAGATAGATCATAATGTGACTATTACACAGAAAAAGAAACGATTTTGCAGAAGTATTCATAATAAAAATTTAGGTAGATGCAAATTTGAAATGTTTGTTGGATTATTAAAATAATTATTTTATATGTAGAGAAAACTTTAATAAGAAGCATGAATGCTTCAAAAAAGTTTGACGTTCTAGCAACCAGCTTGAGCGTTCTATGTAATTAACAAATTTATTTTCAGATCTGTATTTATATAGTTAAATTATTATTCAGCAAAATCCAGTTCTTCCATGTTCAATTTTTGATTCATTTCCTGCTTGGTTCAATCTGCTGACCGCGCGAAAATGCATATTTAAATTCTTACATTTTAACAATTTATGTGATACTAAATTCGTTTTAAATAAGATTGAAAATTTGTTTCAATTAAGATGCTCTAATAAATACAGTTACTTCAGTTTATCATCAAAATAACTAAAATTTTTCCATGGTCGTAAACTATATATAATGTCTATAGAGACCGTCTTGTTAAAAAGCAAATTTACAGCAATTTCAGTTATTTGATTGCATTTATTTAAATGTTTTTAAAGTAACATAGTTTTCCTTATAGCTAAACGAATTTTAATTGACCGATAGTTGTTAATACACTGCTTAACTTGATTTTTATTTCCGTATTGCGAATATGTTTCGGTTCTTTGGTACTTAATGGCTTATTTATTGCGAAAGTAACTTGAGGGGGGGGGGGGGGGGGGGGCAAGCGAGTATTACATTTCATATTCCAGCAGAATTATAAGCTCCGGATTACTACCCGGAATACATTCGCTATCTTTCTCGATTTCCCATCCTTGTATGAACAAATCCGCTTTACAAGTCTTTAACGTGTACCTTTCAGAATTTATTTGGTTCATTAATAGGAACGGTAATGTTTTCCGAGAAATTTTATTTTAACTATGTTTACTCACATCTTATTTTACGCCATCGCTTATTAGTCTGGAAATCAAGGCAAGGTTATAGACGCCGTCATTTATCATGAACAATTCGCTCGTTCTTTCGAGACGCAAATTAATTTGCATGCACCGCGACTACTCGTTCGCTTTTTTCATCTCGATCCTCCGGGCTGCTGCGCCACAGTTCCGTTTCCGCGTCAGGATAGGAACGGTATTCGCGTTTCGTGCTTATATAACAAGGATTGGTAATTTAGGAACGTAATTTTCCTCCTGTCCCCGTTTTCGCGTTGTGCGAAAACTCCCGGCTGCCGCGAGGTGCAATGTGCACTCCGCGGGAAACGACGAAGAAATCTGCGCGGCATATATTTCCGCTGGCGGAAATGCACACGCACACGTGGACGATTGTTTCAACGGCGGTGCCCGCCGTTCTGAATTTTGCTTTAACCTCGGCGACGACGAAAGTTTGGATTAAGTCGACGGTATAATGCGACGAGCGCGGACAATTGGACAAGTTTGGATTTGAATTATAGCCGCTGTGAGATTGCGAAAACCATCCGGCGTTACTACTTCTTCTCTCTCCCGCCTTCGGTTAAAGATATATTCTAAGATGTTAGAAAAAAATGAATGCGCGCGGCTTTCCAAGATGAATAAAAAACCGGGTTTGAAGCTCGGCTGAGGCAACAAATTTTCGCGAGAAATTAAATTATTTACCTCTTCTTAAGAGGCTTAGATTATTAATCTAAAAAGTTTCAAATTATTAATATCTTCTTAAGACGCTTATCAGCACCAAAAGTTATTAAATTGCTTGTCAATTTAATATGTGATATTATTATTCTACGTAGTTCTTTTCATGATTACGTTCCAAGACCGAAAAAAATTTCGACGCGCGATTCGCAGAACTGGATATGTAAATTCGCTCTAAAATATTTAAGCACTAATTAGTGCGGATTTTAAAATCCATTTTTCATCGAAAATAGATTTAATTCTTTTAATCTATAAATCAAAAACATTCAAGGCAGAGAATACTAGCGCGATTTAGTTATTGTATTTTTAAATGCAATTTTTAAATGTACGACTGTGCATAAATTATAACTTGGAAAATATTGTTTTGTGTTAATTTTTAAATTGACGGCTAATCTAACTCGATTGTTCTTAAATTTAATAAAAGTGAACTATAAGATGCATTAAGGAATAGTAATCATAAGTTTTTTTCCGAGTATTACCGTTTAAAATTGCAAATGTCGGGCATAAAGCTACGCGAAAAGCCTTTCTCCGATTCCAATACAAGATTCCCTGTCAGAAGGAAAGGAAAGGAGGTGGAGGAGGAGAGTAAGACTGAATGGCTAAGGAGATGACGGGCAAAGAAGCGAACGGTCAAGCCTTTTTACGCCGAGCGAAGTCTCTTTATTACGCGAGGGAATCCGCTTTGTTTTCGCCGACGCCTCGAGAGTCGCGAAAAAGAGAATCGCGGACGCCGGAAAAAAGAAAGGAGGAAAGAGAGAAGGAAGGGGAGAAGCGAAAAGAAATGCGGGAGGAATGCCACTCGCGCTCTCGCAGTCTCGACGGAACTTCGCGCGTCTTGATGGGAATTGGAGAACTGAAAAATGAGCAGAAAACAGGATGGCAAAAATAGCGGAAAAGGCAACTCGCATCATGTTGGTGTATTCGATAGGATACAGGAAAGAATTTGTTTCTCGCTACTTTAGAGAATGCTTTCGTGCTGACGTTAAAAAGCTGCATTCGATCACCAGAACGAGGCTATGTGAAGTTGGCCCCCCCACTATTGAAAATCTAAAAATGACCATTACCATTCGTTTGGTGATTGTTTGATGGTGTTTGGTAGTCCATTCCGGACGTTTGGTAGTCAAAGATATAATGAGAAATATCAAAAAAAGAAAAAAACGCGCGTGAAGTTAGCCCCCCCATATCTAAAACTCGGCTTTGCAGAATGCAAATGCAATAATGGCTGTAAGCATTCGTTTAGTGGTCGCTTACTGACGTTTGGTAGTCCATTCCCGATAATTGGTAATCGAAATTATAGCCGGAAATATCAAAAAAAGGATATATGCGTGTGAAGTTAGTCCCCCCATGTTTAAAACTCGGCTTTGCAGCATGCAAATGCAATAATGGCTGTAAGCATTCGTTTGATAGTCGCTTACTGACGTTTAGTAGTCCATTCCCAACGATTGGTAGTCGAAATTATAGCCGGAAATATCAAAAAAAGGATATATGCGTGTGAAGTTAGTCCCCCCATGTTTAAAACTCGGCTTTGCAGCATGCAAATGCAATAATGGCTGTAAGCATTCGTTTGATAGTCGCTTACTGACGTTTGGTAGTCCATTCCGGACGTTTGGTAGTCAAAGATATAATGAAAAATGTCAAAAAAAGAAGAACGCGCGTGAAGTTAGCCCCCCCCCATTTCTAAAACTCGGCTTTGTAGACTGCAAATGCAGTAATGGCTGTAAGCATTCATTTGGTGGTGGTTTACTGACGATATATCTTTTTTTTTATATTTCCGGCTATAATTTCGACTACCAATCGTCGGGAATGGACTACCAAACGTCAGTAAGCCACCACCAAACGAATGCTTACAGCCATTATTGCATTTGCATTCTTCAAAGCCGAGTTTTAGAAATGGGGGGGCTAACTTCACGCGCGTTCTTCTTTTTTTGACATTTCTCATTATATCTTTGACTACCAAACGTCCGGAATGGACTACCAAACACCACCAAACGACCACCAAACGAATGGTCATGGTCATTTTTAGATTTGCAATAGTGGGGGGGGCCAACTTCACATAGCCCCAGAACGAATAATCAATGTCGTGCGATCTGTTTGAATTGAAGAATGACGCAAGATATTATATAGATCAGAAACTATATTATCTTAACTTATCACACACTGAGAGAATATGTGGTACTTGTGACTGTATAATTACATAATAAAATAATTACCCTCTCAAATTTTTAGAGTCAAAGTTTATTCTCGAAGAGTAAAAGCATTCTTAAAAATTAAAAATTGAGCTACATTTTTTAAGACTGACTAAATTTTCTTCTTTAGAGTGAGATTGCGCTCTAAATAATGTTAATAACAATTATTATTATATTTATAGTTTTACCAACAAAATATAGTTAGTAGCAAAAATGACTACAAATTATAGTTACATTATAATCATTGTAACTACTTTTTTCTTTCAGTGCAGTGTGAGGAATTTATATTTAAATCTTTAGAAAGATGAATTTGTATAATGTTAATCGTGATTTAGGTATATGAAGCGTTAATTATGATTCAAAATTATACTCCGAAATTCACTTTGGAGCACTTTAACGACAAAATTACGCGGATACACACTCGCGAATTTTTCAATCGCGTCGATATAATAATATTATACTCAATGTATATCGGGATGCACAAGTAAAGCCGAGATGATCGCGCCCGATAAACCGCGATGCAATTCCGGTTTCAATAATAACCGTGCTGCATTAAGCGAACATTCCATGGCTATCGCACTCGTTCGATATCATGACAATAACGTAATAACGAGACGTGCGCTAACAAATGTATCCTTTGATCTGTTCTCCAGACGGAGGATTCCCTACGCTCTTTTGCGCCTCGTTTTACCATTTCGCCATGCCGTTTCACCATACATGGCAAAGGGGAATCGAGCTGACACGCCGCGCGACCTGCGTGCTTTTGTTCTCGTTTAGCATACTATACCAGGCACGATTTATTTTCCTTGTTCGCCACCGCGGTGCTTTTCCGCATCGCGAATACGCCGCAACGGCGGCGGCGTATCATGGCCGTCAACGAGGGGGTTCTTTGGCGTCTGCGTATCCTCCCTTCCTTCAGCTGATTTGCGTCTTTGATACTGCGGCGAATAGCGCGAGCCACAACCGCGCCGAACAGCGTTCCCTCGTTGATCTCATTCACTGGAAATTCCAGCATACAGAGCGAGAGAATCGCGCTTTTCTGGAACTTTAACGGGATGTAAGTAACGACGTACAATTTTGCAATCATGTTTAAAGTATTCGATCGTTTTCCGCGTGCGATGGTAAACACGATCGTGAAAATTTTATGCTGGTGTAGAAGCGTGTAAGATCATATGCGTGGTTATGCATAAAAAGATACTATATCTATAAGAGTGAAAATTTTAAACCTGTTTTTTTTTTACTCGATAAAGGAACATAGACATTGAATTTATCTTCATAAAAATATAATTTGACGCTTTATTTTCGAAATAATTAGCATTTAAGACTACGCAATCAAAATTCGATATTATCTGAATTTTAAAAGTCGATAGCAGGAAACAGAGAACGATGGTTGACTGCATGGAACGATTTTACTAAAGTAACTAAAAATTCAGTTAGATGCAGATTTGAAAAGAATTTTGTTGAACCATAAAAATAATTATGTAGGACGCTTAAAATGGTTGCTAAAATGTAAAAACTTTTTACAGCATTAATCATCATACTTGAGTTCTATATAATTATTTGAATATTCCAACAAAATTATTTTCAGATCTGTGTGAGTGTGCATCTAGTTAAATTTTTTAATACTTCAGTAACTTTTTTCATTCCTATTCGAATTGCTTATAAAAAATTACCATTATAATCCAATATATATTTCTATTAAAATTTTAACTAATATCCAAAATACTCGGAAAGAACAGTTTTGTTGCAAAGATATTTAAAAATTTAACTGATCTGAAACTAGGATTTATATTGAACATTCTACTTAATTATATATATATTGTAATGGATCCAATAAAATTATTTTCTGCAGATCTGTATTTAACTAAACTTTTAAATACTTGAATAAAACCGTTCTTTCCGAAATTCTAATTACTAAAATGCTGGGTATGTAACAATTAGGTATGAGACACTTTATAGGTACTTTCCATTTGATGATACAAATCGACTCAAGTGTCGTTCTATCTTATTCACCAAATGCAGGGAAAGATAGAATTAATGCTGATGTTGACTTCTGTCACTAAATAGAAAACACCCTCTATACATATGTAAGAGAGAAAAATCTAAATCGGTGATTCAGATTCCACGGCGCGTCGCCGGCGTGTTGTGGCGTGCATTTCGTGTCATCGTTCTCTGAATAAGCGTAGCTAGGTCTGTCATCTGATTATAATTAGACTCCAGAAACGACTGGCGCGAGGAATCGTGCAACAGAAGCCAGACGCTGGGAAGCGGAGCACACCGTGTTGGCGTGCTGTTTACACAGCGGGCTTCCATGGAACAAGCGCGTGAAAACTTTCACGACCTTGCTGCGAGCTCCCGCCGTGTCGTCCTCATCATCTTCGTCGTCGTCATCGTCGTCGTCGTCGTCGAAAGCTCAACCGCGTAAAGCCATGACCCGGCTTCTCTCTCGCGACTCGCCACAATGGCGGCAAACGAGCTTGGATGGAGTCAACTATCCTTTCTGCTTTCCACCTCTTGCGGTGTTCCTCCGACCGACGCAACCATAAGCAACATTGTTGATCTAATGGACTTGGAAAATACATATATACACTCTTTTTTGTACCTTCCATACAATTTTTATAAATCTCACACACACATTTTATTATATATAGTTTCGGTAATTAACTTGATGATATAACGATGATAATATAACAATAATAAGAAAAAAGGATAATTTTATTTTATGTAACTATGTATTAATTATGGTTCTATATAGAATATAAATCATATATATTATCAAAACTTTTTTTATAATGACATTCACATACGTTTTATTTTATTTCGAATAATAAATTATCTTGCTTATAATTTTTTTAATTTAAAAACTGCAATCTTGAGGAACGAAAAAAGAGAACGACGATTATCATTCATTCGACTGCTTTATATCTCACGAATGAAATTTGTCTGAATGCGTATACTAGTTAACGATTTGTGTCACTTCCGGAGGGAAGTCAAACTCGAGCTAATTGCAAACCAACAAAGCAGCGCGGAGTTTCAACTCGATTTTCGCGATGCACGTCTCCAATGGCGATTAAAGTTGACTTCCAAGTTTTACGACGACCTCATTCGCGATGGCGGAAGTTAAAGCCCTGTCCGCAAAATATTATTGCGCCGGCCGTCGCGCGAGAGAGCTATCGAAATTAATTCTATAGCGAATTAAATTACACTCGGTCAGTTAAACATCCCGGCTATGTTTCATTACGGCCATAACGCAAGTTAATTGCCCTCGATTATTCATATGTATGAATGAACCGCGTTTACCCTTCGCTGCACTACCATTACGAGCATTAAGAACGTATTTAGTTATTAAAGTAACTCATACCAGAATTAATGTTGCATAATTATTCTACCTCGCGAATTATTTTAATGTGGAATTATAAGATTAGTTTATTACGATGCGTATATTATTTCTTTGCAATTTCCTTCCTTATTAAGATATTTTATGGGATGAAGTCACCGTTCTCGTTTCTTACTCGATTTTTATGACGCTGAAACGACTATCTCTTCGTGTATTTATATACATTATTTTGGTTAGTGTAGTGTTTTGTGGTGGCCTGATTTCATAGTGCTCTTTATAGCGTAACAACATTATTCTCACAGTACCGTAGTTACGAATATTTACGGAGGCTTTACGATATCTCTCCCACGCGAAAGGAGTTGATGCAGTCGAAGGCGGCTGGTTGGATTCGATGTTTACATATATCTGGAATAATCAAGGATGAGACTCGAAGATATTAACGAGGATGTTGGAAAACTTCAAACGTCATCTCTATCAAACCGATTCTCTGCTCTTTATAGATACTTTTTCCTCTGTTTAGATATATAATACGCGTTATTAATCGTCACTCGGGAAAATGGGTCGTGTGGAAAAATGCACGACTTTAAATCCAGAAGTTGAGATTTATTACAAACTGGATAAACTAAACCGGATGGTCGGTTGGTTAATTCCGTATTTTTATGCCACTAGTAAATCTTTTATTCAATATGTAATATTTTATTCAGTATAAAGTTGTTTATTGGTGACCAGGATAGAATAATCTCTTTGAAAGCTTTTAGAGTTCGACGTTAAATATTTTATCATAGTCCGTCGATTAGATTAATATCTGGATAAATTGAGAACATAGTTAAGAGACAGGCCGGTAACGAAACTCCTGCATGCGTCTTTAGATTTTAACGAGCGAAGAAATCCCCCGATTTTGCAGGATACTTTTGGCAATTATGTTGTTTACCGAATAGAAGATAAACATCAACTTTGGTCGAAAGCGACGACTAGAATTTGGAACGATCTTTGGGAAAGAGTCTAATGTTTGACAATGTCCGGACAGTTTCTGCCCGGCAATAAGAACAAATCACTTCGAACTTCGAGACGAAGATCGAGCGATCGTCGTCGATCCTCCGTGAATTATATAAAACCCCTTCGAGGCGGCTTCCGAGGGACATTATCGGAAAGCCATTAATTAGCATTCAAGGTTCAGTGCATGCAAGGTCGTTTTGCCAAGGGGATACGGATGAGGGCGAAGGTCGTCGAGGAAGAACCATCTCTCTCGTCGCGAGAGATACTTTCAACTCTTCCGCCCCCGCGGAGTACTTAATTAACCGCGCCGTAATTAATGATGCATCGCCCTCCTAATCCTTTCCGTGGAATAATATCCTCACGCATATTTTTAAAAGCGCATTCACGCAAAAACTTCTATAATTAACGTTCAAGGTACGATGCAAAAGGGATCGTAGCAAAAATAGTTTAATAATCTGTATAACTAAGTCGCAATATTGATATTAATAAAGTTAAACGAGAACTTGAGGTATTCTTTTATGAGTTATTCTTATCGAGCAATTATGTCTTAGCCTTCTGCTTGCAATCATTTTTTCATTCCCTCCATCCACAATCTGGATCTTTATGTCCAGCTCAAGTTTTTTTACTGTTTTTTTTAGACTTTCAAAATTAAAATGTAGAAAAATTTAGAATATATATACTTTTCAATGTCTTTATTACATTATCCAATAATTTTTAACTCGAATGGTAAAACCTTTATTTAAAAAATTAATATATCATATATAAATCTTATTTCAAAGTAAAGATATATAAAAATAATCAAATATATAAATGTATAAATAATAAAATAAATAAATATATTGAAATATATATTTGAGCAAAAATGTAAATTTGTTTAAAGACTTATAATTAGCAGTAAGAGAATCGAACTTTGCTTTTCTTTATTTTAAAGAAATTTGAAAGTTAAATTTCGCTTGTTCTAAAAAAGCCCATATTGTAGACATAAGATTAAAGTAATGCATTTATTCACACAGTATGCGCAGTTATTTTCGTCTATTATAAATACGAATAATATTCCGGCGTTACATCCGATTATATCGTGTATATTCTAACATACGAATCTTTGATCACGTTCACGCTCCAAGTTCACACTACGCGTTCGGCTTTACTCACAAGATGTCATTAACGTGCCGTGACGTTATACGGCATTTAACGACATCATTAACTCCTAATGAACACTTCTACAAACTTTAACGATGTTACGCTCTATCATTGTTAATCCTACAAGAATCCGAATGCGAATTGCGACCTGCTTGTCGCATTTCTTAATTGCATGTGTTAACGGATTTTTTAATAAAAGATGATCATAAAAAATGAATGTATATTAAAAAATGATTTTATTTAAAAACACTTAAAAATTTATACTCTTTAAAATTTTTAGAGTAACTTTATGCAAAGTGAAATCTCACCCCTAAAGATTGAAAATTGTGTGACTCTTTTTCAAAACAAATTCAATTTTAACTCTTTAGAATAAGATTTCATTTCAATAAATTTAGGGAGTAATTAAAAATATAGATCTGAAAGTAATTTTTTATTGGATTATCAAAATAATTATGGGGGAAGCGCAAACATAATGAATAATGCAGCAAAAAAATTTGATACTTTGGTAAAATGATTTTCAAATTTGTATCTAGCTAAATTTTTTGACACTTCAGTAAAATCAATCTTTCCGTGTAGTATAAATTATATAATTCGTGTTTGCTAAAAAGGATAAACTACCATCCCCTATCTTATTACGTTCATAAAAGAGACGATGGGGAACTGAATTTCTGGAATTAGTTCCAACATGAAATGATTGGGTTTATATTATTACAACGTAACGAACTCTCAGGGGGCCACGTCATCTGACGAGACTTCAAAGGGAATTTAAAGGGTTAAATTTCGTTTATATTCTCTCCGGAGAAAGGCACGTGTCTACGAGTGCCTTCACAAGGAGAGGAGCATTCACATCCTCGCGCATCACGTCGGGGGACATTGACGGGATTCGATATTCGGTGACGGGTTCGTATCCCGCGGCATAACGCGAGAGATACATCCTTTGATTGGCTGCTGTCAAGGGCGGCCTCCACGGAGGCGTGAAACAATATCACGAGAATAGCAAGGACAAAGAAGAGCCGGCGGACGCATTCGTCTTAATTTTCCAGCCGGTAGCACGCATGGAGCCCCGGCTTTTTTTCCCTCATCTTCTCCGCCCCTATTGATGTAATATCTAATTCTCGGAGGGGTTTGTGGTGAATGAAGCGAATACGCCGAAAACAAGAATTGCCGATTCGAGGCGGTCGTGCGAGATTTAACGTCGGTTCTTCGCAAATTTGTTTGTGTACAAAGTAAAGATTCGAAGAAAACAAAAATAAATTCGAAAGAAAAATTATGTTATTGCATTATATATTAAGAGAATATCCCAATGATTAAAACTCTCAAACTTTATTTACACATAATGTGATTTATGTACGTAAATACTCGTTTCTCCGAAAACGAAAATTTCACGAAAGCGACGTAAGACACGTGTATATAATGTACAAACGTATATATTTCTACTTCTTTTTTTTGTACGGTACATGCAGTCCGACAATTGGGAAGCAGAACGTTACGACAGTTTTTCGTGCAGATATATCTCTGGAGAGAGAAGATAAACTCTCGACGCAAACTCTCGGATAACGACTGCAGTCGCGCGAGCGAGGGAGTCGAGGAAACGGTGACGAAGAGAGAGAAATGGAGAAGGAGATAGAGATCCGCCGAGTACTCTGCCTAGCATATCCGCGTGATAGTCACTCATAGTCTCCAACTGAGCGTGCCCGATCCTGCTGCTTGAACTTCCACTGTTCGCCTACACAAACCGCCGATATAACTATGAGAACGGCGGCTCGAGAGCGCTAAATTATTCAGGAACGACGCGATTCCCGCGCTTGTCGACGACCTTCTGCGCTCACGAGATTACCCAGAGCTTTCACGGCAGACATGGGCAGCCTCTTAAGAGCTTTCGACGAATCCTCGTCATGTGAACAAGCGGATGATGATGATAATGACGCCGTTTGATAATACCAACAAATATATATGTTTTCTTAACTGTAATTACGTAAGACGAAGTTGTCAAGCTTCATCAATCGAAACGAAAAAAGCGAGTTTATTAAAAAAAATCGCAATCCCAGAGTAACTTCATATAAAAATAGGATTTCTGTTCCATAAATTTCTCCATCACTTCTTCAAATAAATTTTCACGATTTTTGAATTTTTTTTGTATTTTCGTCATAATTTGAAAATCGTTAAATATTTTGTAGAGAAAGCAAGCATAGCAATGTAAATCATTGTCAATGTCATGTTGATACTGCTTGCATTTAATTGTCAAATCGGTAGTATGATATTTCAAAACTGCGTAAATGTGATATATATATGCATATCGAACATCTTTAAAACTTATTTTCCAATTTTGAAAATTTTTTTGACATTTTCCTGATTTTCCTGACCGTTTTCAATTTTCCTGATTTCGAGTTTTGCGGTAAGTCTGAAGAGAGTTTCGTAATCTATTACAACACAACTGCAAGAAAGATATGTAATTAACGTAGAGAAAGATTTACGAGCTATAGATATATTGTGTGAGTTGCTACAATTAAGAGCTTCGAGAACTCATAGGACTCCGGAGTGTGCTATCTCCAAGATTAAGAAAGCACGGCGAAAATAAATCGCAGCCGATCCAAGAATCTTTCACGGCACGAATCCTTCGAGTCCTTAATCGGATACGCGGCGGAATCACCGGAGATTGATTTCTCTTCCGTTCTCAATCTACGGGATCACCGATCATACTCGGGCAAGGTCGACGTAGCGGCTTATTTATTACAGATAATCCTAGAATTGAATTCGGCAGAACGACAGGAATCTTTCTTTCGTCTCATCACGAGGTAGCGCCCTTTTTTTCACGGTATAAGGATTACAAGAGAAAAGAAGTAGAAGATAGGAAAGACGAGAAACTGGTCCGATGATTGGAAAGAAACCTTTTTTAACCCTTTTCAGACCCTTCGAAAAGATAAAAGCTCACTCGACAGCTCTCTTGTTTGGTTCGACACTTTCATTGTTCTCTCGTCTTTTCTTTTCCGTTACGAACGTAATATCTAAATTGTGTCCTTCGTTACAGTTTCTATTTGTATCTAAATTTTGTATGATTTGATTTTACAAGGACACATACCTGCATTTATAACTTTATTTTAACTTACACGTCCGTTTTTTTAAATGATTATGTCTTTCATCAAAAGCTTCAGTATATTGTATCTCCAACAGCACATCGAATACGTAACAAAAATACATACCAAATCCCTGCGTGCATCCCATAGCCATCATTCCTTTCGATCGAGGAAGACGTGCGTTTTCCCGCTTTCCGCATTGGTGGAGGTATCGTAAAGCTTCGTCGTGTCTAAGCAAATTTTATGGCGGGATTTCGCGTGTTGGCGTTATAGCGCGAAGCTGAACGAAGCGACGATCGTTCGAAGTAAACCGAAGAGACGGCGAAATATCTGTATTAGATGATCGACATTTCGTTTCACTTTTGTAGCAATAGGTATACATTTTATTTAATTTTATACTTCAAAAGCTTCGTGCAGTTATTAATTTAGTAACCACGCGAATTGATCAATGTATATTAATGAGAAAAATCAACGGTAACAAGATCAGTTTTATAATGCAAAATATTCGGTCTCTCTAAATAAATTTCTACTAAACATATCGCTATTTTTTCTATCGCGTTAAACAGCAACTCTTCACATTCGAGAGTGCATATTCCAATATTTTCATGAGCAGTAATAAAAAAAATCATCACTATGCAAATGTAACGAGAGAAAGAGTGAGAAGGGAAACACGATGAACAAAATAACGCATACGCTCGATAAATCTTTTATTACGATGTACAATTTATCGTTCGGGCTTTTCCGTCTTGCGATTTATTGCAGGAATTTATCGCGGAGGTTCGGGTTATCCCCGAAAATCGCTACGATTTCAGGGGAGGTCAATTCGAACGGCTCGTCACTGTAAGCCTCTTAATTTCTCCCGGAAACAATCGAAAACCACCGACCGCCATCGAAACGTCGAACTCAATCATTTTCCTCGCCCCATCTCCGACGCAATAAAACCACCGCAGGGGATGAGTTATTCGCGGGAGGTGGCAGGACGAAACTTGCAACGGTCGTATTTTAATCCTTGACGACATTTGATTTTTGCATTGCATTGAACTTTAAATTATTGATTGACAAGATAGAAGGTATTTATTCGATTTGCATCGGTTTTCACAATCGCATTTATACTTATTCGATTGAAAATGCTTGACGAACTTCGTACACCGTTGCGGTTATAAATCTTCAATTTTTTTGTGTGTATTGCTGACTCGATTGAAAATCGATGCTTGACGAACTTCGTACACCGTTGCGGTTATAAATCTTCAATTTTTTTGTGTGTATTGCTGTTATCAACCGCGATAATTCAATCGTACCGTTGTCTAGTTTCGGAGAGGCGGAAAAAAAAACCTCTTCAATTAGAATCTAATGATGTGGAGAGATCGGCATTTCGGCAGCGTCGAAATATATTGCCGCTCGAATGCGTTCCCAGAGAATGAACGCGTCGATAGAACTCGCAGAGTGTACATTCCAAATTTGATCGCCGAAAGTGGACCATTATTGGTATTGCAACCGCGCGTTTCAATATTGTGCCGCCGCGATTAAATGTTTAACATCAAACGGCAAATAAAATATTGAACGTCGTACCGTCTGATCGAATGAAAATATTTCGCAGCTTTCCCTTAGAAATGTATTTCGATGTTCAAACAACGTGTGTTGTTAATAAATAAATAAGCACAAACTACAGAGCCCGAGGGTATATAATCCTCCGGCGGATTGTCGATCTAATCAAAAATTCATTTACATCCATTACGAGGCCCCGATTATTACATCATATGATTTTCAAATGACAGTTCACGGATTCGTCAAATACGAGCCAGTAATTATCGCATTTACAATTAATAGTAAAACAGTGATTATAAAATAAAGTTTAATGTACATTTATATTATAAGGAATCATATCCATCTTCTCTGATTTTTCTGACTAACGGAGATTACATTAAAACATATATCCGTTACTCACTGCATATATAGACGAGCACAGTTAATAATTAACTGAAACCTTCCTGTCCCTCGTCATTTCTCGAAATCAATTGCAAACCGCAATACTTTCCTCCTGAACGCGCCGCACCGCAGGGGTGATCCGCACCCCCGCAAGGACGACAATCGGGCTCGACGGGAATGGTGTGGGGGCTGCGTGGGTGTATTTAATGACATAAAGAGCAGCGTTCCGCACACGTGTTAATATCCGTCGTCGTTCCGTCCGAGAGGACGATCGCCCCTCGTATTACTATAGTCCACCTAAAATCCGCCCGCTCTCCCCCGACGGCGGAAGTTGCACGGTAAAGCCTTCGTCAACCCTTCCCGGTCGCGTGGCGGCGACGGCCCCCTGCGGGTGGCGAATTGTTTTTGATATTCGAAACGGAACGAATCCCGGCACGTCGCGCTTCGCCAAGCGCGCAGCGCGAAACGAACTCGAGCGGTTCACCCCTTTTCCCGTTTCTCCCCTTTCTGCTCGGTTCTTTCGTGAAGTTACGCGGGGTAGTTGTATCGAACATGGGATAGTGACGCTGATTGGGGAGGAGGCGAGACTTTCAGCAAATTATTAGACAGACGACAGGAGACAGAGAAAGAGAAAAGGTAGAAATGTGCAACGTATCTATTAAAGACTTGAAATAAAATAGAAAAGCGATAAATCAATGATCAATATAATGTAAAGATCGATACATGATTACATCAGAGTAATCAGGAGATTGATATAATTATAAAGAAATATATCATATTTGATTTATTTTGGCGTCGATATTAATTTGCTGAGACTACAAATCTATCTTGTTTTTGAGAGTTTCGTATTTGGATTTTTATTCTTTCTCTTTCTCTTCTACGAATGAATTGTATATTATTTTTCGGCGCGCAAATAAATTGAATGATTATGAACAACGAAGGCATGATTCCGCCGCGGAACAAAGCTGACGAGGCAGGAAATTAAAAAAAAAATTTTGCACGTGGATAGTGTACCATCGAGAGCTAACGCCGACACAAAATGCGGTACGAAAGATTGAATCTCGCGTCGGTCGGCGAAACGGCGCGCTCGCGTAAAAGAAATAAATGCGGAATGAAATTCTCATTTTAAAAAATTTGTTACGGGACCACGCGCGCATGGAATTAGGTGACTGTAATATTTTCCAATTTGCCTTCGTGCAATATTTACGGGCGCATAAATGAATCGCTCCCGTAAATCAATTTGTATCTCAACGAAAAATGTCATGAGCGCCACGTATTATCGCATTAAATGATATCATTATATCGACATTGACGTCAGTCTTATCATTAATTATATCTCACCACCATTCAATCCCGATGAGAATCGAGCCCAATAATTGCACAATTTCGTCAGTTTAATGAGATTGTATGATTTTTATACTACTTATTAAATTGTCATTCTCACAACAAACATGATAGACACGTTTGACATGAAATATATATATGTTTATTGGATCAAACCGTAAGTTTCGCGCTCTCGCGTGTGGTTTAATAATAATTTTTAATTTCAAATTTAGAAACGTGTTTTTTATTCCGGATGTTTCTCTCGGAGTATAATTTTTATATTCGTTTACAAAACATATTATAAAGATAAAAAGTAAAAATGAAACCGCTTAAATTAAAAAAAAAACCTCTGATAAAATACTAAAAATTTTACTGTCGTATTTAGTTAAATTTGCTATATTATTAGATAATAAACAACAAAACAAATAAAATTTAGTATTACAAATGCACTGAACATGAATATTATTGTTTGTATTGTGCTCTAATGCACCGTAAACTCCACACATTTTGCTGCGATTATAACGAGCAACTAGTATACTTCACTAGGTTACTGGATTGCAATCAATTGCGGTCTGACAACGAGCGGCACTACTCCCAAGTACGTTTCGGAAAGCGAAGACAAATGCATCTCCCTAATGCCTCATCTTGCTGCGCATCCCGTGTCCTTTTCACTATATAGTCAAACTAAAGAGGAAATTATATATCGCCCTTCGCACCTTCTTGTCAATGATATCCTTGTCGCAAAAGTATTTTCCGTGATGCTTAGCATAAAAACACGCAACTGTAAACTATAACTGTGAACTATAATCCTACATTCTCTACGAACAACTACAGTCCCCGATTTATCATGCCCGTGTATATACATGATATAATTATGTTATACGAGCTTAGCTGAGACATTTTTATTTAGAGTCTAATAATTTAATTCCCGGACGAGAATTAATACGTAAAATTCAGGAAAACTTAATTTTTGAGATACGCATTATAATTATTCAAATAAGAATCATTTAAGTTCATAAAAAATACATCGTTTGTGAGATATATTTGATATGCGATTACATTTCAAATGTCAGCTTCTATCTGTAGCGAGAACGACAATCTGAAATAGAACGGAGCGATCGGTATGAGAATCGCACGAGGATCATTACTCTTCTGTTCCTATCGTTCCGTCATCCTTATGAAACCACAGGATTCGCGACTAAAAGCAACACCTGGCATTCCGTCAATTCCGTGGCAGTGGGTTAGTGGTCCGTATAACCAATCGCACAGTAACTCGCGTTAAGTCACGATACTCCCAGGTGCGAGGTTTCGGCGTGCGAAGACAAATGTGCTTCATCTTCCCCGCGCAAGTCCTCCTTCCACCCTCTCCGTGCTCGGGGTTGGAAAATTACGTGTTGCGCGTAACGAACATTAAAGCCAGTAACATTGTTCACGTGGGATTAGAGCTAAAACCGCGAGATCTCATTCTCCGCGGAGCGGACGACACCGCTGTAGATTTCTTCCACGTCTCCTTCTCAGTAGATGTCGGCCGATTCGTTTCGCAACGGATGAATTTTCGTGATAAATCGACTTCGAAATTTATTACTAACCTCCGAGAGGAGGAAAGGAGAATAGAATGCAATTCCCTTTCTGTTGTAAAAAAAAAAAAAGTGACCACTGCCAATATCCTTAAACACGTATTTATCAAGAAATATATTATATACTATAATATATATAGAAATATGTGAAAACGATATCTAGTAAACTCGAAAGCAAAATCGCGCTAAAGTAATTTATAAAGATGAAAGGAATAAGGAAAATGAAGGAGAGAGATATCCACGCTGTTTCATGGCAAACGAAAGCGTGAAGCACCATAGATTCCTTCGATAGGATTATTCCGGCTTTCACGAGGCCGGATATCATTAGATTCACGGCGAATGATGCCTTGATCTAGTGATTACAAATGCAGAGTGGGATGATTTGCATGACGTCGAACTTAATGTAAATCAATCGCATCAGCTCCAGATCGAATTGCGCATATAGGTGATCAAATGATATCCCTTTCCTCATCAAACGATAACATTATGACGTGAAGGAAGGATATTATGAAATTATCTTAGAAAGTTATTAATATTCCTTTTTCATTAAAAGTAATGATATTAATATTTATAAAATATTAAGTATCTAATATATTGAAGATAAAATTATTTTGAAGCTCCGTTAAGATGTTCTTATAAAATAATTTATGAAATTTATATTTATGAGTGTGCGTCTTAAAGAATATTATACTTGATTTTATATATTTCTTGGAAAAAAAATTTTTTTTAAACGGTAACATAAAAGGAGTCTCTCGTGGAATTAAAGGGGAATGATTCACAGATGCTACCCTTTCCCTCTCAGTGATACCTGAGCGGTCGTCAAAGGCATCATTAGGAAGAAAAGGGCGCTGCGATATTCTCGCCCCTTAAAATCTGTGGGACGGTAGACATTACGTACAATCGAGGGAAAACCGAATTTTCCGTTAAAATTGCATTGAAGATTCGTTCCGTCTCGAGTGGAGACGTCCGTTCTTAAAGACTTTTTATGAAACCCGGAAACAGGCAAAATTGCACCATTTGCTATTTGAGAAGCCTCCGACTGTCGGTGTCTATTTTGCGGTCAATATAAAAACGAGACTAATATTTTTTACTGTACCTTTCGTCGGAAGTTTTTATTGCCCAGAGAAAATGGAACATTCAGAGCAACAAGGAAGGCAATGCAGGGATAATTCTATTCGATATTCATATCTTCGAGAGACTATCTACACATTCTGTTTGGGATTTCGCGCGCAGTTATGCTGCGGGTAAGCAAACAGATCGACTGACTAATATGCATCTCCGTTCGCGCCCACGCTCGCACGTATCATGTCGCATTAATTACGCACGTTATTCGCGTCCGACACCTCGGATCGCGGATAAGAAACTTTTCATCGAACCTCTGGAGGCAGGGCACGTGGGCGTCGGTGGGCGTCCCTCGATAATAAATGTAATCCGAGGAGGGAAAAGGCGATGAGGAATCCTCTCTTCACCTTTCTTTTCTCTTTTTCTCTTCTCAAGGTGAGTCCTCGCCTGGATTCCTTCCGCACGAATACTCTTTGGCGTCCTCGCGACATCCGAGAAGCCGCCAAAGGGATCATTAGGGATGACGAAGAGGGACGTGATCCACCACTCTTAGGTGTATGCACTGTACTCCGTCTTTAACCTTGCGGCCAGAATGAAGGTGCCACTCCCGCGGTATAAAATTCGGGATCGGCTCTAAAACATTCCTATAGTTACATAAGAGTGTCTTTGGAATTGCCACTCTTTTCTCAAGACAATACATCGAAGAATAATCCAAGAGAAATGTATGAAAGGGAGAGAGAAAGGTAAATGTTCTTTAGATTTTTAATGATTCTTTAAAAAGTTTGAAAAATCGATATTTCTTTACTGAAAAAAATGTATAAAGAGAAAGAAATCAGTCTTTAAGAATCGTATTCATAGTTACGATTCAACTTGAAATCCAATTTAAGCTAAATTTAAATCAATCTTTTATTTGAAAAACGCTTCTCAAACCACGATTTAATAAATTCGATAGGTTTAACTTTTGATTTAAACCTAACTCGCCTGAAATGAGGATCAATCGTGGAACAATTTAAAACTATAAATAAGAATTTAAAACGTTTATAGTATTAAACGCTCCAAATGACTCAATGATTTTTACCAATCAAATGATTTCAGATCTAATCTCATTTTTTCTTTAATTTCAATGAAATATTAAATAATTGTTTATTTACAAATCTTGACAAGAAAGAGCTTTTTGACAAATGCAGAAATTGCACCAGTCTGTGAGACTTTGGAATACTAGAGGAGTAATCTATGAACCCGAGGGAAACACCTTTCACCTCCATCCGGAAGAGGGGGAACGAGACCGACCCGATATCATCTTTCTCCTTCCTTCTTTTTTCTCTTACTTTTCTGCCTCCGGATTTTCATTCTACGACGGATCCGAGCGATAAAACGCGCGCCGAAATCGGCACGTTCGGCCAGAAATTGGATGGATCCTCCATTCTGTCGGACTTCGACACGATGTAGGATTTACCGTCCGAAGGGAATAAGGGAATAACGCACCGAGAGTCCTTCTCGTTGCGTTCTGTACGGCAGCTCGTTACACATTCATCGTTTTGCGCAAAAAGGAATTCCTCTAAAAATTTCCTTCTTCAAGATAACACTTAAGTGCGAATTAAAAATTTGATAGATCTTATTTTCAATCTTTTGCGTTTATTGAAGTATATAAGAACCTAATTAATTTGATAAGTAAAACATAATCACAATATATTTGCCATCTCAATTGTCTAAAAAATTATTATAAATGACGCATCGATACGATCCACTATTTCTCTCATGGTGATGGTGATTCTATTTCGAGTCTGAGAATGAAACGAAAAGAAACGATCGATCTTAGGTGGAACTCAGCCAGCGCTGTCGATCGGGGAAAGTCACCGACGATTCACGTTAAGCACCGAGCTAACTCGAGTTATCCACTTACGCATGAATTAGGCGAGCCCACGGGACGCGTTAAGGGGAAACCGCGTCGAGAAACCGCACACCTATAACGGGAGGGGAAAGTTCCTTCGTGTCCTCATCATCATTCGGTCAGAGAGAGAGAGAGAGAGAGAGAGAGAGATCTTGTTGTCGGGAACTTTCAGGATTAATCGTTATCTCGCACCATCCGGTTGTCTACTATCACTTTCGCCTTCTCCTTCTCCTTCAGGCGCCCTATAGAAATGACTGATTCGTTATACGTGTACTCGATCGGACGTCTTTTCCTGCCAATTTCCTTATGGTCACGTTCCTTGTGAGCCCTTTCTCTCCCTTGTCTTTCTTTTTGCTCTCCTTAGGGTGTTTGAAGGTCGAGAATCTCTCTCTGCGGCGAAAATGCGTTTTCGAGCTTGGTAACTCAGTTAAGAGTAAAGGTTAAATTGGATTTACTCGTTCATGGAAACACAAATGTTACTAATATAAAGAGCGTTACGAAATATCGAAGTCAGAATGTAGCTGTCCGATACGCATATTAATTTAACGAGTACAAATATTAGTGTCATTAATAAAATGCTGTCGTCTCTTAAGAAACGAGAATTCCCATTGCATCTTTAACTTAAAGTAGAACTGGAACTTTTTGTATAAGGATCGTTCATTTCATTTCTGCGCGTACCTTTTTCTTTTATTTGAAAGAAGTAATTCATGTATGAAAACGTCAAGATTCTCTACGGAAAGAGATCGAAGTACTACCACTTCTTCGTAAAGAAGGAGCTCGGGGCGATGTCGAGTTCAACCGCATCATCTCCTTGCTCCTTTTCCGCACTCCTCGAGGCGATTCGATCGATTCGATCGGGTGAGGGCGACCGGTTGCAAGCAACTGAGCGATGCGATTGATCGAGTTACGGGGGCGACTCAGAGATCCACGATCTCGTTTGTTGAAATCCGGAGACGGGGAACGTGGATTCGCTTTTACGCGGAAAAATCTGTGTCATTCGTTTAACGGAGCCGCGCACTGGCATCCGACTTTTCCACGGGATTGCAACGTGCGATTCGATTCGCTCCGTGGGCGAATTAATTTTATCCTTCGCTTATCAAGTTGCACGCGCGCTTTAAGATGGTTCTCTCCGGAAGAGTGCTCCCGTGAAGCTCAGCTTTCCAAGAAAGTCTGAACATTGTTGATAGGCGAGTAGCCGCTTTCGTTATCTTGTGTCCCTTCGTATACTCGAGAATTTATTCTCTACGGATACACATACATATACATATGCATGTATGTATATTATATACTATATATATGTGTGTGTATGTAGAGAGAGAGAGAGTTTATTTCTTTAAATTCAAACATATTAATCAAAATTTTTCTGTGTAAAGAATTAATACGATCCATTTCCAAGTCCGATAATTGGTAGTATGTACAATAATAATACATTGAAGATTTGTCAACTATTAAAGATAATCATCTAAACTATTATATAATAAATAAATATATATATATGGTATAGTTTAATTATCTAATCTATATACGAAAAATAATTTTACTGAACTATTTAAAATTTTAACTATTATAGATGCGCAATCTGAAAATAATTTTGTTAGAATAATTTTGAGATGGTCTAAAAAATTATTTTTAGGCTGTATTCAACTAAATTTTTAGATATTTTAACAAAATTGTCCTTTCTGTGTAGAATACAATACAATAATTCGTCTATTTTAAGTGTAGAAGAATCAGTCTGTCTTAAAAATTAATATCTATTCGCTTTATTTTTAGATTATAATTTTGTTTCTATTTTCTAATTCTATTTTCTAATTGTATAATAAATTATAATTGTGGAAATCAATTTATTCTTTTTGTAAAAGGATTTTTACGTATTACATCAAAAGAATTATCACAGAGCTATTTCGCTAATATCAGTCCATGAATTCCTTGATCCATATTGTGACAGTCTGATAGTACGCATCGTATCATACATCAGGGAATACGAATCCGTTTCCGATCGCGTTGCAAAGGAACGTCACGGCCGGCCAGCATCCGTTTTATTGGTTACCATTGGTCTCGATCGTGCGCGTTCCGGCGCATTGGCTCTCGCCATCGGCAAAATTCGACCGTCCAGGTAGCGTTATGCTCGACCACCGCTGTTGATACGTCCGCCATGGAAATTATCGCGACTATGGCGAATGCCAGCATGTGCTTAACAGAGCTTAACTGAGCTTACGACCGGCCTCTCAAAGAGTCCGATACTACGAAAACGTATCGCTTCCACGAAAATTCTAAACCCGCATTTAGTGCACGTTGGGATTTTATGTGTTCCGACATCGCCTGTGCTGATCGCAATTAAGAATTTTTATTATTTACTCTCCTTCTTTTCTGTAATTCTATTTGCGGTCGAATACGAGATTTTCAAGCAAGAAAATAATATGTACTTTGTCATAAAATAATGGTGATATTATATATTTACTTTATAAGAAGTGTATGTAAGAACCATATAAGTTGTAATCTCGTAAAAGAACTGAGAGTAAATTTAATTGATTTATCATCATAGATAAATTATTTGTAAATTTTATCACACTTAATATATTGATTTTCTTAAATTTTAAAATTATTAATTATGTGTATATAGCTATCAATTTTTAAATAATAATTCTTGTAAAGTCTTTAAGATCTTATAATTATGAAGTTCTCAAGTAATGAAAAATACACATCTTATTATAGTAGAAAATAAGAATAAAATGAATGAAACATGTGCAATTATTAGATTTATGAAATGTAATCAATGACGCATTCTGTAATTGAGAGATACACGCATATCGATCGTGATCCCGATTGGACCGTTGATTGCGCAAACGGCAAGGTCCCGTAACGAATCGTTGTACACACTATGGACACGAATTCTCTCTGTCCCTCCGGCGCTGGAGTAACGCATGCAAATCCCTGAACAAATGCGTAATTAACGTGTCCTAAACTGTCGTGAACCAGTTACGGTAAAGTGCTTGTCAGCAGACAGTAGAAAAGAGGAGAGGACGACATAAAAAGAGTGTAAAATAAAATTTATTTTCCTAATAATATTCAAGATGTCATCTAAATTAAAAGAAAAAAATGTATCAAGAAAATGCATTAATTACATGACATAATCGGTCACCTTCGGAAATAGACTTAAGTAAAAATTTGTTATTGATATATCGGTGTTATATCATTAACGAAACCAATCAAAGAAAAAATTGAAAATGAACAATATGATCGAAAAATATAAATAAAGATAAGCAAAGAGAGAGGGAGGGAGATAGTTAAATCAACGAGATGATTTTCGATTCAACTCCAACATTCCACCACCCTTTTCCCTCGTGTATTTCTATCTGTCTCGTAGTCTCATCTCCTGCTATTGTTGCCCCCCACGGTTTATGCTAATGTCATGCCACTGAATTTAACGTCTCGCGTGTATGCTCGTTTGCGTTTCGTGCGTCAGACGCGGATACGCCCACGTGCGTATGAACTCCGCGGGGGTCGCTTGCAATTGAACCACGGGGGTGAATATCTGAATCAATAATATATCCTGGACATTATAATTGTAGCGGTTCATTGTTAGACATTATTGTTATATCAGTATCATAGTTTAATGTAGCGACGATGTAATTACCGTTATTTCGTTATTCAAAGATAATACAGGAACACGAAAATACATTTAAAATTAAACAGCTTCCCTATTTTCTTTTTCTATCCGTGTATTTCTATATCTATGCCTAGTCTTTTAATGTCTTTGATTATAAATTATTCAAATACTCATTGAAAAAAAAATTTTGTTTGAAAATGAACGAATCAGAATTTTCTAATTAAATTCATTAGAATTCTAGTTCTTGTGTGAGTTCTGGTTGTGATACAATATTTATAATAAAATCTACTAGAATCTTTATTTTTACTAGAATAATTATATGTTAGTCAGAATTCTAGTATAGATTTAATCAGAAGATTCTGATTCGTCCATCTTTCACCAAGATTTAGATATTCAATTCTACCAGACAATTTTTCTCAGTACTTTTTTTGTGTATTTTTATATATAGAAAAATAAAAAAATATGCTCTTTCTATTCATAAAATTAATATTTTTACAAAATTAATATTTTACAGAATTACCATTATTTTTTACTAACAAGCATTTTGAGTATAGCGAAACAAAGGTATAATCTATAGAGAACGTCTCCCTCTATCTCTATCTCTGCCTTTGCATCCCCAAAGTATTCAATTCATAACGCGACGTATTATTCGTACACGCACACGCGTACATATATGTATGTATACGTATTCAGAACATATACCTTTGGTAATATAATATGTATACATGTTTCCCTGCACTCAGGCCGCGAGATCGCATTACTTGATATCGATTGTACCCAGTGCGGAGCGAAGGGAGTCTCCTCTTTCTACTTCTCCCATTCAATCCCACCGTCTGTCTCTTCTCCATGCCATCCTCCTTTTTTTACGCACGCTCGAGCTTCGTTAACGACCACACACTAATTAATCGGAGCGTTGCCTGATTGAGATGCCGAACGATACCTTCGTTGTAGCATGCGGATTAAAAGAATGGAGGAGGAGAGAAGGCAAGTCCAAAACTTATCCGGTAACACAAGCAAGGCATCTTTGGTCCACCAACGAGATCGGCCTTCAGATACCACATTCGTACGCTGTGTCTACCCCCGTGGCGGTCGATTAGGGGAACGATTATGTGTACAAACCTCTAGAGAGAATCTTGTCCGAAAATCCGAGATTATTTGGAGTTTCTAACGAGCCAGGCGCTCGCAATATCTTTGCCACTAATATCGTTTTTAATAGAATAATGTACAATTAATCACACAACACTGCAACAGTTTAATCAAAGCTATATAACATTTTATTATAATTACTTTTTAAATTGGGAATATTTATTTCTCGAATATTTCAATCGATAGGTCTTTTACTTCGAATAAATAAGAATGGTACGAGAACTCAAGGTTAATTCGGCGTACGTCACATTTTACGCTGAAGAAACATTTTTACATTCGCGAACGAGCTTACTGCGAATTTACGCACTATGTGAGCCGATAGCGCGCGCGACGAACGAACCGTTGAAAACGTTCCTTTTTCTCTTTTCTTTTTTTCTATTCCACGAGACGAGCAATTTCAACGAGAGCAGATGACGTCTATCCAATAATGCACACATCGTCTAGCTGGTCGGCCGGAGCGCGATAGAGGCGACCGGCGGCGCCGAAGAACAGTAGCCCGCTCACCGATCCATAAACAATCCCGCGATGTTATCGCTTCTCCACTCTCGAGCGAAGGGCATCCTCGAACGAGGATCGATCGATCCTCGCGCCATTCTGCCGCTACACGCTTGTGTGCGTACACGCGTCGAACAGACTCCGTTTAATTGATATATCGTTGTCTGATCGGGGAACGCTATCTCTCAACTTCATCTGATGGTGCAGCGGTAAAAATATACACGCGACACCGAGTACATTTCGCAAATACTCGAAGTTGCTTTCACGAGTCGCAGAGAGAACAGGAAACGCAGAGGTTCCTCTCGATTCCTTAGCGCTAAACATCTTGTTATCACTCGTCGCGATCGCAGAATATTTACTTTAACCTTCCGTCTGCAATATCATATTTGTCCGATCAGAGAACACTATCTCTCAACTTCATCTGTTGGTGTACCGGTGGAAATGTACACGCGACACCGAGTACATTTTGCAAATAGTTGAAGTTGCCATCGCGGACAAGAAAGGCGGAGGTTTTTTTCTGGATTCCTTAACGCATAAATATTTCTGTTATCATTTGTTGCGATCGCAATATATCATTTTAATCCTTTGTCTGCACAATCATATTTTTTTATTTCCTTCGTCTGCAATTCAAAGTCATTTTTGTACATCTAGCTTTTTTGTTGTTCTAGGCTTTAAAAAAAATGTAAAAAAAACTCAGAGTTACTTTTCAACGTCTCTATTACATTACCAAATAAATCGAAATGGTACTTTCCTTTATTTCAAAGAAATTTGAGAGTGAAAAAGATGTAAATGGAGAGTTAAATTTCTACTGAAGAGAATGTACTGCCAATGAGCTTAATTTGTGCATTATTTCTCGTATTATTGTATAAAAAGTTGGTTAATATATTAATTTTATATATTTCTAAGCATTTTTTTTAATAATAATGAAAAATAGTCGATTTTAAACATCTCACATTTATATCACAAGAAAGAAGCTAATTGGATATCCTATACAGATGTATAGAACTCGAAGATCCGAGCTTAAATATACCGTTGCATATCCCTTTCCCGTCGCTGTTATCCGCTTCCGCAATCAGGGAACTTTCACCCTCTCTTATGATGCAGTTCCGTTCGATTACGATCGTTGTTACGTTCATTGCGCTACGCGTGCGGCTTTCCACAAGGAACCCATTAATTGGATCTGGCGTCGAGTTACTCGAGCTTCGATTCGCCCTATGTTCCGCCGCGTAAATCCGGAAGCTCGTATGTGCTGCCCATACCCGACTTTGGCGGTGTCGCTCTTTCCTGTTCACGAAATACATACATCCACAGAATGACCACGGAAAATACAACGGCGTATCGTTGAATACAAAAATTCCAATTTCGCAAAAGCCAAAAACGTCTCTTACCATTTGTAATATTCATAAATCTATTTCAGGTAACGGGTAAACTAATTTACGATGTCCAAAAATTCACTTTATTCTTAAGAGAAATTGCAAAATTAATTTAACATCCACAATAACGCGAACGGGAAGTCGCACATGTACATAAATTAATTTATGACGTGATGAATTATTCGATAATTGCTCTGTTTAATCTCGTAAGCGTGATTGTGATCACATAATTTACCAAAAACGTATCTAGAATATTATTCATCCTCGTGTACGTTTTACCGCGGGCGGCGTGGGGAGTATCGTGGCGAACCGCATGCAGCTGCAAGTGCAACCACATTGTGCGTCACTGACACGGTGCATCGCGCGATCCGCTTTCTCTTCGCAACGGCAGAATGATATTCGACTTTTCCACTTCTCTTCTCCACTATTTTCCGTTACCTCTCACATAGAAATCCCTCCGCTCTCAATTTTTAAGAATTCGAGCTTGAATTTTGTTTCTCTTCCTTACCTTTTCCGGGGTCTATCTTCCTAGTGAGAATGACATAATACATCACGGCATGCTATCGGTATTTATTTTCCGAATTCTACCGCGCCAGGAAAATGGGGAAGATGAAGAGAGGTGATCACTTCCAGAGGAAGGGGGATTCTCTTACTGACGCTGGTCTCTCAACTGAATCCATTAGCCAACGCCATTAATATCACGGTAATGATGAGCGATGAGCCACCGCGCGGAGAACGAAGCGGATCAGAAGAGGACGAACTACTTTCGGATAACGTTAAGGAAGAAAGAGAGAGAGAGAGAGAGAGAACAAGTAAAAAAGGCGAGATGAATAGATAGACAGATAGGTAGATCGATAGGCGGACAGGTAAATATAGGTAGGTGCTACATTACGAGGAGTATAAAAAGAAGAAATATTTTCTTATATAAAATGAGAAATCGTTATGACAAACAGGTAAAAAATGATTAAATTAAATCAGTAATTAACAATTAATTGTGATAGAATAGTTATTAAGTGATTATATTGCGAAACTATAATCAGCGATTTCTTTATCAAGATTATCAAGATACGGATTAAGATTAGGTGACAGGCGAGATGGTATATTGCACACAGCATCGAGCAACATAATAAGACAGTAAAATTTTAAACGCGAGCGTAAAGACTTTTACGTCCGTTGCGTAAGAACGAGCAAATTTCAATACTAATTCAAATTTTAATTAAAATTTAAATTCGCAGAAAAAGAGGAAAAGAAAGAGAGAAATCATGGTAGAGGCAAAGGGCTCTAACACGTCTATACTTTCACAATCGTTGCCGTATAGGTGGCACGTGTATTATACGTATACACATGCTTACAGGGGCGGCTTTGATAAATGCTGCTTTGCTTGGCCCACTGCCAAATAGCATGCCGCACAATGTATCTCATCGCGCTCGTGTATTCCTCATCGTGCCTTTCATGAGACGAGATACGCTCGTGTCGCGGTGTATTAAACCTTTACACACGCTAAATATTATCGGTTAGCAGCGATTAAAAGCCGGCTACTCGGCCGGCTATTACAGCGCTTCAATTATTCAATACGAGAATGGCCGGAGATAATCCGAAATTTTTTCTTGTTTCGGGTAGATGCATTAAAGGCATATATATCCGTAAAAGTAGTATAAATCTTATAATTCCTCTGATGATTCGTATCGTTAAATATCGATCTTGAGACAAACAGAAATTCTTTCTGTCAATTTTCAATTAACTGATCCGGCTCGCGAATTATTTGCGATACGCCAACTTCGTCGAAGGACCAAATTTAGTTCCGACTTTCGCTCCCAGCCATGAGAAATAATTAAGCGCTCTTTCATAACGATCATTACTCAAACTCGTTCATTCATCACCTCGCATTGAATATGTTCATCTTGGCGAACTCTAATGTTACGAATGAGTTTTATGAACCTTGCAAAGTTTCAGTTGAGCAAAGAAAATGTTTTCAAGGATGAGATCCTTCCTTGAGATAAAGGAGGTTTCTGTCCACGTGGCCTTTGATAGATATTGCCTTCCTTTATGACGCTCCAAATAATGTAGCAGAGGTTATCTATCGCATTCCGCACCGCATATTGTATTCCGCGTCCCTTTTTTAGCGAGAGACTTATCAGTATGTGTTTAATCAACCCTCCAATCAACTAGCACCCAACCATGCCTCTTTCAGGGTGTCGTCAGGTAAATGAGAATTTCGCTCTTACAATGCTTCTCGATCGATACGTCGAGGGACCGAAAATAGAAACGGTGCGGCGGATCCGATCTGGCTGATCGGAAGTATCTTTCAGAGTCCCGAGAACCCCATCCTTTTTCCGTGAAAATCACTTTCCCTTTTTCGCAAGCGGCCCACGTAACACACTGAGGAAAAGAGTCCCACCCCTCTCCTTCAATGCGCTCCCTTTCCTTTCCTTGCGCTCATCATACTCGGCACGTGTGCCCGGGCACTTCCCGGCGTACCTACGTGCCTCTTATGAAGAATCCAGTCACAATGGCGGAGGGGTTGGAGATTCCGATACGAATTTCCGGCGTTCCGCTACGCCGCCGCGCCGTCGCCGATATCGAATATACCCCAGTCCGAGAAACGAGGAATTTCAGCCGCGAAATTCTCCACCTCCTGCGCCTCCCTTACCTTCCATATCTTCTCGCGTAGAGACGTAAATGAGGGTTACGGTGGTTATCGATATGAAGGATCCACAATTGATCCCTCAGATCGGCCTTTCGCAATCCTCCCTCCTTCATCGTCGTAACTACCTCGAATGAGATCATCCGCAAAGGAAACGGTATCAAGTCTGGAAGTCTTCTTACGGGATATCGAGAAAAATGAATTTTTAAATCATTAATCCTTTATAAAACTCCGGGAAATTAATTCTTGAATTTTTTATAAGAGCTTAATTAAACTGTTTTAAGTTTCTCTGTTGAACTATATCAGGTTTGTTCTTTCTTGTTACATGGAAGAGACGTTTCGCTGTATCTAAAAATTTAGCTAGATGAAGATTTAAAAATAATTTTAGACCATCAAAATAATTATGTAGGATGTTCAAACTAATTGCTAGAATATTCAAACTGTATGCAGGCTTTTGGTTTTAAACGTTCTATATAATTATTTTAATGGTTACAACAAAATTATTTTCAAATTTGTTTGTCTGGCTAAATTTTTATACTTTATTTAGCAGAATTGTTCTTTCCTTGTGTGCATTTTAAAATGGCATTTATTCATTTTTATAAAATCACATTAATTATAAATTATTATTTTTAAAAAAGTACTTTCATATATGAAGATCGTGGCAAACAAAAGTACATAACTCATCAACATTGTAAAAGCATTAATTCATTTTTTCTATACAAATACGACATAGATATGTTTTAATGCTCGGCTCAACTGTGGCTGAGCAGTCTTGGCACTTTAAATATTAAATGCGTCAAATAAAAAGATAGCGATAAATAATAACTATGTATACAGGAATAAACTAGAAATAAAAGCGGAGGTGTGTGAGTAATAATTCACGTTGTTGCACAAATGGCGGTTAACGTGCAGGTTTCTCTTCATGTTCGGGGTAAAAGCACGTCTTCACGACGATGGCAGCACAAAGCTGCTCGCTGTCTCGATTAAGTCTGTCGGAATGAACGAATGAAGCTGTTTCCACGGCGATTAATTCGCCTCTTCCGGTATTATCGCGCCCGCGACGGCAGCATAATAACACGGCGGCGTCGCATAATATCATACTGCACGACGCCGTTTTTGCAACTCTCTTCGGTGAGAAAATGAGAAAATTTATATCCGCGATCTCATTATCGGTCATCGCCAACGAAACCGGTTTTCCCAGTCGCCATAAAGTGTCGAAATCCATTCAGCGCAAACGCAAAATAGATGCAGATTAAAAACTTGACGTAAAACTATTCTCATAACTATATTCTATGATTCTATTGTACAAGGAAAAAATAGTTTGACTTAAAAAAAAAGTATCTAAAAGTTAACTACAGATATACATTTGAAAATAATTTTGTTAAACCATTAAAATAATTATGTAGAACACTCGAACTGGTTGCAAGAATATCAAAATTATTCGCGATATTTCTCATTATTTTTGAGTTTGCTATATAATTATTTTAATGGTTTAACAAAATTATTTTCAATTATTTTTAATAGTTTAAAATTATTTTTAGCTCAATTTTCGGCTATTTCTAGCACAATTTTTAGATATTTCAGCAAGATTCTTTCTGTGTATGATACAAATATCTCGCGTCACGTGTTGCAATACGTTCGATAAAATAAGCAATTTATATATAATAATATTATTTATAATATCTAAAATAAATGTATAGATATTGTGTTAGCAATAGTTGTAAATATTGTATTATTATGTAAACTACTCAAATATGCTGTAACGATGATTCTCTTTTTTCAGATGATCGACGCCTCCTATCATACAAACCCGTCGTTGCAAAGCACTGCCCTAATCATCACATGCGCGGTGGTCCTTCTACTAATGGCCGCGATTGTGTCCGTCGTTTTCTGGAAGTAAGTAGATTTCTCTGTTATCGTTTTCTGTTACTAGTCAGACGATATCATACAATACCAACAAGTATATAGCGATACGGTAAAAATCTCTGCAGCGAAGTTCTCGAGCTGTCAATGGTCGTTTCTCACAATAAAACCTCCGTTTCTTTCACGCTGGGACGTCGTACAGCCTCGTGTTTTCGAGATTCGAGGTCATTCAACATGTAACCGTATTTTAAGGAATTGAGAGCACAGGCCACCTTTGGATTCTTACGCGACTCGAAGAAATAGAAAGGGACGACCACATGGGGAGTGAATAAGGGCGAGGTTGTGTGGGGATGTAAGAGAGAGAGCGTTACCGATTGCACCAGAATTAACCAAAAATAGAACAACGAGCTAGGACGAGGAAACGAGCATCCGTCGGTTTGTTCTCGACAGCGCCGGTTATTCTGCCTCCTCGTACCGGACGATGATCTATGGCGCGGTAAGCCGCACCAAGGGGGAGCTTTAGGTTTCTACTAAGAAAATGTTGTGTCACGGATACCGTAGTCGATGGTTAAAATGTCAGCTATCGATTTTTGATTTAGTGAAGCCTCTGTTTCCTTTAAGAATGCACTCATTCTGTCAAAAATCTGTTTCTTTCAAAGATTGCACTCATTCTGTCAAAAGTAATATAGTAGTCTGTTTGAATAGCTTTATGTAATATGTTACTTTACAATTTTTGCAATTATTCTTAGAAAGATTTAAAGTTTGCTCCCCAAATGTTTCTTTCAAAAATGCACTCATTCTGTCAAAAATAATATAGTAGTCTGTTTGAATAGTATTATCTAATATATTACTTCACAATTTTTACAATTATTGTTAGAAAGATTTAACGTTTACTCTCCAAATATTCCTTTCAAGAATACACTCATTCTGTCAAATATAATATAGTAGTCTATTTGAATATCATTATACATATATTATGTTACTATACAATTTTTGCAATTATCGTTAGAAAGATTTAACGTTTGCTCTACAAATATTCCTTTTGAGAATACACTCATTCTGTCAAATTCGATACAGTAGTCTGTTTGAATATCATTATACATATATTATGTTATTATACAATTTTTGCAATTATTGTTAGAAAGATTAAAATCTTGCTTTATAAATGTCACACGATTTTGCTAAAGATTTTTCTTGTACATTTAACATACATATACTTGTTTTATTGCATGTCAAGAACAACTGTATTGAAGTATCTTCTAAAACCAGATATGAAAATAATTTTGTTAGACCATCAAAATAATTATATTGCATTGTATAAGATACTCAAACTAATTGTTAGAACGTTAAAACTTTTTAAAGCATTGCTCATCATGTTTGAAATTTCTACGTAATTATTTTGATGATTCAACATAATTATTGTCAGATCTGTATCTGTTGAAGTATCTTCTAAAACCAGATATAAAATTATTATAATTTTGTTAGACCATCAAAATAATTATATTACGTTGTATAAGATACTCAAACTAATTGTTAGAACGTCAGAACTTTTTAAAGCATTGCTCGTCATGTTTAAAATTTCTACATAATTATTTTGATGATCCAACATAATTATTCTTAGATCTGTATCTAGATAAATTTTCAGATATTCCAACACAAAGTCATTGTTTCTATGCAATAAAATCAATATGTATGTACCTTAAATATACAAGAAAATAGATACTCGAGTAAATAAATCGGTCTTAAAAATCTTAAAAGTAGTTTTCACAGAACGTTCACATATAGCTACAATAGGCTTACGTTATAGTCAATTGAGTTTTTATGATACGATTATATAATTTTTCCACTTTCCTGATAGTGAGCAAAGTGATCGAGAGCACGTAGATGAGAGCGTTGCTCTTGAGCGTATCCTAAATTAGCCGAAAATGGAGCACCCGAAGACGCGGCGAGAAAGCCTGCCACTTTAATTAATACCTAACCGTGTTTCCGACAGCCTGTGGCTCTGGTTCCCATATCGTGCACCGAGATCTAGGTCGCGGTGAGATTAGATGATGACTTCGTAATTAACGAGGATGCCATCTTGCGCTCTCGCGAAAAAAAGGTGACCGCGCGTAATATCGTTATATATAACAATTAGTGAAGATGACGTTGCATAATAAGTAAAACGCCACGGTTATTTCTCCATTTGAACTTTCGCCTGGAATTTTTATCTGTACCATCTTGAGATACAAGCAGCGAGGAAGGAAATAGGGCGACGTCGTCGCACTAATGGGCCCTAAATTAGCCAAAAACAAAGCTTCGCCTGGTTTCACCACTACTACCTGCAGTCTGTCGTAGACAACGTCGGTTCTTGCTCGCAGTACCGCGTGCTGATCTACAAGCAACCATAGTAGGTAATTTATTTAGAGCACAGCGGTAGCCGAGGGAACTTTTCGACCGTTCTCTCCCGAAATTTTAGAAATTCGCACGATATATTTCGCTTCGTTCTTTCAGACATAGAATTTGTCGCTCGTCCTTTGAAAATTTAAAAAATTGGAGCGTACTTTTCTTCTTTGCAATACATGACACCTTGGAAATATATGAGACAACTTAGAAATTGTCTCACGTGGATTTCGACCTTTGCCATGGAGTCTCAACGAGAAAACAGTACGCCTAATTGGCATTCCAGTGAGTCCTAAATTAAAGCAGAAATAGGCCATTCCTGAAATGGGCGTACGCCCAGGCACTGTTACGTACCGCCGACAGCGGAACAACGCGCCAGTAATTTGTGACACGGTGGCTCATGCTAGTCGGCACGGTTTCGTGGATCCGCGGGACACGGGAAAATACATTTACCGACGTCCGGGGTGGCTTACTTGGGAGATTTACGGACACAGCCGCAAGCGAAAGCTCCGTTGCGCCGCCGTTGTCGCACGTTGATTGGACGTGCGGTAAAAAATGGAGCGGCTCGATAAGACGAATAGGAGAAGCGTGGAGAAGTTGACAATTCGAAGGGTGGGACTATCCTGCACACTTTCCAACGCTATACTTTTTCGTACGAGGGACTACGCAATTTTTTTCACAATTGTCACTTTCTTGCTGAACCCCCAGCCGCTCGTCGTTCTTTTCAATTCTCTTCGGTTCGCTTCTAATAAATTCAAACGACGGAAGCTCATTCTTCATTTAATCTTGAACAGAATAAGAAAATAGTGCGTTTGCAATTCTTTGTTGAAAAAAGGCAAAAAGGTTCTAAGAAATCTACGCGTGGAATTTATGGAACGGAGATAACGTCAGCGACGTGAAATTTCCTGTGCATGGACGAAGACGTCCGTCCAATCATATCGGTTAATATTTGCCTTACACGCTCCGCTTGTAATCTTAAACACATCTCTCGCCTAACTGGTTCCATCCGACCGTCCACGTCATCCGATCTCTGGATCATTCGAACAGATTGTTAACCTGCGATTAACTCTCTGCTAATGAACAGTGAATCCACGCCTCTCGTGGCTCTATGATGATCGATCGATGAACATCGGACCAGAAAGTGCCGGTCGAGAGGACAATTTTGGGCAGCACAGTGCCTCGCATTCACAATTGAACGCGGTTCTTTAGCAGCGACCCTCGAAGGCACACTCGTCGCTATAACGGCGGCCCTGTTTTCGCGCGTTTTATCGTAATGCCCGGTCATTATCGACACGACCACGCCGCAAGTATCTCAAGTGTTACCGGTTTCCCATATTCGCGCTTTGTGGGTGTTTATCGTACATAAGTGCGACCCATACTGAACACTCGTACGCCAGAGTGAATTAGGATCAACCACAATAAAATTAGATATCTGATAGAGGGGAGTGTGTCGAGTACTTTTCTTTGGTACAAATTACAAGTTGCTCATGAAAACAACATTATAAAGCGTCAATCTTTATGTTAGAATCTGAGTCATATTTATTTAATTTATTCAAAAAATGGAAAAGAAACATCGAGATTTTTATTCTGATATTTTTTTAAAAAAAGATCCTTAAAATAATTTAAAAAAAAAAGAATATCGATTCTTTGCTTTAAATAAGGGCTTCATAAGAAAGGTGAAACGTGGAATAGTTATATAAACAAAAAAATATATAAAATCAATAATTTTAAGAACATATCAAATATATTCTTTAAAAAATTAAAAGTATTAAATATATTCTTCTACTTTTCATTAATTTCTTTTTAATTATGAGCAATATTATAGAACTGTGAAGCGCCAATAATCAGTTTTCATACATTTCCTATGCAAATTCTCGTGTTGCAAAAAATTAGCGGAGTTTCTCCGCCATTCGGGACAATCGTGACTTTGTTTTCGCGTTTATCGTAATGGCTGTGGTCCATTATCGAGCGTGACGTCTCGAACGTTGCGGCGCGGCGTCTCGCGGCTCGTTGCTTTGTGGGTGGCATCGGCCTCCTTTTCTCGGCATTTCTCCACCGCCGTTTCACACGCTCTCGCGATTCCTCTCTGTCCTCGTGTTGGTCGTCGGTTCTCCATATTATTGCAGATCTCCCGGTGCTTGTTCCTACGAAGCGCACAGAACCGTAACTACTATGCCCGAGTGAAAGCGATTTAAGTTTAAGATTAAGCGATCTAAATTTAAGACGGCAGTTTCTTTTACGAGATTTTTATTTAAAATTGATTTTTTTTGCACAAGAAATTTTTTACACAAAGAAATTATTATATACGTAGATCTCGTATTTAATCTTTTTATCTCATCTTATTTATACTTTTTATCATGTAGGCATATAAATAAAAATTCAAAAATATATCTAATTCATCATTATTTGATTACCAGAGCAACTTAATTGGTATTATTGTTATACAATGGAAAATTTTATTTTGCTTTTGATAGTTTATTAATATTATCTATATATGTATACAGTGTCTTATTTTTGGATAGGAAGGCAGTAAATCTAGTGTTTCGCCATGAGAATCAGCAACTTTAGCTACGGCACTGCGCACACAATCAGAACGCGGAGAACCGACACGGCCGCGTGTAGTTTGTATGCTAATCAGAGTCGTGTTCTCTTCCCATCCGTACATCCTCACCGCTATCTTCGTCCACCATTGCGGTCTCTACTACCGTCAATTCTATTTTCTATCCCGTCTTACCTTCGCGCATTCACACTCTTGTTCAGTGCCGCGTTTAGCACCGAATGCGGCTATCCGATCTCGAGTTTTATTTAAAGATACTCTCTTGAAATCGTGTGGCGTTCGACGTAATCGAGAAACGGAAAGCGAATGACCACATTTACCGTCGGATGTATGCAAATGCAAGTCCCAACTTTGAGCATGTTTACATCGCAAATTTGGCGTTAATTCATTGGACATTTTTATCGCGATTCATTGTTCATCGAATTAATAGTAAAATGTTTAGAAGTGTGATTATATTATGTAATAATAATATATAATCCTTTTTAATCCTAAAATATTTAATCGTATATAAGAGCACTATCGCTGTTGAGTGAGTGGTACAGTATTGTTGTCGATAAATTATGTACAAAAAAATAGATCACACTTAATGTAGGAAACATAAGTTTTTCATATTATATATTTCACTTTTTTTATAACAAAATATTTATAATTTAGATTTTTATAAATGCAAACAATCTAATCTAATTAATTTAAAAGGAAGGAAAGAATAAATGAGCATATTATCAAAAATTAATCTTGAAATTATTTAAAATATGTAGTTTAATTATGTTTATCTCTTTATACACTTAAATAAAATATGTAATAGAACGAAATAATAACAAACTGCTTAAAAATTGAAATTTCTTATTCTGTTCTTTATTATAATACTGTTAGAGGGTCTAAACTGGTACATATTGTGTGTATAAAACGGATAGAATTTTTAAAAGCTTGTTATCCTAGCTTTTAGCATGGCAGATTGGACCTCTCAGTGGCCACTAAAGACTAGCTTAGCTATCACTCAATGACTTTGTACGTAAAATTTACGTACTACATTGCAGGATTAACACTTTAAAAGCAATTCTGCAGAATCAATATAATTTTTCTGTGACAGTTACCATAAAAATATTAGAAAACTATTTTGAGTGTAAAAGATACTTGTAAAATGGTTGCATGTTTCAAAGCCGCGCATGTTAAACAGAATGTAATTTGGTAAAACTGGGAAACTCAGTTTATCAACGTTTTCCTGCGTAGAATAACGTCGCCCACTGCGGATGCGCGCGAGTAAATCGGAAGAGACGAATTGCGGAGAGAAAGAGAGAAAAGACGGAAACGAACGTGGGCGCCCGTTTCTCTCGTAAGCGCTTCCTCGCCGACTCTCTCTTTTCCCGTTTCCTCCATTTCCCGGCCGCCTTACTGCGCTTTGTCTCCATAAGCCACATTCGGGTCACCAGCACGACGAGGTTGCTTTAACGATCTGCATTGCATGAGCGTTTCGCCCTCTGGTACTCCGTTCGTCTATCTTTATGGAGAATGTCGGTGTCAAACTGAGAACGTGAGAGATTTTCAGCGACGTGAGAGATTTTTAAAATGTTTAAAAGAAAACAGTACTCGCACGCGCAACAACGACCACAAAAAGTAATACAAAAATCTTAAATTGCAAATTTCAAACATTAATTACATTAAAACGTAATAACATAAAAATTTTTTTTAAAAAAGAAACAAAATCTTGTAAAATATTAGAACTGAATCTGATATTATTTTTAGTATCTCTGGTACCTCAGTCAAATTTATTTTTGAAATATTGCACGTATTATTTTTTAAATATTGTATATAAATAACGTGCATGTGCTGAAAAAAAAATTGAAGAACATATCTATTTAAAACAGATAAAAATATTAATTCAAATTTTGATCAGAATCAGTTCAAAGTTGTATCTCATAAATTCTGAATGTCATATTTAATATTCATTAAAAACGAAAGCAAAGATATTAAATAAGAGAATAAAAGCTGATAAATTTGGTTATTTTCTCTGAAGATTCTTCTTTCCTCTCTTATCTCATCCTTTCAATTCCTTTCCGCGACACAATTTCAGATCCAGATCCGTATATGACGGTTTGACAAACAAATCCTGATTATTTTTATATAACAAACAAACGAATCGGACGATCGGCTTTACCTTGTTTATGCCTTCAGTCCGTTCCCAGGAAATCCGATAGCTGTTTCTCAAGTAACGTTGAGTTCGAACGAAATTGCGACGTCGCAATGACGACGGCGAGTAAACATATAACAATATGTAATAAACAGGCGAATTAAAAAGCCGCGACGAAGAACCAGGTCAATATAAAATTGAATTCTTAATTCACGAAATCATAGGCTTTGTAATAAAACTTTTAAATCCCTCTGCATTCTTCTTTTTTTCTTCTAAAGAATTAAATAGAATTCTCCTGTTGAAACAGGGGAATTATAACGAAACAATCGGAAATTAAAGAGTTAAAATTTCAGTACCAAAGAAAGTAAAATATCGTCCGGAAACGCGCTCTTTTAGCCAGAAAAAAGATCGACCGAATTAAGTTCCTTCATTCGTATATTTTCTTTTTTTTTTTAATTTTATCTTTTCTTATGGGCGGGGGGGTGACAGTAAGTTCCGTTCTTATCGCCTGCCTTTTCAACACTTATATCTCTTTTCTGACCTTTTCGGACTCTTTACTCTCTCCATAACTAAATATGCTCTTGTATGTGGATTGCTCAAATAGTAAATAACATTTTTCCCACGGGGAATTTTCACGAAGCACATTTACACATATATGTATAACTATATGGAAAACAGCAATTAGGTAGAGTGGATGCAGCCTCGCTACACTTAGACATCACTACTTTGACACAACATGCGTCTTTCTTCGACTACGTTTTCGCCGTTTACAGTCATTGCTTGTTAACACCGCGTCTCTGGGTGTCTTAAAAAATATATACGACCAGTCCTCCTTTTTCCAGACATCCCTTTCTCTCCCTTTCGCGACGCGACAAGACATCGGCAAGAAGGGTGCGCACAAGAAAATCGCGGGATGCACTTACGGATATTACCGGGAACACCGACGGGAAGATTGCCAGACATGGCTGCTGGGATCATTAGAATTAAACCTTCGCGTATAGTAAAAGAGCAACACGAAGGCGTGAAATTTAAGTGCCGGATCTACGAAATCTCAAGTATATGTATAACGTAGATAATTCAACATCCAGAGATTGAATTTTATTACAATTCTATAGATCAGTAAGATATCTCTCTCTGTTAAAATTGTATAGATATTATTTTATTATAAAAATTTGTAAAATATATCCTCCTTAAAATTATGAAAGAATTGTTACGACATTCATAAAAAATCCCATGAAGGTATATTTCTTGATGTACGTATTTAAACAAAAGAGAAGATAAAGAACCTAGGATTTACTTAAGCTCAATCTGAAAAGAGAAAATTTTATCTAAAGATTTTGAGAGAGAAAGAAATTTTTTTTCTCACGATCGCAGTCCGTTTTTTAATTTTGCAACGAATGAAACTTATGAGAGCTTTCGGTCAGTTCAAGGACGATAACGTTCTTCAACAAAATCTCTGTGGAAGGTTTTCGTGAATAAATCTCTTTCGACTTTGGACACAGCTAGGGATCGCTATCGTTTTAATTTTGCATTCGCTGGCGCGCAGGTGAAACCAACAACAATACGACATAGCGAAGTAACTCTGATACCAAAGAAAAATAATGCGGCAAGACAAGACCTGCAAGATAAATCGAACATCGTTCGAGAATGCTCGCTTCGTTGAATATCTTGTGATAATACTTGTAAAAGCTCTTCTCTCCGTCTTTAAAATATTTGACGTCGTTGCTCCATATAGGTATAAAGCAATTCACTGTTACTATCTTTTATTAAAGTATGCAGCGTAGCAAACTACTTTATACTTAATTTCACAGTGATTCGATCGTCCAATTGTCCGTCTGCAAAAATTCTCAAAAGCAGCTTAACTTTTCAAATTTTGTTTTTGGTAAAAGGTACTCAAGGACCTTAGTTCAATTCAGGCAGAATATAAATCAAATTAATTCACCGTAAAAAGGTCAAAGTCAATGGCTTCAGCAGAAAAAGCAATTTTGCAATTGTCGTAAAATTCTTTAATATGTTTGGTCTACAATTAGATTCAGTGAGAAACTAAAGGCAAAATCACATTATTGAATTTTAACAGTTGCACAGGGTTGCTTTATTTGTTAAATGCAGCCATTGAGATTTTCAGTAAAGAGTAAACCAAAGGGCTTAATTTTTTTTAATTCCGGTTTTCGCTGCAATACTTCGTTGCAACAATTTATTAAGTACAAAATTATGTACAGATTTTTTACATTTATTGATTAGCTTATTTTAGAGACACTTGTACAAACCCTCGCGAGTAATCAGGATGCTATTGTGCGCGGCGATCGAGGAACGAACGGCTGGTGCAACACTTCGCAATGCGTTGCATGTCGCTTGCGTTATATGCACCGCTACAATTTCGTCTGCGATTCGACGAATTATCGGGGGTGCGACGCTGGCGATGCGAGGAGAGGGATGCGATACGAGGAGGGCGCGAGAGGGCACGCAACCACTGATTCACGTTCGTTGTTTCTGTATACGTGGTCAGAAGGGACAGTCCGGCCCGGTCTATGGATAATTTAACTCACAGTGTGGGCCTGAATGGGTTATAATTGGTGATGACAGGTCATCAGGCGACAGCAAGCATTCACCTTACCAAAAGAGGAAGAGAGAGAGAGAGAGAGAGAGAGAAAACGCCGTTTTCGAGAACACATACACTGTTAAATATCAAAGGAACAATGATAATTCAATCGCTTCAGTTAAATAACATTTTGTTAATTTTCACTTTCATGTGTGTTAAAATGTAAATTGATTCATTTCTGTGGTTAATTACAAAGTAAACAACATCTATATTAATATTATATACATTTAGTAAATAATAAACTAAATTTCAGTCAAATTTATTTTCTCGAATTAAATTCTTTAATTTTATTTTTAATTATATTAATTAAAATGATTTTTTTATTAATAAAAATTAACTTAATTAAAATGATTTTTATTATTAATAAAAATTAACGATATGTTTAATCAATGGCGACCTATATAGATATCATTAAAAATAACTAAAATTGTGGATATAACTTGATATTATGAATTAATTTAATGATGTAACAGTATTAGGAATCCTTTGCAGGCATTGACGGTGAATCTTCCAATGACACTTATACTCTCGTAATACGAGACACGTTAACGCGACACGATGACGTGCAAACAAATTGCGAGCTTTAGATCGTTTAGACTCACAAACTTTTAGGTTTTTTAACGTGAATATTTTCTCTTCTCGTCACCAAGAAACTCACTGAAGTGTTGAGGTAGCAAATTCTTTGAATCGTCGATCCGTCGAATTTTCGAGTTTTACAGAGTTGCCAAGCTTGTGAGTTTTTAATGATATTCCGACTCGCAAGCTTACGTGAGAATCGCCCGACCGATGTGGATGATCGCAGCTTACGAGTTTAATGAGATACAGAATATAAGTGGCTGGTAGATACGTTCTTCAATTTGCGCGGGACTTAAGCTCCTTTACGAAGATCTCGCGCATAATATGAATACTAATCGATCCTCCGGTCCGGAGCGGCGCGCGGTGCCGCACGCGCAGACTTTATTCCGCTAAATGAATGATCCTCGAGCTTTTCCGTCCAAGAAGTTCTTTTTACCGGGATTGATGAAATCTAACTTTTAACAAACCGTATTGTCGCGCGTATTCTTCGATTTAAAAAAAAACCCTTTCACGTATAAAATAAATATCTGTGTGTATACTTATATAAATGGTTAGTCGAGATATCCGTTTAATATGGAAAAAGTTCGTTCGATTTATCTTTAAATCTAAAAAAATAATAGACATCGCTCGCTGAAATTAATCGCATATGAATAAGATCATCCAAGCATGATTTTTTCATCTCGAACATCTTTCTGTTATGAGCGTTACGCTAAAAAGCTGAGAATGAAAACAACATACGTGCGTATCTCCGAAAGCGCAGAAATATAATGAGTAAATATCTTTCTTCTCTCTTACAAAAAGGACGATTTTGCTGAAGTTCTAAAAATTTAGGCAAATAGAGATCTAAAAATACCTTTGTTGAACTATTAATTATATAGGAAATTTAAACGTGATGAGCAAAAAAATGTCGCAAAAGGTACGTTTTAACATTCTAGCAACCAAATGGAGTGTCCTACATAATTCTTTTGATGCAATAAAATTATTTTCAGATCTATATTCGATAAATTTTTTAATACTTTAGAAAAAGACTGTTCGTACATTTTACGTATAAAAATACACACATTCACATATGGGCGGATGATAATTCTATCTCGCAGTGGAGAGGATCGAGCGAAGGCCCGACGTACTATCGTCCGTGATCGGTTCGATTCAATTACGAAAGTACGAGGCTTACTGCACAGCAACGCAGGATAGACGCACGGTGCGTCTTTCACGAGATGCACCAATTCGCATCCGGCTGCGTCGCGATGTGATGCATACACGTCGGCTATACCACCGGTTTTGGCGAATGCTGGTGAATACGCCAGCTGTCCCGCCGTCGTTTCAGCAGTGATATACTCGCGAACGCGACCTAAGAGGAGAATAATAAAGGGGAATCCTGCACAGGAGGTGGGTGGTGCGAGAGGGTGCGTTATAGTGTTTCTCATTTCTGTAGAACGATCGCCAAGGATAATTAAAAATAAACTTGTAATAGCAAATAACAATCACTGATTTATTTCATACTTTTCGTACTTTCTTTACAACTTTGAACTATTAAAGTTTAAGAGCTTCGGAATGCTTATGTTTAAGCGCTTTTTAGATTTTTGTATCTTTGAATCTTGAAAAAATTTTCTGATTCTTCGGATTAGACAGGACTTTCAGATCCTTGTATTTTCTATTTTTTTGCACTCCACAAATGTCTTTGAATCATTTGATCCAAAAGTATTTCAATTTTTATACTTTCGAGAGTTCTCAAACTTGAAAATTCTTAAGATTTGGAAAAAGTTTTGTAATTTTAACTCTTCACACTTTTGATCATAAAATTAATTTTACATAAGCTTAAATTATACCTATCCTCTTTTCTCTTTTTAGATTTTTCGAAATGATTTCAATTCTATGCTTTGTCCAGCATTATACATATATATTTTTAAAAATAAATGAACATTATTACTGACTTCAGAGTGCTACATTTATAACTGATGTAATCATCAGCGAATATTTATCATGTTTTCATAATAATTCACTGATTTGCTTTTAGAAGTTATGATTTCTACAAATTAAAATGCATTTCAATGTGAAAATCATTTCAATGTGAAAATCATAACCCCTAAAAGTGAGAATAAATGTATTATTACTGAAAAATATTCACTATTCACTAATGATTACATCAGTTATGAGTATAGCATTAAAAAGCACTGATTTTTTTACTTTTAGAGTCAACAATTGCAGACACACGCAACGTTGTCATGACAGCCAATCAAAAGCGTCAGTGGTACTATCGACGCTTTTGATTGACCGTTGACAGCGTTGGATATGTTTGTGGATTGACTTACGATGCTCTGTATTTTGACATACGTGCTCAGACTAACGACAGACAAAATCTACGTAATTAGAACCACGTCGGAGGGGAAATTGAGAAACCCTGTTCGAGAGATATGCGTATCGCACGAAATGCGACCGTTATCGCAGTCGCATTCCATTGTACTCTCGCAGACAGTGTTATTACCCTAACCGTCCATAATTACGTCATCGTCATTGTCCTCGCGCATGTATCCCCATAAATGCCACGAGCCCTTGGCGCCCTGCGGTCCCTCCCATGTGACTTCCCCTCCCCTTCTCTAACGCTTCCTTCCTATCTGCGGACTGTCGCGTCGCCGGATTCGTGATATTCGTATACAAGCAACTATGCACTAACGTCGGTGGTCGGTTCGCCAACTAACACGCGCCGCACGTGGACACGCGGCGCGATGCGTCACCATTTACCTATATCTATATTGCACTAAGTACCTGAATATCGCAATATATGCATATGTGTGAATAACACACACACACACACACACACACTAAGAGATTCCTGCGCGTCTCCATATTACTTGTACACGAACACGCGCTATCGCACTGCACGGTCATGTACTGACGGCTTGATGCACCCACGTGCATTAATAACCCTAGCCAGCTCGTAACGTTCATATTAAAATACTCATACAAATTGAGATAATTCTATGACAAAATACAACGAGATAAAATAAAATATGGCGTAATTTAATGAGATCTCGTAAACGTTTTTCCTCTAAAAGATACTTTACTCCAAAGTATCCTTAATTTTGATCTATAGATACTGATACGATAAATTAACAGCTGTACTTAAGAAATTTAATTCTCGATTAAATATCGCGATATTATAAACGCCGATAACATCAGCGACTAAATTTTCTCTAAAAACACATTTGACATTTCCTCGAAATTTGACTGTCGCGGTACACGTCGCTCCTTGAATCAACTCTGTGGCAGCTTCTATAACGAGATCGCGCGCGCACGTGCGAATATACGCACGCATGCAATACGCGATCGTACGCACAACGGCACGCGGGTCGATTAATCGGTATACACGCGGGCTAATGTAACGTTGCGCGCCAGTTATGTTACCATGTTACGTCAGGTATGCCGACCACACACTCCGGGTACGCAACCAAGCTGAAGGGCTGAGTTGGAGAACCGACGGAGGTGAACATTCCTGATAGAGAGCGAGAGAGAGAGAAAACGTGTATATGCGTTGTGCACCTGACGGCCACAAATTCGCTACCTGCGTATTAGACTACATTTCGCAAATTATTGGCGCAATCCTGTGTTCAAGACTCTCCTCCTTTGTAATCCCTTTCCCATATTCTCCTCTCTGAACTGGACACGATGCGTTCTATCGGGACGGCATCGAGTGGAGCATCTTCCGGAATCTCGAACAGATTCCATCGAAGAGAATTGTTTCGGAGTCTCTTTCTTTTTGTTTCTCTCTCCCTCTTCTTCTCTTTTCTTCTCTTTCTCAACGAATGCTCCTCTCTGACGTATTGTTCCGCCATTTCTAGATTATTATGTATTGCTGGAGTAACGAATGCTCTTTTTGGGGTTATTCCATACTTCGATAGACCGATACGAAAGGCTTCGAGAGTCATTGAGGCCGGTTCTCCGGAAAAATAGGCAGAGAAATAATGAGAAAAATTCTACAAAGCACGGATAGCTGCCAGTCGTTATTCACATTTCATTATTAATATTCAAGAAATCGACGTACTTGTAACTTTTATTTATTTATGCATGAATCCTCAGTGTAATTTAATATCTAGTGTGAATCTGTAACATATGTTTACGAAAAACGTTATATACTATGTTAAATATATGAATGGAAAGAATGGAAGAGTGTTGTTAAAACGTTCTTTTAATTAATCGCAACGTTTCTAATACGATTAATTACAAAATATAATTAATTGAAAGAAAGGCACAATTTCTCATGTGTATATTTGCAATAGCAAATAAATCCGCCGCGTGCCGCAAATGTGAAAGCATATTCCGGCTTGCGCGACATGCGCTCGTTTAAAATAACGAGGGACTACGGAATTAAAAAATAGACGAAAACAAACGCGAGAGAGCGACAGATGCGCCATAGCGCCTGAATTTCATAAATGAAATTATGCTAACTACACGCATTGAAAGAGGCTCGAATTTCTTCCTAATCAGACCGATAGGATTTCGTCTAACGCCTTGTTCGCCTCTCTTTTTCTTTCTCTGACGTTCTTCGCATCTTGTATCTCTCTTCATAGGCTGTGGAAAGTGAAAATTGGTCGTTCGTGTTCAGAATAATCTAATGCAATCGGAGCTTAAGTTTGAGCGAACGTAAGCTGCGATTGCATTAGATTGTTTCAGTGAACTTCGCGCCCGGCATAGGATTAATTCGTTACAAGTGGTTACAAGAAACTGGTTGCGCGAATTTTGCACGTACATCAAATTCCGTGTAGCGAGTGAGATGCTTAATTTGAGAGCGAATTGCGAATTAAAGTAGGCTGCTATAACATTAAAAGAACATCGAATATTGCGATCATACGAATCTTCATAATAATAAAATAATAATTTTAATAAAAATAATAATTGAAATTTTATAATTTCTGATATTTGTCTTTGTAGATCAGTTAAGATGAAACATACCTCGATGATACGCGTGGATTATTCTTTTCTTTTATTCGCTTTATAATGGTAATTTTATTAATTTTCCGCTGGCAATATTTGACTTTATTATATTTCAAAAATGCGAATATTGTATTCTTACAAGCAGAAAAGCAAACAATTAACGTTTTACCTCATCTCTTTTGTTTTCCATTCAGTAAACGTTCCGCTTGTTACATAGAGCTCGATAATAGTTAAACGCGAATATTTTCTCTCAAAAGCCACGTGAGCATTAATGTCAGAATTCAAATAAATTAAGACGCAAAGTGACGGTTGATGGCTCACGAGGCTCTTAATCATCGTCGTCGTTTAATTACTCCCTCACGTAGCAATAACGTGGACTCCACTGACCTCATTTTCTCAAAACATCATCATCCGGAGTATGGCGAACCAGAGCGAACTAATGACGGGGAAAGACCATCACTCGGGGACCGATTGCTCTCTCTTATTGAGCCTCTAAATCGCCCTTACGATCTGACGACGCCGATGAATCACCATCCATTGTGAAATGTCACGTTTATTAACTTTTCGCGTTAAGATGACTTTTGTCATTATCGATGGTCTTTTTGTGTCTTAATCTTTTTAATATATAATAATATAATCTAATAATAAACTGACGCCATTCATACAGTTTTATATGAATTGAAGCTATTTTTGGGACATACACTCAACTTCAGGAGAAAAAAAAAGTAGATTACAATTAAGCCGCCGCTCTACGAGAAGATCGATTTTAATTAGATGAAGAATTCACCGTTGAAAGACATACCGATGGTGACGATATCGCGAACTCGCTTAGTTCGATCGGTCCATACGATAAATGAATTCGCCGCGCGCGTGGAGTACGAAAATTTAATTTCCCGCGCGTAGAACATAATCCTTGCTTAGGAAATTGGCTGCTCGATCGCGCTCCTCCGGCTTCATCCCATCCACCCCCGCGATCTTTTGTTGAACGGCACACGAGAAGCGGTCCCGACGCGAGACGCGGGATTTGCTGCTGCTGATCCGACCGGCCACGCGAAATAAAATAAAACGGATATTAAAACTTGGGCGAGAGCTAATTTCCTCGCGTTTCCAGGCATAATATTCGTTTCCCCTCTCTTCTTCCACTCTCCCCTTCTTTCTACGCTTTTATTCCCTTATCACTGAGTTAAACCATCTATCGAACGAACGGCTCCTGAATATTCATCGATGATGAGCAGATGCGTCGAGAAAGAGAAAGAGACAGAAGAAAGGTGATGCATGAATAGGCGACAAAATCAAGTTCGGAATTCGTATTTGACGAGTGACAGTCACGTTCGAGCCAAATTAAAGTCTGCTGGGATGCCAGTGTGATACTTTTAAAATGCGAACTCGCGCTTTCGAATCCTATGACCGACATCCTTTAGAATTTAAATACAAAGATCGTAACGTAATGCAAATACTAAATAAAATTTCTAATTAATTAGAAATTATGAGACGTGTTTATTATTTACCAAACAGTAAATACTTTTGCTGTACGTTAAAAAATGTATGTTAAATAATTATCGACTAATATTTCAATTAATATTTCCTAATAATCAGAGATTAATTTAAATGTTGTCACTCATGTGGAGTTAAGATAAAAAATTATACTTCTCGTATCATGTTATCTTATGATCAAAACCACATTGAATTATTGCCTAACTATCTTCTTATAACGAGAAGATAATATTATTCTGAAATCTAAAGTCACTCAAAAATATGCTATGCTTCGTTCGTGCTTTATTGCACGTCCTGTACTTTACGTTCAGGCAAATTGATCGTTCTACCTCCGAGGTACCAATAAAACTTTATATTCCGACGAGCGTAATTATTTCCCTCACTCCATTGGAAAATACAAGTTTGTTCAATGCCATCATTATGGGCTCATACAGCGTTCCAAGATGGAGGAACGGTGTGAGATCGATCGATCGGTGCATACAAGGTATCTCTGGGTAACGATCTCGAGGAAAACCGACGGCGGCCCGTCGGAACGACATTAATGCCCGGCGTCAAAGGAGAGAGCCCGGACGCCTCTTCATCTATATGTTCGCCAAAGTACAATATACCTGCCCGAATATTGCGAATGAACTTTAGTGAGACATGGTGAAACTATGAGGACGCCTTCGTCTTCTCCAACCATCTTTGAAGTCATTACGACGTGCACCCTTCCCTCATGTTCGGATGTTTCTCTCATTCTTTCCCTCTGTTGTTCTTACCGCGAAGATCCCATGCCGGATAGTTGAACGGTTAATCATGTCTCGTTTCACTTATTGACCCTCTATCTCGTTCTGCTGGTACTTGCATTCAACGGCCACCTCCGTTCTCTCTTCCTCCTCTTACTCTGTGCTACTAGCGGTCTTCGATCCGCCATCTCTCAATATTGCGAATGGGATTAGTTACACATGATTATGCGGCGAAACGTGTTCCATCAACGCGTCATGAGACAATCTGTCGAGCTTCCACAAGATCCAAACACGGATACTACTAGTACTATTATACACTAAACAAGAATACAAAATTTCTCAAAGAACCTTAAAACTTATCTTTTATTAAAGAGATATAATAAAGTCGAGGAATTTGTACACTCGTTGCTCATGTATAATTTTACATATTTGTTTTACATTTTATAGCTATATTTTAAGTTTTCAAAGTAAAAATGATAAAAGAAATAAAATGATATGACACATAAAACAAATTTTAAGTAAAGAGCAGATTTAGATCAAGAACAATTTTAGATAAAGACTTTATTTTTTTGTAGTTTCAGTAAAAGAGCATTACGTTGATTATTAGCAGGTATTAAAAGCATAAGTAGTTTGCACAAAAAACTATTTTTTTTTTTAGGCTTTATTCATCCTTGCATAGGTTCTTTGATGCGATCTCCTTTAACCCTCTCTCTAATTTACTATGTAGTATTTAACAATTTAACAACAAGCATCAATGTCCGAAAACACTAACAAACAAGAAACAAAAGACTCCTTATACTCTAAATCTCCTGCGAGAGTTTGCTTGCTTTCCCTTGTGAACGTTCGCTCATTAGGCAAATCCCACCCTCCCAGCTCATCCCAAAAAAGGCGTTCGTGCCTCTCTTCGACCTTAGCATACAAATTTATTCGTAAACTTCCACAATTTAAATGTCCGCGGTGTTTCAATCAAGGGGCGTCGCCATTCTCTAACCCCGCTCTTTCCACGCGCGTATAAACAACCACTGGATTAGTTTTCCTTCCTTCAAACTTTTATCAGCTCTCTCTCTCTCTCTCTCTCTCTCTTCCTTCCTTCGTAACTATGAGATATCAACTTTGGGGGATTTTCGTGTTGTGCGTCAAATATTAAGCCTCTCATTTTCATGTCGCAACCAGTTTAGAAAATGAAAGAAGACATCAGAGAAAGGCGGGCTCGTGCGGTTCCTTAAGAACTTCGGAACAGCTTCGGAACTCGTTTGGGACCTGTGATCCCTGTCCCGCTAGCCCAGTATTTCGTAACCCATAATTATATTTGCTCATTAACCTTTCCCATCTCTGCCATTTTCGTTCTTCCGGGTTGCTTCCCCCAAGTTTCCATGAGGGATGGAAGTTGCCTCCGGGCACTTACGAAAGCGAATCTAGGGAATTTTCAAAGGATGATCTTCAAAATTAGAGATTAAATCCCTAAAAGAGCTTTCTCGTAGTTATTATTTAAATCTTCTACAATTTACATTTTTTGATGATATTTTAGTTTTTCAAAAATAATGTTAATAAGTTTTCTTATGGGTATCTACTTTGAGTATCTTTTATTAATTTTAATCCATAAAATCTATATTCCTCTTTTCTCACCGTAATCAATTACGGTAATTAATTGGAATATTTAGAATTAAATTGAACATGTTCTTTATATCCCTATTTTGAACGCCGTCGCCTAAAGAGGCAAATGCTGAAATGAAGGAGTTTTGTAAATTACCGCACGCGCTAATGCCGCGTTACATATTTGTCGGATTTCCAACAACTCGAGATTGCCAGCTTTACAGAGCATAACTTACGTATCATACAGGGTAGCTGTTAGCGTCTCCCAGAGAACCACCCTGGCAAATGGAAACTCGGGGTGAACCGAAACTATATCGCCGCAGTAGTTCCCAGATTCGCGCGCGGTTAATGCGTTCTCGAAATTGTTTAAACTTGCTTATGTAAATAAAATTCGCGAAATTTTCGCCCTTGTTTCCGTTCCGATGAATGATTTCGATAAACGCTCCCATACCTTTTGCTGGGAAAATTTATTGATATTTTACATGAAATTTTATTCGTGCGGCATAATCTGCAGAATTTAATTACATTCAAAAATATATCAATGTCCTTTGTTAAAATCGGAAAAAAATATGAATTTTTTTCTTCCACCCATCCAACCGTTATACGTTTTGCTATAAATTTTAGTTCCCATCGGATTAATTTAAATTATCTACACATTGTTCTCTCTGTTAGATTGTTACTATTCCAATTGCAGAGCGAGAGCTTTCTGGTTGGCGTTCGGTTAACGTTTCGCAATCGAGTCGCGACAGATTAGGCAATGGATAGCGTATTAATTATATTGTTAGCGGACGATTCGAAGCACGGCTCGACCGCGGCGGTTTTTCTGGCGGTTTCGCGTCCGGACAGTACAAATTTGCGGACGAAACCGCATGTTATTGGTCACCAACGTACCGCTTACTCGTGGACATATCTAGCGTAAACTTGTCAACGACATTTCAGCCATGCACATCCAGAATTTGTTGTGATGCTACTGAGGGGATGTATTGAGGCGCGCGCAAAATTCGCATATGCACCAAAACAGATATTTATTCTTCGCTATTTCTACGCAGTAACATATTTTCCTTTTTTTTTACACGTTCTAAGAAAATATATGTATATAAATAACAGCTTTTTTATTGATTACTCGATGCTGCGCGTTTTTGACATTTTCGCTGCACAGCAAATTTATGGATAACGTGAGGTTGCATTTTTTTCTATATACAACTATTCAGATTTTTTGTATAGACTGTAGATGAATAAAACATGTATTTTATTCTATTTTATCAATTTTTGTAGCTTCTTGCTATTATATCCTATGAAGAAATTGCACAATAAATCCGGCGATCAAAGCTGTCCTCCGTATAAATAATCACCGTACTAAAAAGCCTGCCTTTCGGGAAATATAAAAAGCGATAAGACGATGATCCTGTTTTATTGGGATATAACCGACGTGCCGACGAAGGAACACGCCGCGATTCCGCTGTAGTGGTGGACTAAAACATCGGCACCTTCTATTGAACCAGCTTGTTCGCGCGAAGGTTAAACCGCTTTGGCTGGCAAGTACCTACCCGCCGTCAATCGCACCCTTATGCTCGTTACCCTGAAAAAATTGCGGGCCATAAAGGTCTTCCTCATCTGTTTCACGCCGGTCGCCAGTGCAAGGCCATCGATCGACTAGGGATGCGACCAGCCCCGAATACCCGCATATTTTAAGGGCGCGTCATGCACACGCTCCTCACGCGAATTCGACGGTTCTTAAAAACCACTCGACAAACCTTTATCCCGCGGATTTGCGTTTTTCTATGGGCAAATTTTCGTTGCCATTCTCTACCACCGAATCACAATTTGCATAATAACGAACGCGACGACAGAAAGAAAACAATAAAAAAAAAAAAAAAAAAAACGAATAGAGGAAGGAAAAATGAAATGGGGAGCAAGAGAGGAATCTCCTGATATCTATCTTCCATTTTGAAATTCAAAGAATGATATGTATGAGATGTGCATTCGTAACGCATCAAAATGCTTCGCGGCGAGGTGCAGACATCCACGTGTATCAAAAGCACATCAACCGTCGTATGCTGCACTCTTAAGCGTTAAATAAGAAAACGGCGAACGTGCTCAAAGTCATACAGATCGTTCGTAGACGGTACGCTTTGTAGTTCTGGTTCCCGGATATTGGAAATGGGAAATGTTGCGCATCGCGGAGATTCGGATATCCTGAGCATCGCGCACGCGTATCGCTGGAATAAATCATTTTTTTTTATTCGCAACCATAAACCCGTCCTGTAGATAGGAGCTCGCGTTCGTGGTCGTAAAGGGTTTTGAACTGGGTTCGTTCACGAAAGGACTGCTACCCCGGGCTACAGAAATCGAGTAAGGATCGATGAGGACCTCAACGGGGCCGTCACTGATAACCGGTCGCTCGCATGACCGAACCGAAATAATGCTCGCTGTATGCTAAACCTCGCTGATAAGCGCGCGCCGACCCCTACGGCGCGATAGCGGCAAAACAATATTCCTCTCCCTGCGTGTATAGAGATACGAGATAAATTTAGTTTTATAAGTTCGAGCTATCAAATAAATGTACCAAACGGATTTTGGGATGATGCTCGTAATGATGATACTCTTGGTAACAGCAATGGATATTTTTGACAACAGTATTTACCTTCGATATTAACTAGGCGGCTTATCGATTGCTACAAACTCCATTTACGTCCGATTTCACATTCATATCCATTTTTAGTCTCCATTCTATTTTTAGAAATTCGATATAACTGATACAGTTATGTTTTTCCCAAAGAGTATGGTTCTTAATACATACATTTTTTTAAACAAAGATATTCTGAGAGGCAGACAGACAGACAAAGAGAGAGAGAGAGAGAGAGAGAGAGAGAGAATACAACATTTGGAACGATGAAAGAATAAAGGTTGCAGCGATATATTTATTGTCCGATGGAGAAATCTCAAGTTTCCACGTACAAAAAGTTTTTCTCTATTAGATCTAACATTTAAAGTCCTCACGTATGAAAGATTTATCTCTATTAGATCTACTATTTGAAGCCTTCACGTATAAAAAATTTATCTCTGTTAGCTCTAACCTCGAACATTTTTTAAATACGATTGATAAAGTTGGGAAGCTATTTATTGAGACAACGGATATATCTAATGCGTATTGTTATGCAAAATATGTAATTTCGAGGAACTCACGAGAGATTCAGGTGCGCACGTGAGAATGGCGAGTAAACTTCGAGATCCTAGGTATTTCGGGTTCTAGCTTTATGATCGGCCTCATACCTTTGCTGCACGTACGCATGAGTATCGGATGTGACCCTCCGGTGTACGAAAGCTCGCTAATCCGCTCCTAAACATCCCTACACTGTTCTCAAATCCGTTATAATCTTGAACTTGCTGATTTAAGATTATAAAGTCACTGTATTTGTGTACAGCGGAAAATAATAAAAGGTTTACGGAATAATAAAGAAGATAGTTATTTTTGGAACAATTAAATACTTTGATGTTGTGGAAAAATAAAATTATAAGAATTCATCGTTTTTGAAATTTCACGTTAAATTATTGTTATAAAAAATCGTATAATTAACAAATATAAATTATAACTCTTTTATAAAAACATAGAATAACAAATGTAATTAAAATAGATACCTATTATTAAAGTAGATGATAAAAATAGATAAACAGGAAATAAATCCTACATAACCAAATATAAGATATATGTCATAAAAATAGAACGATGCATCAATACAATAAAATGAGTCAAATAATTTCAAGATCAATAATTAATAAAGTTAACACGTGTTCACATTTAACACTTTATTTACTTTTACTCATTATCGACGTTCTATATCGCTCGTATTATTCTCGCGCCAATGATGTATCAAAAGCGCATTCGGATGACCGACGGACCGATGCGATGCGCTGTCACTTATCTGTCAGCACACGAGAATATGTGTGAGCCGGAAAAGTCAGAGGAAACAGGGAGAAATGTCACGAAAGCGTAAGAACAAGCGAGCGAACGAACGAGCGACGGAGAGCGCGGATGGGGAATGGTAGTTAATTAGCCCGAGTTAAAAGCTCGGCTTAAATGACCTATTCAGCGCTTAGCATCGAGCGAATTCACTTTGGTGCTCCCTCGACTCCACCCACTCCAAGAAGATCCCGAGGACTATACTGCATCGCACGCGCCGTCTACGCTGTCCCGTGTCTCGCAGACTTAGGCCACTTTTACATCAAAACCCCGCCGTATCGTGCAGTCGCACGTTAAACAAATTGAAGTAAGAAAACAGCATCTTTTCTACGAGATTTTGTTGTTCAAAAAATATATGAAGAGTTTTCTTGTAGAAATACGAACATTTACATTTTCTCGAGATCTCTTTAAATAAGAAAAATATTACCTCTGTGAAGAAGTAATATTGTTATAAAGTTAGTAACCTAACTTTCTTCAAAATTTATTCTCAGAATTTCTTTTGCGTCTTTAATTCATTCGAGAAATTAGTTTTAATTCCTTTAGTGCGCTTTTGGAAATTGACAAGGGCGTGAACATGGCTTGAATCATTTCCTGCATCGCCAGCCGAACTTTTCTTCAATCTTCGTCGCACTTCGACGACCATTGCCTTTCCCCGTATCATCATGACTAAATAAAATCTATTAGGAAATGAAATAGGGCGCAGCGAAGAGTGTGAGTGAGTGTAATGAAAAATCTTTATAATGACGAAGCATAGGGGAGAGAATTGACGTGGCAGACGCAAATGCGATATCGATAGGGATGTATTAAAACGGTAAAATCACAAAAAGTAAAGTTTTGTTCCAAGAGAACACTTCAATTTAATTTATATCTGATTTTATAATTTAGTGAAGTGTAGCAAGTGCTTTGAGAAATTTCCGCCATTTCTAAAAAATATCGCTATCAAATAATGTGCACATTTGTATTGCAAATGCAACACTACACAAATCTATTCTTAAGTCGTCCGCGAATGTTTACACAATGACCCGGTAAGGAACTTTATACGTTACGTGAGTACAATTACGAAGCAGAAATCATATTCAGGAATCCGATAATAGATCAATATTTACACCGTACCTTTTCTGCTTTCTCATTCGCATCCGCGTATCGTCCCCCTTTCCGTTTAAAAGACGCAGATCTTTCGGTTTTCTCAACTTCATCTCGACCTACTGCTGAAAGTGCAGTGGGAGTTGTTAACCTTAGCTTGTGGTTTAATTACACGGGCAAATATTATCGAACTGACGGAGTTAATTAGATAATTAAAACTTGAAGGGTAAACTACTTTGCGAGCCGAGCGACGCCCCGGTCTTTGAATATACATGAACATATACAAACAGATACTATCGATGTATACGTTGAAAGATGCAAGACGAAGGATCGCTAACTGAAGGCCCTCCACGTTTGAAGATATAATAAAGAAAAATCGCAATAGATTTTATTTTCATAATATGTTCTTTACATATTTCGCCGAGAATGTATCCACAAAATACTTGAATTTCGAATTTAAAAATTCGGAATTTTAGAAAAAAAGTATAAAAATATTAAATTTAAAACAAAATTTTTGTTTTATAAAATAATGTTATAATATTATTATTAATTTCTAAAAAAATATTTCATAAAATTGTATATATTTCTACTTTTATAAAAATATACTTTTATTTATCATACCTTGTGAATACCTTGTTTTTCTGAGAAAGTTGGATGTTTATGTATTGATTTATGAAAATCCAAAAATGGCTAAAGTTCCTTAATAAAAATAAAATTAAAAATAAAAAGTATTCAATGTAATATAAAAAGTTCACTGATGTATTCCAAAAGTTACAGTGAGGGATACTAATATTCTTTAATTACTCAACGCAGTATTCCGTGATGAACTTATAGGATTAAATAAATTACATGTAATTTCTCTCGTGATTTACGACTATGTGGCGCCAACGGTACGTTGACGAAGAAATCCCTTTAAAAAGGAGGAATTCCAGCGGCCGGAGACCAGCGGCCGTATGTTTCCGGCATCATTATCTCCGGTCGGCAGAACTCTCGGGACCCTCGTCAGAGTCGGCGTTTATATCGCGAATCCTCTCTCGGATAAGTGAATCCCCACAGTCGGACGAGCGAAGTTTAAACGCTTTAGCTAGCGCGATCCGCGCGATTAGTGGAGGATACGACTGTGACTGTGATGGACAGGTCAGAGATGCGCGTGTATCACCTTCGAGGCTTTGCGACGTGCGAAATTTCACAGTTAACGCTTGACAGATCACCAGTTCTCTCTGAATCATAGAATATATGCGAAGAAGTAGTACAGCAGTTTTCATTTTTCCTGTATACGCTTGAAATCTCTTTTATCATATGTCCAGAAATAGTGTACTTACAGGGCGAGAAATATTAAAATACGTGAAGATAACTGTCCATTTTAATAACGACATCGAGTCTATCTCGAAACGAAAAACTTTAGGAATAATGAACTACCTGATAAGACTAAATTCAGATAAATTTTTTTTTTAACATCGGAGCACGTTAATACAAAAATGAAACGATATCGAGAAAACGTCATAAAGAACAAGAACATATAATTTATTATAGAATTGAACATGCAGTCAGATTGTGGAAAATTTAAATTTTTCGAACGACATCTTCAACACTATCTGCTCTCCAATATTTAAAATTTATTTTGCTACATTTTTGAGGTGAATGTTAAGAGACGCGATGTGGTTTATGCTCTGGTTTAACAGCGCAAATATGGCTATTTGCATATATTAGATAGATTTGCATATATTTAATATAATTCAGAATTAGATTATTCGCATTCCGCGCAAGATACAACGCTAATTCAAAGTGAGAGTATGGACCAATTTACGCGCGTATTACAGATGTGTATTTGCACAATCGCGCAGATACCGGCCAAGTAGCAATCACGGCCGCGTTATTATGCGCTCGTCGAGCATATGTTAATTCGCGTAGGAGATGATGAATGCAGCGAGGAGCTGGCAGATATACCGGGTACCTCGAAATTATCACGTACTGTCCTATTCTCTAATATTTAATATTATAACTTTAAATTTAATTTTTGTTATAATAAAATAAAATCCTTTTAAAACTAAAAATACCATTATTTCCATTTAATCTCCCGATTACGAAAATAATTGTCCGTGTAAATTCGTGATGAATTTTATCATTATCTGGTCTCTCAATTATTCAATAATTACCGTTAGTTGGATATTTTTATAGTAATTCAATATTTTGATCGATGAAAACGTCAATAAATGTCGTAAAACGATCAAAGGGTAAAAGATAGGCAACGGTCCCAGGACACCCTATAGACATATAAAACGACGCTGATAGGCAAACGCAGTGCCCGATTCATTAAAGTTTACACCGAGGAAAGCTCTCGAGCGCGCCCACAGCAAAGCGCCCGCCTGTACAAACAATTGCAACGAGCTCCCAACTAATCTGGTGTGTCGACGGAGGCTGGTCGACGGCGGGGAGAAGAGAAAAGGGAGAGTGGGAGATGAGAGCAAAGTAGAATATCAACATCCTCCGCTCGTCCAACTTGAGGAATTTGCTGCGAGCTTTCCGAGATGGTGTTTCGAATGAAACCATAGAAGCAACGTATCCACAGAATCGTCCCGACTGACCGAATTTAACGTGCGCGTGTCTGAATTTGCAAGAGTTATGCAAAAGGAAGAGGGATATTCTAAAGAAAATTCCTTCCATTATCCTCTTATAAAACGTAAAGTTTCATTTATATCCATTATCCAGCTTAATCGTGCAGAAACAGGTTCATTATTATTTTGAGAATAAGAAAATTCAAATTTAAAATGACTGATACCGTTTCCACTAATGTAGATTAACTCTTCACAATCTCGGTTTAATTCATTCTTTATCCTTTTATAGTTTGAAGAATTAGAAAATAAAATGAGGACCAAGTTTTGAACCAAGATTAAAGTTAATCTTTAAAATGTTACCCTAGTGTAATGAATTTTGATTTTGACCAATATCTCGTACAATTTCTAATTTTTTAATAAGATATTCCCGTCTAACAACGTCGTTTCTTCTCTGTTGCAGGCACAAGCGGAAAGTGCAAAACCTGCTGCCATGCAAGAGCGCAGCGGGCGCGGCGGCAGTCGCCGGACGGGGTCGTGTGCTACCAGACGGCCAGCCGCATCCGGGCCCCGGCATCGGCGGCGGCGGTGCCGGTGGCGCTGTTCTTTACGAGGACCTACAGGATCACACGGTGTCGCATTCGCAGCTGCACAATCACCTGCCGACGAGTCACGGTCAGGCGCCGACGATCGAGGTACGAAATTCCGAAGCCCACCCGCGGGTCACCCCGCTGCCACGCGAACCACCGCTGCTACCTGCACGCAGGGAAACGAGACCGCCGCAGCCGCATCATCTCGACTATCTCGACTATCGCGACCCCAGGTCGATACTGCGTGTCCAGGACAAGCCGTCGCGGGCGGTCCTGGGCGGCTATCGGACGCCGCGCGCCCTTTTAGCCAAGTCGCAGGGGGTACCCCTGTCGATCACCACCACCGCCCAGTCGTCCGCCACTCGACTTGCTCCGGGCGGCACTGGCGCGAATAGTCCATTATTGCTGCGAAACGAAAGCAACCTCCTACGAGACAGCCACCTGCTGTTAGCTACGCAGAACGCCTTGATCACGAGCCAGCGGCCTCCCTCACCTTCTACCCCACCCTCGCCTATGCTTTCCCGCGGAGAATTCCCGTCGTGTCGGGATCTCGATGTCAGCTTGACCGTCGACGGCTATTCAGCCGACGTACGAGTTCCCGCGAGACCTCGTGATTCCGGTATCCCCATCACTCCCACTCATCGACCGCGCGCCTCCCCCGCACGAACGCCGTTGAGCCCAAACGGGTCGGCGAGCCTCGTCGCGGTGCCGAGGCTCACGGTCCGAGAGGAAGACCGCAGGCGACTTTCGGTAGACTCCGAGGGTTATTCTTATATAGACTTCAAAGACTCGGATCTAGAATCCACGAGATACAATCGTACAGAGACCGCGAATCCTCCCATCAACAGCAGGCGGCTGTTGCGATCGATGACTATGAGATCGAGCTCAATCGATTCTGATGGCTACTCGTACATCATCGATTACAGCAGAAGGGCGCCCGGCGCCGCCAAGAGGCTCATCGCCGACGGCACCGAGGAGGAGGTCTGTCCGCTCTGCACCATGCAGCAGATACACCACCTCCTCAGTCAGCCGGAGCAGGACGTCTATCTGCACATCCAGGACACGTGACACGTGCCGTCCTGGCCGTCGATCGACAGTCTCGTGGCGGCGTAGAGGCATAGTCGGTTCTAGAAATCCTCAAGTAAGAAATTGGACACTATATACGTTTTTGATCCACCATATTTTTCAGGATCTGCTTAAGGTAGAACGAGAGGTATCCACTCATTCTACCTTAAGCAAGTCTTGAAAAATATGGCGAATCAATCAGAAGTTGTCTAAATGGTGGGTCCAATCCCTTTACTCGAGGATCTCTAGTCGGTTCTATCCCAAGGAGAATCCCAAACGCGTAACCTGAGGCGGAAGCTCCAACATATCTTCGTGAGTATCGCGCGTCGACCAAGGTCGACCGAGCGACATTCGATTACCGAGCGTCGTGTACTATCTTCCTGTTCCGCGGCCGTGATGTGACACGACGTGAAGTGAGGTGACGTGACGGGACATGACGTGACGCGACATGAGGCGACGCGACGTGATAGCGTAGCGTGAAAGGGACGCAGCTGCGTCTCTGTAAGGTTATCGTCGTAGATTATCTGGCGCCCTGCGGATTCCGACGAACGGATGGAGACCACCAGGTATTCCATTGACATTGACACTAAGGCTGTGTGTGCTTCGTGATTCGAACTTTGTTTCCTCTGCAAGAGTGTGTGTGCTGCCGATTTCTAATTTAATATTTAGTTTGTAATCTTTCTCGTAAGCTTTAATATACTGTAGTCTCAGGCAATCACGAGACAAAGGAGCTTTAATAAATTGCGATAAGCATAACTGTCAGTATTCACACACATATTCAATTTTTATACAGATTTCTAGTAAACGCTGGAAATGAAAATGTTAACAATTCACGTTTTTTGAATACTGACTAATTTGACTTAACGCTATTTATTAACGATAGTTTTGGGCTCTTAGCTGGGACAGTTCTGAGAAATTCAGATCACACGATGCTTCCTCACTGACTTCGAAAAGATTGTAGTTAGTTTTTTCACATTTCTAGAGAAATGATAGTTAGAAAAAAAGACTATTCTATACGCACTATGCTTAAAAAATTGACTCACTATTACATAATTATACGATGATTATAGTTGCTAAAGGAAAGCGTCTTGTAATCCGAATGACAAAAGCAGATACTAAAATACTTGAAGACAATCGCGACATAAATGTTCGAATGCTTATTCCTGTAAGAGAGAAGTACAATATATTACTTTATACACACAATAACAGAAATAAGCATTCATTGTCGTCACTTATCGATGCACCCACGTCTCTCGCAGAGGAAACCGTTCGTTAAATATTCTCGCGTATAGAAAAGAAACTTCTATTGATTTATTATTGATTACTTTTTGTCAATTTTAAATGTTCGAGTCACGCGAGCTTTCACTCATCAATGGGTGTCTGTTCGTTCATTCGTTCGTTACCGCCGCTCCACACGGAGACGCCAGGACGGGCTAGTCAGTATTTATTTTGTTACTTCGGAGCCGTGCCCGCGCAACTCCCAACAAACTAACAAATCGAAGGAATGCTTGACGTGTAAAAGAAAAGGAAAACGTAAAAGCGTGACGCGAAGGAAAACAGGGCGGACGCGCGGGGCCTTATTCGACGGTTGTGCAGGCACGGCGGCCGGGCGCACTCTATGGTTGTAAATAGATTAGAGATTAGACCCGTAAATTTTGTAAATAACATAACTTACGGAGAAACGATATATCGACAGGATTTAATATATATATATACATGCATATATATAGATATTATAAAGAATATAGATATTATAAAGAAGAGAAAGAGGATACGCGAGAGTCCGTTAGAGCATCGCGAAGAAAGAGAGAGAGCTTGATTTCCCGATTTGTAAATTAGCACTATCATTATAACTGCGGATAAGGGACACCATTATTGCTGTGTCGCTATATCTTTAGTACTATTACGATTATTATTAGTCTATTATTATTATTATTATTATTATGATTATTATTATTATCATCGTTATTTATTACACACCTCGCCGGACGGTTGGCAACGGTGTTCTGTAAATAACGTCGCGAGCTCGACGAGGCGAAGAGCGAAACGACGGTCCTGTGTATATCTTGAGTTAATGAAAGAAAGAGAGAGAGTTTGGAGGAGAGACTTGAGAAAAATAAAATTACTTTGCTGAAAAATTTGACGAGGAGTGGTTATTAACCCGGTCCACAATCCTGTCCCATCCCTTGCATCCCTTCACGATACGGCCACGATCGACAAAAGATCGCGGATTATTCTAAGCGAGCATCTCCCGAGATCGGAAAGAGACTCGGAAGCGCATACGCGCGACCAAGAGAGAAAAAATAGACGCCATGTTTTCTCTCGCGTACCAAAATCGTCTCCCGATACACAATGATAATACGTGGACACGGAATAACCACTTCTGTGTTCAAACTTTTTCTTCTACTGTCTGACTAAAGATATGCAACAGCCTATATCGCTCACTCGGTTACGGTAATATATTCTGGTACATCCCGTATTTTAATTAAATAACCTCGTTAGACGAAAGATCATCTTTATCGATTTAAGATTTCCCGTGTAAGCGGAAAAAAAAGAACGCAAATTTAATGGACCAAAGTTCCGATCAACATTAACGCGAGTTTCATTGATGAATTCTCACACAAATGAGAAAAGATGGGAAAAGAAAGTAGGACAGGTCCGCGTAGGAAGAAACGGACGGGAGGTCAAAAAGGGAGAATGAAGGGTGGCTTCTAGAGGGAAGGTGGAAGCGGAGGGTGAGAGATTGACGCGTCACCATTGTGCCGCGTCACCTTTGCTCCCCAAGAGCGATTGCCATCTCTCGTGGACGAATAGATCTCTAATTTCGCAAATGGAGCTGAGCAAGTATCCAACGACGCAACGCGGTGCAGCGCGGCGCGGCGCGGCGCGAGATTCTTTTTCTTCTCTTGCTTTCTCTTCTCGGCACGGGCCACGTGTAATTTAATTGCTGAAGGGTTGGCAAAAACTGGCACATATATCTCACGTCCCTTTTTTCGTCTCCGCACGGAGCGCAATAGAACAAGTATTATTAGTTAGTAGAGGAAAAAGTGAGCAATGTGGACCCTACTTAAAATTCTATTATAATTAACATAAATTTTAACTCTTCCATTAATAATGAAAGTCTTCGAAGTAAATTTTTCATTGTTCTAGATTATATAAAAATATGAAAAAATTCAAGTACACTAAAATTTAACACTGAGTTTTTACCATCATATATATAGAAGTATACTTTATATTTTACTTATCTCTCTCTCTTTTACAGATTTATATATATAATATATATAAATTTACAATCAAAATATTGATGGTGCCTTTAAAGACCCTTGTTGGAGGTTAATATCCTCTCTCTCTTATGAAAAGTTTTTAACTTGTTCTTAGAGAGAGATGATTAGATATAGTTGTTACCACGACTGGCGTGACCTTTCTATTGACAATTGATGTTTACATTATGGTATATCAAAGTTCTTTCGCATTATTTTCAATGTCAAATTTAACGTGGTTTAAAGTAAGTAACGAGTTTACATATATGTGTTTTCTAAATTAATTCTTGAAGTGCTGTTCTTTTATTTTGAGAAAATAAGTAAGTTTAAGTAATTATATATTTTCCATAATTAAATCTAACAAAAATCTTTGTAGTTATCATTTTAAAATGATTTTAAATCCCTAGAGGTATTTGCAAAAGGAAGAAGTGCTTGTGGTGAACATCCACGAAGATAAAGTCGCAAGAGTATTATTAAAAGAACGTATTCATGAAAAGAAACTTCTGAATATGACAATATCTCATTATGTTCAGAATTTTTTATGAATTCAAGCTATTTGGACCTCATGGGAAGTCTTAATAGACTTGAAGAATCATATTCTGTAAAAATATGAGGAAAGCCCATTTTACCATTACATTCAGATGATTATCATAATGTCTCTTTTCATTTAAACAATTTTTCCCATTTTGTAAATTGTCCTTATTATTTTAAGCCTTTATTATTCAAGTTTTTTTAGATTTTAAACTTAGATTAATAAATTTGTGATATATTATTGACTTAAATGTAACGAAAAAATAAAAAAATAGGAGGCGCCATATTATCACCTTTTCTTCTAGAATCAGTCGGGGCTCAAAAATCTCAACAATCACGCGTCGCCGATTGCGACTTACGTGGCTCTCTCTTCTCGTGAAACAGCCAACGCGACGGCTTGTTGATTCGGCAACAAACAAACAACATAAATATTTGAGGGGCGCGGAAATAAAGCAATTTATGATTTTTGAAGGGACAGCAAAAATAAAAAAACACGTAAAGAACACATACTCCGATCTTGAGTCCCGTCATGAAAAAAACCTGAAAAATAGTTTGATGTTTCGTTTTCGTTGGTATCCGTTTTAATTGCATTCACGATTTTTTCGATGTCAAAGGAGTTCAAAATATTTTGTAATGCATGATGCTTTGCTTCTTACCAAGATAAAAAGGAACTATTGGATTGAACAAATACTACTGAATAATTTTGTTTGATCGTATGAAATAAATTAGATTTTAATTTCCAACTATCGTGTAGCGTTAGAACGAATACAAAGAACGAAAAAGAAAAATCACTAATCATAAATCTTGGAATTAAAAAAATTAATAAAAAATCTGAATATATATATAATATATATTGTATATATCTGCAGATGAAAAGATCTACGGATAGGCTGGTACACCATGTATACTTTTCAAGATCTGGATTTTATCGCAGAAATAACTAAAAGGAACTAAAAAGTATTCTCTCACTGAATATAATGGCACGGTGTAGATTTTCTTAAAAAATCCCAAGGTGAAATAAAAGACTTCATCGTTTCAATTAAAAGTTGATATCTGATTCTATTCTAGAATGTACATGCATGAAATTAATGAAATTAGAGCTACCTTCTCAAGTAATAAAATCCGATAACCTCGAAAATCACGTGTCAATTACATTGCGTTTTTATTTAGCGCTTTTGCTGAGAGTTTTTCACCGATCTTTCTCAACTGTGTGACAGCTTGTCGATTTGCAAATACGAAGTTGAACCAGGCTTAAATATTTGAATGTCAGCGAATCAAAAGAATTTGGTAGACCAGAAAATCCCGACAGTAACGTGTCTCCGATTTACCGACCATTCTGTGCTGTACGTTTCTTCGAAGGAATTTTCTTTTCTCTAAAAACGTTTCCTCTTGAAGCGAGTACCTGGAAAGAGGTCAAGTAAAACTCAAATATTTGAATATTATTAAATTGTTCGCGTCTGTGGAAATCACACATGCAATGTCGTCATTTTCAAAACGTCCGTTTGTCGTTTAAAGTTTAAATGATTCAGCTTCAAACATGTGCTACAATTATCCGTGTACATATACCATAAAAAGAAAATAAAATATTCTCTTAAATATTGTAGACATTATAGATATCAATTATGATATTATACATTCTTGTTAAAAAACATTGATATTGTACTAATAGAATTATATTCATAACTTTTAAGAAATTACATTAAAATTTATAATCTCTATTGCGACTTCAGATTCTTACACCGAGACAGAGATAGTATATATGTAGAGAGAAAACGAAACTTTTCTCTTTACATATTTAATTTTTGTTTTAATTTATGTATTATTCGATTAGTAAAATTAATTAATTACTATTGAAATTTATTTTCTCTTTTGAGCAATCGCAAACATTCGTTAACTTTTATTTGCTCCATATGACTGCATTTGATTCTCATTAAATTAGAAAATTCATTAAGAATCTCGATGACGATAAGAAAATTTTCGTGTTTCCCGCGCAGTTTGAATACAAGCTGTGTTACCAAAGTTACATGCGTGATAAGGAAATTACAGGGATCGTTTTGACTACGAAAGTGTATTACGGAGTTAGAATCGTGACGTGTAGGGGTGTTTCGCGCGCGTTCATTTGACGACGACTAGGTCGTAATTATTTCGTCCGAGTTCTTTTTACCGTTATCGATCCTGTCATAAATCTCACCGTGCCGCACCGGATAAGACTCTAGACGGCCAATCCACCGGCGGAAGTCTATCGATCTAACATCCACCTGTTGTCGGCTCGATTACGCGCGTCGGTGCTGCGTCGTTAGCCTGGGACGTCGGTATCTGCAAAGCAGTAGCGACATAACGACAGAGGAGGGAGAGGTAAGGGCTGGCTGCTCCGGACTTAGAACCTAATGCAATTGGCGTAGTAACTAACAATTAGCGGGTTACGGTAACGGGATACAGTCACGACATATTGGCACATGTGTATATATATATATATACAGTATAATATCTATACATGCGGGTACACACATGCCAGCGAGCTCGATATTATGTGTGGTATGTAGGACGCCGGAGTCAGTGATTGCTCTGCTTGAGTTTACAGATACTGTATACTCGAAACGATATGTCAAGAAGCATTAGGGATTAGGATGCAGATGAGATTATTGAATGTTTGAGAGAAACGTTATCTATCTCGTTACAATTTGATAAAAAGAAATAATTTAATGAAAAAATAACACAAATATGAAAAAAAATGGATATTTTTTAATTATTGTAAACGTTTCTCGTATCCAATTTTTCGCCGCTTTAATGTGTTATTAATTCCAAATATCTGTAAACTGACCATTTTCCTCGGAAAACACGTTTTTAATGAAATTCCACCTATAGTGAAGTCCCAAATTTTCCGATCGATCAAAATTAATTCATAAAAGTTCTTGATTATTTATGTCGCGAACTTTTGCAGTTAGATGGAAAGACGAGGCGACCCCTCGTCTCCCTTTTATGTCAGCTAAGGCACTTTAAGTATGCACTGTCGCCGACGTCCAAGAGATCTAAGTTTAGCGAGCTGCCGGCCGCCTGAGGGGGCTATGAGATCATTAAAGCGATCAACTTTTCAAAGGCCCTCGCGAGCACCAGCTCGGCCATTATAGGGGACGTATAACAGACATAGAATTTTAATACTGGCGAAAAAAGAAAAGGCGAGAGAGAAGAAGAGGAAGGAAGAGGATAAGTCGGTCGCATTTTTACACGTTTCGCTTCTTCGGCCAAGTAAAACTCGCATTGGGTACCGTAAAATCATTAGGATAATCAGGTTCGCGCACGCCAATGAAACTGGCCGAATATCGAATTCTTAGCTGGAAGATTGAAAATTCTCCGAACGTGTGGAACTCTGCCAACTCTAATAACTCGCCTAAAAATGCGGCAGTGCCTTTACGAGGGCTGTGCTGAGACCTGCCTTCTGTTCTCAGTAAACGCGAGATTATTTTATCCCCTGCAGTGTATCCCAGAATGAAATTGTAGAAAATACGAAATTTTATGTTAAAACTAAAGTAGAGGTGTAACCGTAAATTTAAAAAGATTGCAAAAATAAATGTTGAAAAAGTTTTGTACATTAAAAGGTTAATATGACCGAGTATGACACGTTTCACGAAAATTCCGACCTCGTTTATTTGTTCTATCTTAAAAAATTTGATTACTCGCCTAGAGAAGAAGTCTTCTTGCCATTTTGCACCGTTTAGATGAGCTATGAGCGGAAGTTTGATTCAGGAAACCTGGTTCCGCCTTCATTCTATCTCGAGCTCGCGCTAATGGTGCCTAACTCAATTCCAAGAGGTCGAAGGTTGGACACGCGACTTGGCGAACTCGTAACTCGACTTTCGAAAGAGCCGACTCTATTTCTTGTGAGAGGACGTTTAAGTAAAAATTATCTTGTCAATTGAACAAAGTAAAAATTGTGAAAATTATATTTCAGCTTTATATATGAAAAACGCTACAGTAATTTAGTTCGAAAACGCCAACTAGTATTTTTTATGGATATTAGAAAGAAGTATTAACACATAAAGGCAATGTCTACAAAACTATATATTAAGTATTTTTATATTACAAAATAAAAAACTAAATTCAACTAGCTTAGTGCTTAATATTTAGTATTTGTATGTGAATTTTTAAAAACATTTTTCAGTTCGGCACGCAGTTTAAAGAACTGGAAAATGTTTTTAAAGATAATAAGATTGGAAATAAAACAAGATATAATGGCACTTCTCGAATTTTAGTTTTTAAGGATGTTTTGGCTATACAATATCGGCTAAAAATTTTTGTCATAAATACTCAATCGTAATCAACTACAAAACAACAAATAATTTAACTTACAACAGCTTTATGCAGTAAAATGATTTTGCTACAGGCAAATGACTTTTAAACGAATAAGTGAATCCAAATAAACTTTTGCTCGAATATTTTGTTAGCATATGTAAAAATTTTTAATTTATAATGTTACGACCTCATCAAGTTTACAAATAAATATGCAAAACGTAATTTTATATAAGAATTAAAGCAACAAAAAATTAAATGAATCAGTTAGAAAATTCTGCTCAAATTTTACACAGATATTCAGAGTAACAGAGAGTAGAATATAATCTATAAAATTTTTATATATTTAATAATGCTTTGAGTCTTTGTGTGCTATAATGATTAAGATGATACATACATCCTTAAAAATTTATATACAAATATTAGATACCAATCTAACCTCGATCGTTTTTTTATTTATTTGATTTATCCATAGTATCTAGTTTAACTTATTGTGATATTATATACATAATATTTCTATAACTCTGCGATTTGGTTTGGTATATTAAAATATTTTCTTTTACAGATAAATAAATATCGACAAATTTACTTTCAATTAAACAACAACAACTGGATAATTTTTTATGTGTTCGGTATTAAATATACGGATTAAAGAACAAAAAAGCGAGTAAGCACTTAAAAAATCGTAGACGCCCGGTTGACAGTTTCTACAAATTAAACACGATAATGAACCCTATATGCTCTTTCAAGATCGCCGGCACTTGCCAGTTGAAACGAGGGATCTTTTTCTTTCGGTGAACGATAGCACCGCCTTGAGGAATTCAATGGCGGGGCATATAAAAAACGTGTCGGTTTCCTTTGCCCTAATCGTCCCCACGCGGACCATCGAGCGACTAACTCGATTCTGGCAATTTGTACACTCGCGGGAACGTTCGAATCTTACGAACACTCGATTGCGTCCACAGATAGAGGATCGGATTACAAATACTACTCAAGAGTTCCGAGTCGTTAAAAAATTGCAAACATTTCCGCAACGTGTCCAAAACAGACAAAATATCGAAAATTTTAAAAGCTGAGATAGTTTAAATTTTCCTGCAAAAAATTAGATAAAATTACTTTTTATTATAATACATCTCCTCAGAGAAATATTGAACTCATATTTTGATTTAAACTTTTTATTTGAATTATATACGGAAACTCTCCTAACTTTAATCTCGATATACCCTTTAGTGGTGGCAAACAAGGAATATATGTATATATAAACACACACGTGTTATACCCAACAAAATACGAATCTGGTGCAGCATATTGGTAAATTGAGGATATTTCAATATGTTTTCGCATCCCACGATTGTTGCAACATAATACGCTAACCGATAGCGTGCGCAAAATAGTATTTTATTCGGGTTATACCGCGTGGTATCTACATAAAACCGTGTTTCGTGATATTTCTGTACACAATGAAACTGTGCAATCGATTGGCCTCGTAGACTGGATGCAACTCGACAGAATACATTTATCCATTATTTTTCCGATGTTTTGTAAAATCGACGACGACGTTCGACCTTTCAGCCCACGCTACTATATCAACGCTTTTAGTATACAGAAGGATCTTTCACGCGTTCGTCATATCATCGTCGTGGCTCGCGACAGATCTCGTGAGAAATATGGAAAATAGACACGTATGTTATGTACCGACACATCCGATCGGATCCATTTGTCCATCCGGCCGAGGAGCAGGCGGCAGGAAACGCGACTCGCACAATTCGGGAGATATAATTTTAGATAGAAACGTAGACCGCGCACCACCCTCGCATGAACCCGATACTCCCACTCGCTATCAGCGATATTTCAACTCCCGTGCGGGGTAGAATTTACGTCACGCGTCGCGTCCCATTTTACGCGGAGCTACATTACGATTCGTTCGAGGTAAAAAGTATCCTCGTAATAGAGGCAGCATTATAAATTAATGTTCGCGAGGAGATCTGACGGAAAACCGCGTGGGTAGTTTCCTGTAGATAAGGATATCGACTTTATCGAGGAAAAATTTAACTCGGACGTGTCAAGGAGATGTGTCGAAATGAATATAAATCGCGCGTAGGATACTTGTAGAGAAATCCTTTAATCGTACAAATTGATCTATTCTTGGTATCGGTTTTTTCTTTCTAAATGCAATCTTTTCAGAGCATTTTTTTAAACTTAGCTTTAATCTCCCCCATTTGCAGTCGTATTTTTACTTCCTCCATTTGCAATTTAGTTTTTTTATTCAGCATAAGTTTTTTACTATTTTAGGCTTTAAAAAGAATTTAAGGTACTTTTCAACATCTTTGTCACATTCATTATCAAATTTAGTAAATAGTTTTTTAATTTAAGTTAAAGTCTTTATTTAATAAAAATTGAAATTTCGATAAAATTTCGGTTGTGTCAAAAATTGGCAGAGAGTTAGAGGATAAAATACGTCTATAGTTGAAATAATGTCTGATTTTCGTCGAGGGATATATTCGGCATATATCGTATGGGAAATTGAGCTCTTCGAAATTAGACCGGTTTCAATTGCCATGCGTACGGTATCCGATGGGATCACAGAACATTATGAGCCCCCGGACGAGTGAGAGTGATAGCGGGATAGATTGGGGATCACAGTGCGTCATTTGTGCCCGTTAACACGACACCTCGACCAAACTGGAGAGCAGCTGGTGGCAGATTTTCAACTCGGAAACCAACACAGGACATGGATCCCGCCGCTACGGAGACCGGAAACCGTTTGCGGCAGGGTTACGACGACACACGAGCCATTACAAGGACGATGCAAAGGGATTAAATCGAATCCGCGATTACGTCGTGTGTCTGTTGTGCTTCTGCCTGCTGTTCTCCGTTGGGTGTGTTTCGATTAATTCTCGTGCTGCGGCAAAGATATTCCGAAAGGAAACTTTTCGATTTATAGCGTAATTTTTTCGGAATAGATAATGAAGAATCTAACGCATCAATGATTGCGAAAACATAATTTAATGAAAAAGCAGAGACATTTTTTATTACGGAAGATTCAAAATTTGATCAAATTCTTCTTACGCGAGATCAACCTGTGAACAAAAGTGCCAGTAGAAATGAGATTAGCTGTAGAGATAAATGCCTCTATCTCTTTCCCTTTCTCACTTTTGCGCGGCGTTCCTTATTATCCTGCCGTGATGTATAAGCTGCTTGCCAATTTAGGGATTAACTTTCGACACCCTCGCTTTTCCGGTGACCGAGTCAGCGTTTCCAAGGTTGGAATCCCAACGCGGGAGACGAAGGGCGAGAATTCCAAAGGGAAGGAGAGGTAGAGGAACGAGTTAATCGTCGACCGGAGAACACGGAGGTTGAAAGAGTGTTAAGGTTCTCATCTGATACCCGTGCCAGTCATCCCCCAAGTTTCTTGTAGCTATTCTCCTTCCACCTGCCCCCATTGTACCACCCCATCCTCTGCATCCCTTTCCTTTATTCACTAATTGTTTTCCAACGTTGTCGTAAACAAGTCGCCGTTCCTAAAGGAGCCTCGTAAAACAACCGTGGAAACGCGAACCTCGGCTCGTTTGTAACAAGTTGACCTATTTTAGTCACAACTCGGGACTAATTACCTTTCAACCCTGCGGAGCGACGAAGAAAATGGCGGCGGTCTTAATTCTCAAACGGCGTGCAATTTATTATATTGCGATAGAAATCAAATTGTATTGAACGCGTGAAATTAATCAATATAACTTCCCTTCGATTATTCACGGCTAAAGCTTCATCGATTTCTAATATTTGCGGCACCCGTTATATTTTACATATATAATATATAAAAAATGTAAGTAATAGAGTCATAAGATATTATTTAATAACACAAAAAATTGCAGCATTTAGAAATATTACGACATTATTTTCCATGTCACGTCGTCCGTACCCTTTTTCTCTAATTTACACTTTTGTTATCACGACGCAGATGCTGGACGTCAAGGACGGCGGAAGAGGGGTGTTCGTCTGCAGTAGCCCCGGTCCTGATCCTTACACATCGCAGGACCTTTATAATCCTGTCTACGAGGAGCTCAGCAACGGTAAGTGCCGATAATCGATGTTTACTTTGGCCGGCTTTGCCCGGACGTCTTCTTTTACGCGTCGCAGTTTTTTTACGGAAAAAATCTCGCCGGAAAATCTCGAGAATAACAATGCGACAACGCATAAGGATGAGTCAAAATGTTCACGAACCGATTCGGTTTTGAAAAGATTAACTCAGCGCAAGAGAGAAATTAAATTTATTGTAAGGTTGTTTTAGATTTTAACTTATTAAGTCTTTATCGATTGAAAAATAATGAAATAATACTTTTGTTTTCATATAGATAAAGATAATCTTGGCAAAAAGGTATCTATAGGAATCCTAAATAAAGATATTATCTTGTTATTCTGCGACCGGATTAGTTAAAACTTTATAAAGATAAAATCTAAAACGAGCTATTGAAGATGAAGCTACGCAGAAAAGATGATTTTGTTAAAATAATTAATCTATCTAAAAATTTAGATAGATTAATTAGATACAATTCTCTGGAAATAATTTTTTGGACCATCAAAATAATTACGTAAAATACTTAAGTGTAATGAGTAATGAGCATGCTGCAAAAATTTTGATATTCTAGCAGTCAGCTTGAGCGTTCTACATAATTATTTTAATATAATAGTTACAACAAAATTATTTTTAGATTTTTAGATTCAGTAAAACGGTTCTTTTCATACACTGAGAAAAAAGTTGTTAACTTGATTAAATGCGTTTAATTCCTATTCAGTTCAATTATTTGTATACACTGTAAAAAATAAAATGTTAAAATTAACATTTTACATTTTACAGTATATTTAAGTTCACCAAATCTTGTAATTATTTAAAATATTATTACTTTAAATTGATAAATATTTACTGACAGCCCATTTGCATTTAGTCGAATCAACTAATATTTTTTTTAAACCGCAACTTTTTTTTCAGTCTATACTTTAAATGAGAACACACACACTTGGTGCGTATAAATAATATATTATTAATAAATTTTAATAAATTATCTTAACTAAGCATATTTCTATGCGAATTTTACGAGTTTAATTGACCAAACGATAAACGAATATTTCGCAAGATCATCAAGCTATCCCGTTGCCTTCTCGATGAAACCCTAACGTTCCCATGCAAACGCAAATCACGCACTCTCCTTTTAGATGAGACTCGCCTTTGAAGACGCTGGGGAGTATCCTCGGGGTCGAACATGCCGCGGGAAACGCATAGGTACGGCACGAGTATACGAGTTTTCGAAACGGTGTGTTCGTCTGTCGGTTGGCTTAATACACGATTAACATGCGGCTGCGTTAAACTAGCGTTAAATCCCATCGACTAACGCGCGCTTTGCGAGACTTCCTCTTATGTATTCCCCTCTTTTTTTATTTATTCCTGGTAACTGCGGGACTGCATTTATCAGAATAATCCGGCAGATTCGCGTGCGTCGCGATTTACGGGAAAGTCTGCGGCGTGGGAGATTTATGAGGCAAAAAAGAGTCGATGGAACTTTTTAAGGACGTTGGTACGAAGGATTTCGGAAGCGAGAATCTGCGTGTCGCAGAAGTTCCGGTCTGCGGAGTTCAATGAGTTCGCGAGATTGAAAATGTGCGAAAAAGAAAGATGGGATTTACGTGAATAGAAATCTATAAGATTGAAAAAGGATAAATCTCTAAAGTGAAAAATGAGAAATAGGATGGAAATATATATAAGAGCACAAGAGCATATAAATTTTTAAATTATCGGGAAAGTCGATGAAGATCTTTGTGATCTGAATGGAAGCACAAAATTCAAATCTATATCATTTCTAAGTAATTTTTATATTGTTATTGTAGATTCATGACTCAATGTTAAAAATTTATAAGAGCAGATATCTAAATATCTAAAAATATACACACATATGTATATATATGTACTTAAGAATCAATGAATTAAAAAAAAATAAAAGTCGACCAACTGTATAGTTCACAATATTAATATATCTTTCTATAATCAAAGTGTGAATTTGTTCAACAAACGAAAATCTGATAAACGCAGTTTTACGATGCATCTTCTTGTCTGTTTTTCTCTCATAATTTCTTTGAAATCGTTTCTCCCTCCCCCCCCTCCCTTCCTTTTTCTCTGTCTCTCTTCCTCTCTTTCCATCCGCTCTTCTCCGCCGTCGTGTATTTTACCGAAAGGAGATAAGCATGACACGACCTCTGACTTATACTTCCCATTAGTTGGACGGCTAATTAGTATGGTGATGAGGCTTTCGACGTTTGACGAGGACCTGGTAATCGAATATACATGCTGCACCGCGTGCATTAGTCGTAACCACGGGCTTGGCCCGCGCGTATATACGCTATGTACGCATCGTCGTTCTCCAGTTTCGAAACGAGAGAGAACGTCGATCTCAAAGAGGGTGGTCCTGTCCCTTACGGGCTTGTAAAAACGCCAGAGAATTCAACGGATCCACTCGGCGATCACGTCGACGAGCAGGATAACTTGCGCGTTACAAAATTCATGGAACTGATCAAATTGAACCCTGCCAAAATGAATTGCTTCCTCTTGACAGGATAATTCCCAGTTGCGGGAAATACTTTTAGTAATTGTCAAGATAATTTCGAAATACTGTATATGTTCTTCCACATCTTCCAAAACATTCAACCTCTAACATTTCCCGATAATCTATAATTATTTTTGTACAAAAATATTATTTTATAATTTTAAATTGATATATTTTAAAACTCTCTATACAAATTATTGTATAAAATTAGATTTATTTAACAAACAAATACAATATATATATCACGTACAATATAGATATCACCAAAATGGTTTATATATTAAGAAAATGACGAATGAACGAACAAATACAAGATTTTTTAAATAAAAAACAGATTTATTTAGTTATATAACAGCTCAAGTTGTTATTATTGGTTAGCTCGTGCTATTTTTGTAATCACGAGAAATCGGAGATGACGGAAATTATGGAAAATCCGGAATACGTCTTGATTATCCCCCCTCCCCCTATACTTGTTGGAAGGATATTTCGAGAAGACCCTCGTCCGAGATGACGGAGGATATCTCAAGTGGTTTAATGGCCAGCGAAGTGCGGACTTAATGTTGAGAGTAGAGCCAATCCGATAACACCTCCAATCTGTTAAAGAATAATTCGGCGCGATACACCCCGTCTATCCCACCTCGTTTTCGATCGAGCCCTCCGATCGCGTCTCTTCCGCTCCTCTGCCGTGAGATAAAAATTAATTGGACGAGCCTGTTCAATTTCTCTCAGCGACCGATTTCAGCCGCCACCGCCGCGCGCGGCATCCCGCAGCGTATTCCGGTTCCGTTTCGAAATATCCGTTTTACGCTGCGATTATTTATACGATGTCTCCTTTTTTTTAACGTGCGTATACACGCCCCGCTGTGTCGTTAGTATTGATCGCGGCTCAACCGCGACATTTCGGTGGAATAACGCGAGGCAATTAATGGAGAAGCGAAGCAAGTTTCGTATTGCCGAATCGACGAAGCAAAATTTCGACGCAAAGCTGAATTTGAAGTATCACCTAAATAGATCGTGGATAAATCTATTTACATTCAACGGAGAAATCTTCAATTGTTACAATGCGTTTCTTATCCTAAATTAATTTCGTCCTGAAACTTTATTGCCCAGATTGTCCGTAAGCCAAATCACATCCTTCGCTCCGTAATCAAAATCCATTTTCTTCATTGATATACGATATAGTGTGGAATGGAATTGCGATTGCTGCCTGCATGAAATTTTACAAGACGTTCATTATTAGATAGTCATGCTTCTTACAGAATAAAAAATTCAAATTTTGAATATTATATCAAGACAAAGAGTTAATAAAATATAAAATTTAATAATTCTCTCTTTCTAAGTAAGAGTGGACTAATTTTAATTTTAGAGAACGCTGTTGACATAAATTTTATGTACCTACAAAGTAAGCGAGATTATTAAGCGCTAAGCTATGCTTTTATTATGATTATTAGGTCTTATTTGTCATGTGTTAAAGATAGGATAAGTGAAGATAAACTTTTGAAAATTCTGTTCGTTACATATCGATTTGACCTCCCAGGTCCGTGTTATGACAAAAAGCGTGATAAGTGACTTCAATTTTAAGCAGCTTTGTGTTATTGTTTTGTGTTATATATTTTATTTAAGTACTGTGAAGGGACACGCACGCACACGTACATACACATTATTTATATATTCTAGATTACATACTCTATATAATTTCAAGATTGATAGTATACTTATGGTACATTCTTTCCTTCTTTTTAAGTTACTAATTAAATTATTCGTGTTTATCAAAGCCTAGATTATAAATATTTTATCGTTAAAGTGTAAAATCTATGAAAAACTTGTGTACATTAATTAAGAGTGGCCTTGTACGTAAAATTTACGTATCAATAGCAATATATTATATCACTCAATATCGATAGTGTTTTGAAGTCAATCAACTATTAATATTTTTATTTTTAAAAAGGATTAAATATAAAATAGTGTATAACAGTTAAAATTGATATTGGAAATTAACCTATTAATAATAAAATGATTATTGTAGCGTATACGTATAATATTTATAGGCGCATACACAAGAAAGTTGAGTATAATTATTTGAGCTGGAAAAATCAATAATATTATATATATAAATATATATAAATATATAGGATTGATAAACTTAATTAATTACAACTCAGAGTTGTGACGATATTATTAACCAAATGATATATGATTTAAAAGCTATTAATACACACAATACAATCTTCACAAGAAACAATTATGAAGTCGCGAGAAACAAAACTTACTACATCAAGACCACAACTACATCAGAATTCCACATCTGTGAATCCATATCATGTCTCGAACTCATTTTACCTGAATTTCTCAACAGAAGTGCGACTATAAATATGAATCCATATTTTGCAGCCTTCTCTCTTAAACATATCTTTCTAAATAATTTACCTTCCCAGAAGCTAATTATGCATCTGATTAATTTCCACTGCGCGTTTACCGAGGAATACTCTCGTTTTCTGGCGTCCAATTAACCTTCTCTGATTATCTCAGACAGACTTTATTCACGATTAATCAACTTCCCGTCTCGCTAAGAGTGAAATCCCGCTCTTATCCACGCAATCATCATCATACCGTTATGTTAAACCTTTAAACGAATTTCGATCCCGCAGGGGACCATCCGGAGACGGACGAGGAGAGCGAGTTGAATGCTCGCAATCGTCTGCATCATCATCACCATCATCACCGTCACCATCATCGTACGTCCAACGCGTCCAAACCAGCGAGCGAGGATGAGTTTGCCGAGGACGAGCTATCGGTGGGTGAACCGTCGGAAGCGAGGATGCTCACTTCGAGCAGCGGCCCCACCTGGGGTACGTGCCCCGCCGGTGGCAGGCCACCGCGCGAACGACGCGGCCGCAGCCCCAGGAGCCTCGATCGACGCAGACGAGACAAGAACCACGACATGGGCGAATTCCACGAGGGCATGCTGCTGGACGCGTTGCTTCAACTCTATCCTAGCGTCGCAGGTACGTCGTTTATCAAATTGTAACGATTAGAGATCCTACAGGATGTGTTCGGTGAGACGTTATAAGTTATTGTGTTATTCTATCGTTCATTAGATGTAAAATAAGAATTGAATAACATAAATAGCGCTAATAGCGCCTCAATGAATTTTATAGAATTCTTAAGGCATCTCTATATTATGCATAATATAGACATGCCTCAAGAATCCCGTGATCACAATATTTGCTGATTAGGTAGAGGTGAGAATCATATTCTATTTGTTTTATGTCTAATGAATGATAAAGACAGTATAACATTATACAAATTCATGTAAATCTATATTTATGTACAATGTGTTATTTTTATGCGGGAAACTATTCAAACCCACATATTGAAATCATTTTTTTACACATTTGGATTTGTAGTGTATTCAACGCTATTGTGTCATTCTATCTTTGTCATTCATTAAATGTAAAATAAGGATAGAATACGATTGTTCTCACAATCACGTGACTCTTGCGCATTTCTATTAAACTGTTATAGGGTCTTTAATAACGATATTCTGATAGAAAAATAGAAGGATAGTTATATATAAAAAGGACGATAGAAAAAGATAGACTACGAAGATATTTTCCGAAGAAATTAATTCCGCTCGAAAGATTTTTCGTATAGTTGTAGCGCGCGCTAAACCAATATCTCTAAACTAACAATGATGTTTGCTTATCCGCTCCGTAATTGTTTACTGTTCTTACGTTATTGGCCGGCGACACATCGGCCTCTTGACTCGTTGGTGCTGCTCTTTTTCCTTATTTCTTGGACTCTCCAGCATCGTTTTTCTACCTGCTTTTCGAAGAACTGTTTGCTATTTTAATGTTTACCTAGAGTGTGCAGCTCCTCTACGCAATCGAGCAATAACGTTTTTAGATTCTGGATTCCTGAAAATCTGTCACAATATATTTATGTATAAATTCTTTTGCCTATTTCTTATAAAATCGATTAAAATTTAATAAACTTGAATCGAAACTTCTCGAATGTAATGCATTTTTCTCTATCAAAGTAATATCTCATCCTGCTATTCTCGTTTTTCTATATCTTCAATTTCTACCTCAATTTCCTATTTTGATTTCCTACCTCGATTTCCCAACTCTGCGTTAACTTTTCAACTTTGTTATAGCATTCTAGGTATATAAGAGCATCTCCAAGCTCCTACTGATTCGAGTCTCCGGTTTCAGGCGTAGCCGGTACGCGAACAGGCAACGGCAGCACCCAGCGTCAGCAGTCCGTCCCGTCGGTGGCACACAGGTTACCATATTTTGTGCCACCCTTGCCGGCTGCACAGGCTCCACGACTCGAGGAGAACCCCTACGAGAGCGTGCCGGTGCTGGGCCCCCTGCATCGTTATTCCACCCAGAACAGGAGTAACAAGGATCGTTCGCGCAACGGCAAATCGAACAACGACAAGTACAAGTATCTGTCGTCGCAGCAATACGGCGGTGACTACTATGGTCTGCAGGGCCAGTCTGATGTCACGACACCGCTCTACACCCAGGTGGGCGGCGAGTACTCAGACACGTACTCGCAGCCAACCGATCGACTGTTCGGCGACGATAAGTACAGCCAGCCAGTGTATTACACGAACTCAACCCGGGACTCGGCGTGCGATCAAGTAACCAATGCCGGTCGATTGTATCAGGGCCAACCTGACAGCAGTTTTGGTAGCGACAGCGGTTACAGTCATCACACGTCCGGTACCACTGGTACTACTGGCACCACCGGCACTCGTGGCAGCAATTCCCGAACGAATCATCGCAGGGATAAGCAACGAAATTCTCATCACTCACATCATTCTGCGGAGTATATCGTGTCCTAATGGAGGACTGATCGCGACATCTTTGAGAATTCTCTTAAAGATGTGCTCTCGCTAAGAGAAAAGAGAGAAAGACAGAGAGGCAGGATGAGATCTCATTTCTGTCATGTTATTGTCGTGATTGAATGATGACACCTATCACGCGCATTCGTTAACGGAGAAAGCGGCTGACGCCGATTCGGCTGTGCTGAACTGCTGTATTTTGATACTTCGACGTCCACAGTTAAGAGTCAATAAAGGTATTCTTATCGCTTCGGCATATCAAGTTACGATGATCGTGTTGAATGGCTTGATCGTCGAAGCGATGAGAAAAGACCCGCGAGCAAGTGACAATTCGGACTTGACGAGAGAAACGTAGTGATCTCTTTAGTGATTTATACATGTAGCTGACACGCAAGACTATGTAACAAATTTATTTGTAATCCAATGAGACTCAGGCTGGTACCAAAGGACGCTAACGATTACTTTTATCTTTTTAGTCCAATCCTTTGTAATTTATATACGTAGAGAAAGAACGTTAACCGCGGAACGAATCGACTTCGTTCTCGTCGTGATATCGTCGCCTACAAATCGTGCGACTACCAATCGCGAAAAGTTACGAAGAAACACTGTCAAAATCAGCCTAGGCAATCAATCCCATCGTTCTTTCAAGTAAATCACAATTTTGTAAACTGACAAACATGCGGAAATGTTCGAAATTGAAACCCGCCGGAGAACAAGAATTTGCAAATCTGCCTATTATAACATAAAATTTGATAGTCTTAAAATGACATCAAAAGTTGCTAAATGCAAAGTCTAAGACATCAAGATTTTGTATTATTGCAGTATTTCTAGACCAATAACGAGGTTATTTAAAATGAATAGCGCAAATTACGAAATAAGCGGGTCTCGATTACGTGCGTTTTCTCCCTTCAAATTAACCGATCCACTGCCAATCCAATCCTAAACGGTTGGACGTGTTCAACCGACCAGCAAGTTTCGCACAAACTTTGATATGACGAGTAATTTTTGTCTCGCCCTCGGAGAAACGGATTCGATCGCACATATAGTAGGAAACGTTAGATAGTATCACGCAATTATCTAGTCTGATAATAATCACTTTTCGTACCAACGACGCAGACGACGCTTTAGGAAGCCTCGTCAACGCGACACTCATGCACACTGATAATAGTCTTGTAATAATAAATGCACGGTAAATTAACGTTGAGCCTTCAAACCATTTATAAATAGAAAAACAGAATAATGTATGTTGAAATTTAATCGCCAATTAAATTATGACGAAAGCATTATGCTGTTTTTTGCCATTCTCAAAAAAATTATCAATTTATTTAAAAAAAGATAGAAACTTATTTATAATGTACTATTTATGTGATGGAATGTTATTTAATATAAACTAATGTAAGTAATATTTCAGATTACAATAAATACATTCCTAAGTTTTTTAAATTTGCAAAATGGTTACACGATTTTGATATAATAAAACATTTTGCAACTATCGAAGTAAAGCATTATTAATGATCTATTGAGCTAAGTGAAGTAAAATTAAAAATTCAATCTTATTTTTAAATTTGAATTTTTTCTACTATTTTTTGTTTTTACACAGATAATAAAGTAACGAAATAAAGCAGATTGTTTTAACCAAGTTCCAACATATACACAATACAATTTCGGAGATCGTAGATGCCACACGTATCACTGATATCATCGCATACACTGCCGCTAAATGCATATACATATACATATGTATATTCGCGCTACCACGACTGGAAATTTTTGGGCGCGCGCGTGAGCTTTTTATTTTTGTAATCTTACTGCGGAAATGTAGAACTATAAAAGTCGTTCGATAAGAAGGAAGGAGTGAGAGAAATTTTATTCCCGAGGAGAGAATCTACCTTCTCGTGCTCTGAAAAAGCTTTCCAATGAAGCCGCGAATTTTCGTTCGCGATACTTCTCATATCATTCCTTCTGAAATTGAAGGTCTGATGACTGGAAAAATCTTCTTTCCCAATCTCACAATAGTGCTTTCTCGATCGTGAATCGCGTTTTTCGAAAAGAAACCAAAGGCGAAACACCGTGATCACTAACAAAGTCTCGCTGTTGTCAATAATGTAACAGAGACCGCATGTTAGGAAATTCATGAGTCGCAATTGCGGCATGCTCGTAACTTCAGCTCCATTCCAAATCGCCATTTGGGCGTATGCTAGTTTATTGTGAACAACGACTCAACTAGACGACTCCGCGAATGGCCCAAATTTACCCACGTGCATTATTAAGTACATTATTACTGCGATCGAGTCCGTTATTATATCGAGCGCCTTTATAAACAATCCTTGATCGGTAGTCGCACGTGGACGACTCGCGAGTTTGCAGATTGTGGCAAATCAATATTGATTTATTCCTCAGGATGTTACTTCGTCCCGTTAAATTATTAACAAATGCAAAATCACTTTGGATTACGTCATTGTAACTTTATACTCAAAGAACAAAACGCCTTTCAAGAATTGCAGTGAATCAAGCTAGTCACAAAACGTTAGACAAATCGAAAAACATTGTGATGTAGTAATATTGATATATTTCTTTTTTTACGTCGGAACGAAGTGACACCACCGGAGGTGCGAGACAGTTCAAGCTTTTGGTATACTGCGAGATAGACCAAAGCGAGAGCGGGACGCGAGAGAGTGAGAGGGAAAGTGTTCGTGCTAGAATGTACAGACGCACGTCGTTAGTACACCGTAAAAATACCGCTATCCCCTATATACATACCGCATGTGTAAGAAAGTAAACGGTAATCGACGAACAGTGTATATAGAGAACCGGGAGGAGGCACTCCACCCGTGTGTAGCATAGCTGTACCATAACGATATCGTTACCGAAATCTTTTCCCGTGCGCGTACAAGAACGAGAAAAAAAGATTGAAATTTAATATATATATATATTAAAAAAGCTATTTATAGAGGGAAAGAGGCGCGAGAGAAGAGATTATAAATACGAATATAATTTTTAAATTATTTGTAACGGCAGGCGCACGTCGCAACCATGGCGACGAAGATAGGAAAAGGAGGAGAATTCATTGTATCTTTCCTTTTCGGAGCGAGAGGGACGATTCGCAGGAAATAAGTGTCGGAAAGGAGGCCCTTAGTGTTTTCTGAAGCCTCCCTCTCGCTTCTCGAAATAGTGCACGCTCTCTTTTTAGACGCGCCTAGACGCGAATACCTCAACACACAAAGAAATAATCGCTCTGTTGTAAATATAATTTTATATGTACGAGCCGGCGAGATTACAGTGGTTTGCGCGATCGACAACAACGAGGCCAGTTTAAGATTGCCGCAAATATTAAGATTTCTAAAATAACGATATTATGATTGAAAATATAAACTCAGCCTTCGTTTATCGAACGCGGTTTCTACTTTATGACTGGTGTTTGTAGTTTGTTCTTAATTTAAGATTGTCTTAAGTATAATAACATCTTAAGATGATAATATGACTTTATGATTGGCTTATAACATCTTAAGAATGTACTTAATACGATTTTAAATATAAGAATCGATAAATAATGAATACCAGTCTATCTTCTTATCATTAAATTGTAAAATAAATTATTTTAAAACACGAGAGCCAATGAGGAGTTGCGATTGGAGTAATTATTGTTGCACCAAGTTACTCCACTCGTTAAAACACATTTACGATAGCTTGAATTTTAAACAATACTTGCATTGCTATTAATTTGGAATAATGAATATTTAAAACCTGGCTGTTAAAAAATTTTGTATAAAGTGAAGGCGTTTATTGGCAATTTTGGATTTTCTATATTAAAATGTTTCCACGTTAAAATCGGCCCTATGAGTATCGAAACGATATGCCGTTTAATGATAACTCGCGCAAATCGAAAATCACGCGGCGCAACAACTATTTGTGTTTTTATACGGAAAACTCGATATGCGCGAGTTTGCATTACACCCGGGAATTGATTGATCGCGCAACGCTGCCGTTAATGTTATGTCAACCTGACGCTCCCGAAAGTCGTGCTCTCGATCTTAAATTATTCTAGATGATACAATATAGTACCAGCAATAATAGTTCGAATAATCCAAGTATCTATTTCAGTCCTTTATTTTTATTATCGTTATTTCTTGAGTAAGTTAAATGCACGCCACATTTCCACACCTTCATCAGCACGATTAAAGTGATTCATCAATTTATTGTTGATTATTTTCTTGCGTCCTTCGGACTTCACAAATTACAAAAGATTTCAGCAAACAAGCTAAATTAGTTGGGAAAGTGCGAAATAATCGAATAATCTATACTGATTTAATTTGAAGCAAGGAAAAGTTATTTCTTTCTCCGACACGATCTTTGACTTTCTTACGATAAACTACAAGCAGCTCACCAGTATTATTTAATTATTTCATTTATTAATGAATTAACGAATCGTAACGAAGCGACTTTGCAAATTACGTTGTAGCGCTCTTCGGAGCACTTCGAATCCGAATCCGAATCAGGAGCGAAATTTCTGATTAGCAGCTAATTAGCTCGATTTCTTAAATTAGACTAAGGCAGCTCTCATCGTTCCTCAGGAAGTGTATATTCGAGCCGAATAAAATAATATTAAATTGCGAGAGCATGACTGACTAGAGCGCGCGAGCGAAAGCGGGAGAATGAAGGTGTATAGTGTGTACTTATCACGATGAGAGTCACGCACGATCAAAAAGAAAACAGTGCATACAATCAAAGTGCGCACACGATGCGAAAATGTCAGGCGATTCAAAGATCGAAAAAGATCGATAGAAATGCGTATAGGAAAAAGAATACGAAAGGATCGAGCTTTTGTTTTTTTTGCGTCCATGTTAATTGAATGTTTGGAGATGTTGTTTTATCTTCGTTTTATGCATAGCTTATATAATACATAACAACGGAAATCTAAGTTATTCTTGTTCTTATTTTTAGTGGGGAAACTCGGAAACCCCGATCGAGTGCGGGATCTTTGTTATGAGGATCACGATTAATCGTTGCATATCGAATGTAGTGGGCGAGTGAGCCAAATACAAAACGAATCATGCGTGATCCGAATGTACGCAAGTATGTCGATAATAGGATAACAGGGATGTAAAGAGGATGCGTTCATAAACTGTTTCTTATCTAAACATTTGATTCGCGCACTTGCAAAGTGTATTCGACATTGAATATTTCAAATTAAATTCTTTGAGGAATAAAATTCAATTAAAAAGTTAATTTTTTAAATTATCCATACAAAATTGGACTCGATAAAATTGATAACATGCGCTTTATATGGAATTATAACATCATGCAGGATCTTGTATATAAATTTGCAACTAATTGCAGAAGGAGAAAAGGTATCAAGCATGAGTCGTTTAGCGTATGCGTCGAAGTGGTTGATTTGTAAAATTCGTCGTCTTTCGTTCGCCGTCACGATATTTTATTGTTATTGCGTACTTATGCGCGAAGATAGGGAGCTCTAGCTCCAAAACATGAGTGAGAAAAAGAGAGAGAAAGAAAGAGAGAGAGAGAGAGAGAGAGAGAGAGAGAGAGAGAGAAGGATGACGGGGAAAGGAGAAAGAGACGGAAAAAAAGAGAGAAATAAAGAAGAGAATGCACGAACGAAAGTTAGAAATAGAGAACGTTTCCTTACCTTTCGAACGCGTATACGATTCGCGAAATTATTATTATTTATTGTTGCGTTCTGTATGAGGGGATCACTTTCCCCTGTCGCTTCTCCTCAACAGTTCCCCTCCCCCTGCCCCGTTTTGGTACCGTCGTTTCTTAGCGGCGGTTTTAGCGCTGTAGGCAGAACAGAGGACACAATAACATATAGGCACTAGAGTACCTCGAGAGGAGGTAACAAGTAGCATCTCTTTGAAAGTTAGCTCGCACGGGCGTTCCGCCCTTTCGTCGCGCCGGGGATGCTCAGAAGTGACGACACGTGATCCAACACGTGTTCTAAAAACGCACATTTAGCGGTAATAAGACGTAATATCTTTTGGATCCTATCTCACGAAATCTATTTTGTGTCGAGACTATTTTAATTTTGGAAGATAAAATACATGCACAAAATTATACAATCGCATTTTGCGCTAAATATATCTAAACCAGACTTGCCCAAAACTTGTTCGCGAGCTAAATATTTTCCTTTCTTCATCGTCTCCTTGCGAGATAGGGAGAAAATAAAAAGAATAGATGTTAGACCTCTATCTAGTGACTAGCTGCTTTAGTTCCTATTCTTTTTGTTTACTATACCGGTTAATGAGACGATGGAGAAGTGAGAGTATTTAGCTCGCGAGGTAAGTTTTGGACAGACTTGAGACCCTATAACAGAAATGCACCAAGAGTTACGTGATCTTATACTGTTACGCCTAATAGACTTTCTTCAATAAGTCATTACTCAAATTTTAAGTCTTAAGTCGTAAGAAATTAACCAATTATACATAGTCGACTATTCTTCTCACATTTGACTGATCGATTTCTTACGATTTATAATTTAAACTTAGATAGTTTATTGTAAAAAACCTGAGAGCAGGAATACAAATTTTTGCACAATACCTAACGCTTAAAGCATAAGAAAATCAACTAATCAGAGTACACTATTGCCCTCTAAAGAAGTGGATGTAAAAAAAACTGCATATATCTACTTTTTTACGGCATTCCTGATGGAATCAAATCGCTGAAATCGCAAAAATTTATTAAATTAATAAACATGTTAATGATTTCAACAATTTATTTCCATCAGAAGCGCCGTAAAAAAATAAATATTGTTGTGTAGTTGATATCCACTTCTTCAGAGGGCTATAGAGTCAAGGCATTTTACAGTTATGTAAAATGGCTTTCATATATTATTTCAGATTTCTCTCTGTTATAATCAACGCTATAGGATCTTTAGATTTGATCTGAAGGGTCTTTCGTCTCCGTTCTCATTAAATTTCCACTTAAACAGCGCATATCAACATACCAAATGCGATTGTCTGATTCTCTTCCAATGATACACCAAATGTAATCTTTGTATTAAAGAAAAATTCGAATTATTTGATATTTATTCGCAAAACACAAACTAACGATATAACACACACACATTACATCAATATTATAATTTCTCATTCAACAATATAAATGTAATATAACATATGTTGTACGTAACAGTTACATGGTTGAGTAAGAAATTATAACATTGATATAATGCGTGTGTTATTATTAGTTTTTCTTTTGCGAATGCAATACCGGATATTACATAATTTGATTTTATAAATTTATTTGCTCGACACGAAAATCGTAGCCAAAAAGCGTATTGAAAACGCTAAAAATGCGATTTGAACACGCTCGATCATTTTACATCGACACAGATTAAATCTCTGTTTGGTTCGATTTAACTTCTCCAACAATTCAGTTCGAATTACTAGTCGAGGGTTAGCGTGAGCGATTTGGTCAACGCGAAACCCTATTCGGTGAAGTTCGGTCGAACTATGGTAATCCAATCGATACGCGGGTATTCGGTATCAATAGTACTGAGCGTCCCACAAGTTCCACCGTCCATAGTAGAGCTGTTCTTTTTAGCTAAACTTCTTGCACGGTTCATTTTTGCTCTTTCTCTTTTTACATTGGAGAGCAGAAAAAGAGAAAAGATGAACGGTACAAAAAGTTTAGCTAAAGGTACAGACCTAGTGAATCGAGGTGTCGATCCTCGAAGAGGGAAATCTTTAAGGAAAATTCTTAAAGAAGGTCCTCGCAGAAGATCGGCGGCAGCGACGAAAAGGCGGAGCACCAGCTCGCAGAACAGGGTAACTAGCTCTAACACCTATCTCTTACGTCAGCTAAGGAACAAGAAAGCTCTGTCACACTCGTTCACGTCACGGTATCACACCGCCGCGATCTGGCATTTTTAATCAAGAAATGTCGAGGCGGCAATCTCGAGACACTATCACACACCTTCGTACTAATAAACGATTTACTATTCGATTTCATTGCGACGTCTACCATTATTTTCACCTGATCATAACTGCACCCTTGCGAGTTGATATCCCAATGAATTTTCATCGCTTTCTAATTTATTAATTTGCCAAAGATATCCATTTTATTTCAATAAAAACTGGGATAAACATGTTCTTTATAACTTTATATTGATATCTTAAAAATACCATTCAATCATTATTAATCATATTTTCATTGTGAATATTTAAAAAAAATATATCAGTGTTAAATATTTTTTATTATCACTTAATATATACTATTAGATTTATTAGAATTAATATTTAGATCTAATATTTTATAGAGCACACATATTTAGCAAATTTAATTAATTATACAAATTTATTGCATATTAGGAATTTTAATATATGTATTAATTGCATGTTATATAGACATTTTAAAGATCTTTTTTTTCCGTGATATTTTACATGCAAGCGTATTATAACGATTTATATTTCATTATCATGACGAGAAAAGCGAATTTACAGATCATTGAACAGAATAATAGGATAGGTAAGTTAACAAAAAATAATATTTGACTCACCGATACCAGTACAGCGGCAAATGCATGAAGAACATTGATCTATAAAATAAAAAGTGTCTCAATAAATTGCAACAACATTCAAAATAATTAATATTTTAAAAAATAATCGTGAAATTTTTTTAAATAAATATTTTACAAAAAATTTCATAATTGTTTGAAGCTATGTATTATATATTTTTTCTTTAAATTTTTATAAAATCTGCTAAATAAAGATTCTTTTTATTCCAAGTAGAGATTTTTAATTATTTCAATTTTACTTGAAATACATATATTATTAAATTGTATACACAATGTAGAAGGAAATACATAGTTTCAAAGAACAAAATATTCTAAATCTATAATTACAAAAATTAAATTATTATTACAAATTTTGACTGAAAATGTCTTCTCAACAAAAATAGTAGTTTTAATAAAACTGTATTATAATAATGATATAAAATTACGCATTGTTGAAATAAATAAGCAAACGGAGAAATTTTACAGTAACAAATAATTTTCTTTTTAATAAATCATAAATGCTCGCAATTATTTTTGATTGATTGTGAATCTTTTTAACTTCTTTAATGTTTCTTATTTCTATATGGCGTTTTTTTATATAAGAATCTCGGCATTGCAGCATCGCAGGGATCTTCAAATTAAATGGTATGTATAGTCTCAAAATCGTCAAAATCGTCATTCATCAAAACATTTACCGTTGTTTTCGATGCTTATATATACACACATTTATAAACAATCGTACTATCATCGCAATAATATAATAATCGCGGGCACTTTATACAACAGTCCATTATTAATTATCAGAAATATTCATTTATCGCGAATATAAAACTCGAAAAGAAATATCACGTGAAACAATGAGCGATCTTTGGCGATCTGCGGATTGCGACTTGTAGCTTGACGCAAGCACGAATCTAAAACGGTGTGTTCATAAATGTGGCGCGCAGCGGTGAGGCCGCCACAGCTATTGTGCACTTTTGTGCACTTTTACGTTTCACGTGCTTTGATTAAAAAATAATATACGTTTGTGCTTGTTAAAACGATCGTTTTCTTATATTGCAGTGTTCATAAGTAAATATATATAAAATATATGAAATGCCATGAAATCGAGAATATATATTCATGAAATAAAATTTTGGAAAATATATAGTCGCCGCCCAGCAAACACAAGTACATCTCAAACACGTAATCTTAATTTTTTTAATCTTAATTTTTTAAGTTATATCAAAAGTTACGTGAATTTGCAGAGAATGTTTTCAAATTTGTTGTTCTATTTTACCTATATAACAGCGATATGATTTAAATACAAAATGGTTGATATACGTATAACAATCATGTATTGAGGTGAAATGTGTATGCAATATTTATACAATGCAAAACTTGTTACTGACTAGATCATAACATGACAGTGTTATGATTTAAATATGAAAACAGTAACATGGTTAATAATGTTAATATCTCATTATTCGTCAATATAACAAATAATCAAAATAATCAGTATTATCGCAGGTATATAATTGCTATATTATATCTGTATAAGTATATACTTATAAAGAAAAAAAAAAAAATTGATATGACAATTGTATATTATTTAACTGCATAAAAACAAAATTTAACAAAGTACATGCAATGTACTTGCTAACCTATCTTTTGGATAAATTTTACTTGCTAGCGATAATACTGGTTATTTGTTATATTGACGAATAATGAGAAATTAATCATGTTACCGTTTCATATTTAGATCATAACACTGTTATATTACAGTGACAAGTTTTGTTGTATAAACATTAAAGCAATCGATCTGCAAGCAATAATATTATATTTTGTGCAATGCAGTTTTTGCGCTACAATATCGTGTGTGCAAATGTGCCTTTTCCTTTTAATTTTATATATATTTGTGTGTAGTATAATACATGTAGGCAATAATTTTTCTGCGCAAACAAATTGTCAGCAAATGTAATGTAGACACATGGGGGGTGCTCCTCCGGAATAGTATATCAATCTTAATTTATTTAAATCAAGAGGTTTTTATATAAAATTTTATCATAAAGATATGGCGATAATTTAATAATTGAGACAGATTCAAATTACTAATATGCTTTAATAGCATTTGCTTTAAAATAATTCTTGTTTGTCGATTTATAATAGTACATACATAAGTGATTGCCATGCATACAAAAATAATGGTCAACACACACATCTAATCTTGAATTTAAAATGTATTCTGAAAACAAATCCCGGTAAATTAGAACTAATTGTGATCTTTTATTACGATTGTCCTATACATTCAGGATACGTTTCGTTTTCATGCTTACATGTTATAAGCATCATTTTATGTAGTAATCTATGTAGTAATAATAAAACATTCCCACGGATGCGCAGTAGGAGAGAGAATTTGGATCCAAATTTGATTAGCTATTTCCAGTATGCTATCGCCATTATGCACAATGTTTCACCTATATATTATTACACTGTGATTTTATCCGAATCGTCTATAAGATATTAAGACAAATAATGCTTACACTGAAAGCACTTTTCACGAAGTTTGTATAAGAGAGCGACAAATACAAACGTGTCAATGTCTTTTAAAATTAACAGTAATTTCGATTTTAAGAAATTCTAACAGTTTTCAATTCGCGAGTGTTATACTTTCTTAAATCCAGCAAGGCATAAAAGCAAGAATCAATAATATTGTATTAAAATTATTTTAAAAATTAAGAGCAGTGAGAGTTTATTGAAAGGTTTTGTCTTCTGAACGTATTGTCAACTTTACACGTCAGTGCTCCTACATGTCTCTCTCTAACAGTGTTTTCAATTTACCTAGAAAATTTTATCACCTAGAAAAATTATGTCTACTGAAAATTTATCCATCCATATATATATTATATCTCTCTCATACAAAATTACATATTCATTCTCAACTTCTTTTATTAATTCGTCATTATTATTTAAAGTATAGTTATAATTGTACTTGATCGTTTATCACATTGTCAGTTACAGTTCGTTTATTACTGTAGTATTGCCTGTGTGTGGCTCTAAAAGAAAATAAATTAAATAATTAAATTTTATATATCGAATGGGTTGTGGTATATTACAATAATCTGTTATAGGAAAACAATTAAGAATGGGTTAAAATGTTTTATCATGACTGATCTGATTTCGCATATGATTCAAACGTGATGATTTATGCTTGAAGCCCTTATCACACATCAAATATTCATACGATTTTATCGCTATGTATAAAATCATGTCTGTTGAATTTAGTTTTGATATAAAAAGCTTTGCCGCAAACCTAAAATGGTAATCAAGATCTTGAAGTACGGCTTAATTTCGTAAGTCTGAAAAAATTTCGGTGCGCATCTTTAAGAATCTACATACGTAGTATATAAATTCACACGAAATTATATATTAGAAGCATCTAAGATCCAGCTTAACCGTTATATGGCATGTTCCTATCGGTACTTATTAGTTTAAACTCTCACGGTCCAATGAGACTTGATATTGTAAATTTAATTTTGATCGTCATTAATTTTTTTCATAAAGAATATATAAATTTAAGTCATATATTTTATATAAGTATTTCACTTAAATATACATATGTGGGAATGAACGGAATAAAGGCACAATTCCACTTAAGCCCTTTTTTCGGAGATTAGCGTAAATAAATAAGGAATTGATGATAAAAATGATATAATCTATGGAAAAAATTATATCTTTTTCATGAGATTTTTACCAGAGATTGAACAAAAATGATACAACAATAATATGTGATTGCTGTACAACGTATTTATGTTATAAAATCTCACGAAAACTCATCAGATGATTGAATACATTATTTCAATTTATTTTATACAAGTGTAAATGTAAAACTGTATTCCATATTTAATTTCTTCTAAAATAGTATTTTTTCTAGAAGAATGTAAAGATAAAAAACATTTCTATAATTTATAAACTTTTCTTTCTGTTAAGTCCTCCATTCAATACTATAATCAATATTCGAAAAAAGGGACAAAGTGAATTTTTTTTAATTGCAAATAGCTAGCTTTTTAAATATTGATCATACAGGAGAAATATTGACCAGTCTAAAAGTAATAGTTAATTTCATTTGATTGAAACGGGAAGTCTTAATAGAAATATCGAATATATGCCGCATCTAACAAATACGTCCAATCCGATAAAAAACAATAAACGCAAATTCATTGTTCGTAACGCGTAGGTTACTGTTACAAAATTGTTGTCCTCGTTAAATTCGTATGGGAATTTCCAATATTTATCGAATTTACACGTTACACGGCCAACAGTGTTTCTGCGAACTCGTACAATGAATCCAGTTTAATTACACGATTGCGAGCGCTCTTAAATCGTGGTCATTACCTTGTACGCACGCGCGTCATCCGTGAACGCTTGCAAATATGAAATCCGGTTATTTGATCGATCAATAAAACTCATCGCACCAGCTCGGGGTATCATGATTTTCTTCCCTTCTTCCCTCCTGCCCCTGTATCCGTGGATGCATCGCTAATAATTAAACATGATGACGAGGGGCGATGTTGTTTTAATTCTCTCATTATGCCCACAAGGACAGTGATTACTGCCAACCGAGGTCATTTATCGAGAGATAAGTCAATTACAAGAGAGAGAGAGAGAGAGAGAGAGAAAGGACATTATCCGTTAGAATGTGAAATAAAAATATTTTAATAACATTCACAGGCCTATACCTGCCTGAATACTGCACGTAATGAGTCTGCCCAGTTTATGCCCTTTTTAGGCAACAACGAATGCAAATTCAGTAAATTGGAAGGATGAAAGGATGCAACTTCAACGGATTTCACAAATTAACTTTACTCTGAATTATGATACTTGCGCTTCCCACGTTTGAAATTATTAAGAGGTGTAGATATTAATCAGATTATACTCGTAAAGACATATGCATTTTTTATATTTAAAAAAAATATATGAGAAAAATACTGAAAAAATATATACAATATATAGAAGTCTCCCTTCCTCCATCCACGAATAATATATATTGTCTTCGCAAGAATTACTTTGTTACACGTAATTTGCCAATTATCTCGTGTTTTACAAACACAAAATGATTAAACAATATTCAGTAATTAATTACTTACAATAGAATTATTACAATAGAATTTGGCGGCTGCATAATAGCACACCAACCACTATTAATGTAACTCACAATTATTACATATGATCGTATATAACACAAACGAAAAATTTATCATAAATTATCATAAATTATCATAATAGAACTCTTATAAGATTATATTAACTGAGTAATTAAATTAAAAGGAGTACAGATTACAACCTCAAAAATATATTTATCTAGATTCTAGAATTATGTTAAATTAAATTAAATATGTTATTATAAATTATTTTATTTAAAAATATATCAGGCGCATATTATTACCTTTGCGAAAAATTACTAGAATTGAGAATTCATAGTTTCCATATAAAAATTAATGTTATATACAATACATATAAAACATTTTCAATAAAATCAATACCTATATTTAATAATATTTTATAGCTGAAATATATTTTTTTAATTTTATTTTAACAATTTTCTAAAAACATTTTATTGAAATAATTTTTATCCAGATAAATTGCTGCCAAATTGTTTGTATTACTTTCAAATACAATTTAGAAGAATCCGTAATTTTTTCATAGCATTTTATTTTGTTACAAAATATGTATAATACATTCTTAATTTTGTAATCTCGACTATTTCGAACTATTTCGATCAAGTACGTACAATCTAAGCTTAATCATTTTTCAAAGAATTAAGATACACTTTCAGATAAAGGTGTTTTCAGTAAAATTTAAATTTGCGCGCGTTCCTGTATCCGACTAATCTAGGATGCGTTCCAAAACTCAGCTTTATCAACCCAAGTATATCATTTTATCCTTATTGTTCACGGAATGTTAAATGAAGAAGATATTCGGAGTTGGCAGAATTAAGTTTTAGAACGCATTTTAGTAAGGACAAGATCCTGTTTTTGATTCTGCCGCGCAGATTTATTTGCGCATTCATAAGAAAATTATATTTTCAACTAGCAGTAAATTTTAGAACACAGTCTATATTTACTATATACTACATCTATATATATGGTGAAATCCTTTATATCCCGATTAATCAAATTTAAAAAACATTGAATGTTCGATTTAATCGGTTCTGAAATAATCGAACAGTTCATTAATCGAAATAAAAATAATCAGATAGCTTATTAATCGAGATGAAAACAATCGGAAAGATCGATTATATTTACAAAAAATATCGAACTTCGATTAATCGAAGCAACATCGCCCATGGCACCCATCACTGATCCTGACCCGAGTAAAGATCACATAAACGTGGTTGCGTTGACTGCGTGATTAATTAATCAAGTCGTGTTATGAGTGCTCAATGAGTGGTTCGTATGTGGTACTGAATGGACCTAAATATTATTTTGAATGCGTACACATTCAGCGTTCTATACCATTTTGCCACGACTATTCTTCGGACGAATCATCAAGCGCATGCGAACATTGCGAACGCTGGCGAAAGCCAGCAAGAGCGTACCAAGCGCAAGTAGGAACAAATTTGCCTCTATATTGTTTACATTTCCGTTTAGTTTTTCATCAAACGCGTGTTACGTCTCGTGACGTTCGCAGCGAATTATTTCCAAATTATTCGGCGAATTTTTGTTGATCGCGTATTGAACACGTGGTCATCTTTTTCATCGGCATGGAGTCTAGTAATTCGATGCCGCCTGGAATGGATTCTCCCGACGACGGCATTATTCTGATCGAGACTGTGAAGAATATAGTAACGCATGAAGGACGCAATGAAGCAGAGGAAACCGGGGAGGACTTTTTCTTAATATCGCAGGGCCAGGCAGTGCAGTATCCCGAAGGGAACATCGAGGAAACGATGTCTCACAGACAACAAACGGAAGTCACATTAGCATGGATGCATCTTTGCAGGATATGCGCTAATACGAGCAATCATATGATACCAATCTTTGAGGATGAGGGAGCGCAGCATGACTTGATCAGCAAAATACTCAAGTATTTACCGATACATGTATGTACAATAAACATCAAAGTTTAAATTCAAGTAACTTCATAAACGATACATTAATTATTTGCTTATATTGTTCTTCACAGGTAACTGAAAACGACACTCTGCCGTTGCAATTATGCGAGCGTTGCGCAAACATTCTGGTAGCCTGGCATGAATTAAGCGAGGGGTGTCTAAACGCAGAGAAGAAGCTGTTGAATATGCAAGATTCACAACTACAAAATAAGCAGCAGGTAAAAAGTTTATGAAGAGATTAAAGAATCTCTGATTAAGATTACAAAACTAATAAAAATTTCTTAGTTCAATCTACTAAAATTCTAATAAGAATTTTGAATAATAATTTTCAACCATACTCAAAAGTGATCCTATAGTTTGTAGCAAAAATTATTTAGGTACAAAAATTAACTAAAATAGATAAATTTCTAACAGGTACTGTGATATTGGATATTTTTTGCATTTAATCATATAGATTAGATAACAGATAGAATTTTTAGATTTATGCTATAAATTTTATGCATATGATATTTAATTTTCTATTATACAAAAAACAGCAATAATACTAGTTGGAGCAGCAAAATATTTTTTTTTGCATACAGAATTCCAGTTAGTTTAACTAAACATTTTTCTCTGTGTCCTATTCTGAGAGTTCAAACAAAATAATGTAATATGTAATGATAACATTTGTTTGAATCAAAAATTGTAAAAGGCATACAAAAATGATACTAAGGCTCACTTTTAACTATATACAGCTTTTCTTATTCATTTGTATTTAATATAACAAGATAAAAGATTTATTGCCTCATTTGTTTTTTTAGAATTTAAATATATTTCTTTTTTTTTTAGATCTAACTCTTCATTTACACTCTTTGTCATTACATCATAGTCATCGAGTTTCTTTAATCTACTACTCCTGACTAATTTTACATCTTTAGAAAACATAATATTTCTGTCATAGATATTTATTCTATTCTGTTCTCCATATTCATTTTCTCTTCGTGTTACTTTGCTCTTAAAACTTTTTTGTAATCAATTATTTTATAATCTTTGCTTTTTTATTAGCAAACTGTATAATATTCTAATTATATATTTTAAATGTTTTTCAGTATTACAATCCTTCTTTGGATAATTTAGAAGTTACTGTACCAATGTTTACGACAGCCAGTACGACCATTGCGTCCAGTGTAACAGATCCACCAGTAAGTGTGATAAAACTAAAAAATAATCCTTTTGATCCAGAAACATAAAAAGAAATTTAATTAGAACGTGTTATTACAGCCAAATCAGCAGGATGATGACAAAAATGGAGTTTGCAATGCAGAAAAGATTAATAAATCTGACAGGTAATGATTTCATATATTTTTTCATCATTTGTTAACTATACAAAAAGAGCACGAAGTTCTCTTTTTCGCTATCTGTTCCTCATTTGTATAAACGTTTGCTCATAGTCGCCATATTTTTAGCATGTAGATAATAGAATATTAGAATATAATGCGAATAATATAAGTGTCACGTAAAGCTTGTCAAACATTTTCCGTGTACCTTACGTAAAGATGAAGACAACGACTACATACGAGCAATCGTGATACGCGTTATAACAAACTATGAAACTCGGTGAGCCACTTTTTAAAAGAAAATATAAAAACTGAACAATTTGCCGGCGTTGGATATGCCAAGAACATTTTTGCGACAACTTAACGAAAGATTTAGAGCAAAGCATAGAAAAAGAAAGGTAACGCGCTGTAACAGCTGGGGTGGTTGGCTTTAGCGATTATCTAGAAAAAAAAAACGGCTATGACAGCCGATTCAAAATCGCTCGCAATCGTCCGCTGCGTTGTGCCGCGCAATCGCAAAACCTGGAGTCAAGTTTCGGCTATTTTACAGGTTGTGCGACGTCCGGACACCGTTAAAAGTGTCCCCGGACACGCCGAAAGCATTTTGGAAGCCATACAGGAAACAATCCCAGCCAAGAATCGAGAAGCTGACAAAGCCGAACGCGATGTCTGAGGATTCTGACTCGGTTTGGATCGCCGTCATGGACACGGCGCACGATCAACCGTCTACCGTGTCGGAACAACCGGAGAGTAACAATCAGTTGCCTGTTGAAGTGAAGGAAGAATCTGTTTTAATACAGCATTCTATGAAAAATTCTGAATTTGAGGACAACAAGGAATTTCTACCGACCACTGTTGCACACGAGGTGAAGAAAAGCGAGAGAGATCACATTTCTTTTAACGACAACTCGGTTATCGTCAAACATTTGACACTTGAAAAGGAGAGTAAAGATCTGTGCAACATTCTTGGAAAAGCGTCGCATAAAGAGGACACATTTCAATGCGACCAATGTGGTAGATGCTTCAAGTTGAAAGACTCGTACGTGCGACACATGAGAATCCACAAGGACGAGCGACCGTTTACCTGTCATGTGTGCGGCAAACAGTTCCGCGATTCTGGGGGACTGACCAGGCACCTTAAAGATGTACATGCGAAGCTGAAGAACTTTATTTGCGACCTATGCAACAAATCATTCGCGTCCAAGGCGACACGAGACGATCATCGACGTATCCACACAGGCGAACGACCGTATATTTGTGATTCATGCGGAAAGGCCTTTAAATCCAAAGCATCCTTGTACATCCACGGCAAGCTACACACCGATGTGTTCCCGTATACGTGTACGTACTGCAACAAGAAATTTCGTCGGCGGCAAGAGCTGTTGGCCCATGTGTCTACGCACACTGGTGAAAAAAACCACGGGTGCGACGTGTGCGAGAAGAAGTTCCGGGTCAAATCCGAACTCGTACGACATAAGCTCATTCACTCCGAAAACAAGCCGTTTGTCTGCGTTAATTGCGATCTCGCTTTCCGTCAGAAGCGCTATTTGAATAATCATATTAAGAGTCGGCACAAATCTCTGTGAGCGTCCTAACGATAAGGAGCGTTATAAATTTAAATCGAAAGGATATTGTGGCCCTCTCTCCTTCTCTCTCCTCTATGTAGACACGGCTTTTTGTGATCACGCCTGCGACAAAACCGATTCAAATCTGCCGCCTTTGTTGTTTTTCCAGGTGCGAGCTGGCAGAGGAGAGATCTTTCACTCCGTACCATTCTTCGTGTAACGCTACACTGTGGATGAGTAATTCCACGATAAAGTACGAAAACAATTCGATGAGAAGCATAACACTGATTGCAGAGAATGCTAAAGAAATTTCGGAAAGAAAGACACGCAATTTGTCGGGTAATTGCAACGTAGAAAAATATGACGAAAAAATAGACTTGAACGTTTCAAAAGATAAAAAAAATGAATTGACAATTCCACAGTCAACGAGTGAATCTATGGAGAAGGATTACACTTGCGATCATTGCCAACGTGTCTTTAAAAGAAAACACCATCTAATACACCATATGACGAACTGCAAACATTACGATTCAGCCAAAAAACATTTGTCAAGAACGCGTAGTAAAGCGACAGAAAAGAAAAAGAAAACAGACAACAATACGATAAAAAAGAAAGACCGGTTGGTAGAAAATATTAAAAGCACAAACGACGATGAAAAATCTTGCCTTCCAACAGTAAAACCATCGAAAAAACGGTTCAGAACTTATCCATGTGGCTATTGTGAACATACCGCGGAGAAAAAGAAACTATTAAAAATCCATCTAGCGGACGCGCATCCTGAAGTCGTAAATAGAAGTCGGAAGTCCTTTGTGGCCACAGAAACTGTCCTCCGCGCCCGGATAGAGCACGACGATAAGATTTACTATCATTGTAGTGAATGTGGCAAGAATCTGAATTCACCGTACACCTTCTACTGGCACTTGCGCATCCACACGGGCGAGCGATTATTTACCTGCCACCTATGTGGTAAACGGTTCCGCGTGAATCAGGGTCTGACACGACATTTGAAGGATACTCATGCTGGTATCAAGAACATACCATGCGATCTGTGCGGCCGCATGTTCTCGACGCGGCGCAACGTCGAGGATCACAGACGCATTCATACCGGCGAGCGACCGTACGTGTGCAACGTCTGTGGAAAAACGTTCAAGCAGAAGGCCTCCTTGTTTGTACATAATCGTACGCATTCAGACGTATTCCCATTTAAATGCAGTTACTGCGGTCAGACCTTCCGCACGCGGCCACCGCTGATGGTGCACATCACTAAACACACTGGTGAGAAGCCGCACGCGTGCGATGTGTGCGGTCGTCGCTTTCGCATCAAGTATGAACTGAAGCGGCATCGATTGGTTCATTCGGACGAGAAACCCTGGCGCTGCACCGAGTGCAGCCTCTCGTTCCGCCAAAAACGCTACTTAGTTAATCATAAGAAACTTAATCACGAGACACCACGAGGTTTGGCCGCTCCCCAAGTAACGGGCTGACTCTCTTTTCAGATGGACGCATCGATTGTCGAAAGATGAATCGGAGAAACACGCACAAGTCAGCTCGCCAAGAAACGAGCATTCTGAAGGACACGTTAATGTCGGAAAAGCTCGACCAACAGTATCCAGCAAGAAATGTCTCTCATCGACGTATCTTAGCGATTTCGACGAGAAATTGAAAAGAATCAATTCGGCAGATTTTCTAGACAACTCGGATCAAACGCAGAAGCCTCAAGAGAAACAAACGATGAATTCTCAAGAATGTACACAACGATCCAAACAATTATTAAAACAACGCGCCAAATTAACTCGCTTGAAAACGACGGAGGGTAACAGGAGTGCCTCTCACAAGTGTGAAGAGTGTGGGAAAGTTCTTTCCACGTCGTATAATCTGCTAATTCATCACAACATTCACGCTGGCGTGCGACCCTACACTTGTTCTATTTGCAACAAGAGTTTTCGATCAGCGTCCGGTCTGAATAGGCACGTGCGCGACGTCCACGACGGCATCAAAAATTTCGCCTGCGATATTTGCGGCCGTCATCTTGCCTCAAGAGCATCGAGGGACGAGCATAGGCGCACTCACTCTGGTGAGAGACCTCATATATGTGAAACCTGCGGCAAATCCTTTAAGCAGAAGGCGTCTCTACACGTCCATCGACTCTACCATTCCCAAGCCCTACCATATCGTTGTGTTCTATGCGACCGCGGTTTTAGAAGGAAACAGGAATTGGACAAGCACGCAATCTGGCACTCTGGTCAAAAGCCGTATGTCTGCGATATTTGTGACGAGCGTTTTCGCAGCAAAGGTTGCATCACCCGTCATCGACGCACTCATATCAATCAGCAATTGCATATTTGCGCAATCTGTGGAGCCAAGTTCACTCAGGAACGATATCTGAAGAGACACTGTGGCAGTTTACACACGACTGTACGCACATAAAAGACAAGATGCAGAATTCGTTTTTAAACGAATTAAATTATGGAACATTTGCCGATCATTAAACTTGATGGTCAACACAAATTTTTTTTAGCATTTTTAAAATTAGATGAAAAACAAAAAGAAGAGCTAAATATCCCTTTATCTTACAGAAAAATCATTCGTATTGATTTCGTTCTGTTTTCTATATCAGTATTGAAGGGAGTTTTATGCATTAAAAAAACCACGCAGAGATTGATACTTTTCTTTGTGGTTAAAATAATCTCAAATTTTTTGACAAAAGTATGATTAAAATCATAAATGTAGATAAATAAATAATTGCTTATATGTTACTAAACAAGAAGTACATATTTGAAATTACTGAGAAACGATATTCTTTGAAATGCTGGATAAAAAGAATTTAATATCTGACAATTCTCAAGTTCGTCAAATAATACAAAAAGAAGCTGAGCAAAGGAAACTGTAAGTAAATTTCATAAGAATGTATCTTGCAATTATTAAAGAAAATTGATAAATATATTACGTTAAATTTTAAAAATATAAATTTTTTATTTCGATGCACATTGTCTGCAAATAAAATTTTCTTTTCGCAAACTTTACGATTTTGTAATATAATTATACATGAAACTGACTGAAAGAATATTTATTAAATATTTCTCTTTAAATATCTTTAATATACTATATATATATAATATATAGAAAGTAATGATATGGTAATAAAATTATAAGCTTGTCAACAAAAGTGGTTACTTTTTATTTTTACAGATCAAAAAATCAGGTCATCATACACGACCGGATAATCGGCCACAGTTATTGCCAACGAGTGAACAAGATTGGAGAACGAAAAAGTAAAATCAATCCGATCCAAATTAAAACGTCTAATGTAATCGATGAAGATTCAGAGAATGTTTTTTTTCCTACAGATAATATCGATAACGATAGATTAACCAAGTATTCGTCTTCCACAAATACATCGTTTAAAATGTCCTCCTCAGATAATTTGACAAATGACAATAAGAAGAAGAGTATAGAAGAGGAAGATTCTAATTCTACTAGTCAGACGCGAGCAAATTGCGCGAAAAGGACAATACCAAACGAGGCTACGCGACAGGATCTTACGGCGGAAATAAACGAGTCTAATGAATATCTAGAGAAAAACGTCAAACAATTCAAATCCAAAAAAATTGTCTGCACTAGCCCGACGATGGTCTGCAAATTTTGTAACAAGAAATTTCATTCGCGCAAAAACCACTGGGCTCACATACGCACACACTCTGGCGAGAAATCGTACACGTGCCACATTTGTGGGAAGCAATTTGTTCAAGGTGGTAGTCTATATTATCATCTGAAACACGTACATGACGGCGTAAAGAATCACACGTGTGATATATGCGGTCGCAGCTTTGCCATGAAGACCGCCATGGAGGACCATCGACGTATCCATACCGGTGAACGCCCGTACGTGTGCCATACGTGTGGCAAGACGTTCAAGACCAAAGCATCCCTCTATATACACAGTAAGATCCATACAGACGAGTTCCCGCACAAGTGTACTTATTGCGCTAAAAAGTTCCGTTGGAGACAGCAGATGCTGGGTCATCTGACAGTACACACAGGTGAAAAGAATCATACGTGCGATGTATGCGGTAAGGGTTTTGGCGTGAAGAACGATCTAACTAGGCACAAACGCGTCCATTCCGAGGAGAAACCGTATACGTGTCAGAAATGCGGTATTAGCTTCGGTCAGAAACGTTATCTCAAAAGTCACGAACGCTTAAAGTTAGGGATGTGCGGGTACTCGCGAAGTGAACTTCGAGACTTGTGTGAAAATCGTAACGAGTCCGATTAGTGTCATCGAATTCAAGTTGGGATTGGATAAATAAAAAATTTAGTTAATACAAATGTTCCTAACATTAAAAAGTTTAAGCTGATCGAAAGGTCTATGATAATTCTAAGTACTCGTGCAAATGTATTTAAGATATAATATATACAGGGTAGTCCGTTATTGATGTTACAATTGAAAGGATAATTCTAAATGGAAAAATATAAAATAGAATCACATATATAAACATAAAGTAGAATTTTTTAATATAAAATTCTGTTTTAAATTTGAATAATTTGTAATTATAATTTGCTGTATAAATTATAATAGACAATTAAATGAATAATTAGTACTTATAATTATTAAAATAATTTTGCAAGTTATCTTCGTGTCCATTCATAAAACGCTAACATTTCGTGAACATTGTACAGTATCAAGCTATTTTTTACCTTGATGAAGTGAACTGCAATGTACTCGAAACATAGGCATTCTAAGAATGGATTTGGACACGATGATAAACCATGAAACGCATCATTTTTATAGTAATTATTTTATAAATATTAATAATTATATGATTTATATAAATGTTTGAGAAAAACATACGGGTCGTCTGAATAGTTTGAGCCTCAACATGAAATTGATATTATTCATCAAAACTGTTTTGATACTATAATCGTATGTACTTACACACGGCGTCACTAATGCCTAGCTATTTGAATATGTAGGAGTATCGAAGCATGTTCAAGACGCGCGTTCCTTTCACAGATAACACACAGTCTCACTTTAGTGATCGCCATAGCAAAAATTTACGAATTGCTGTCCGAATTGATTGAACACCCATCATATTTATCGGATCTGATCCTCAGTAATTTTTTCCTATTTTCTAGGCTTAATTTTGGTTGGAAGGACAAAGATTTTCATCGAATGAGGAGATCATCGCAAAATAGATATCCGTAAGATACCTATTTTGCAAAGCAAGACGCCAACTATTATTTGAATGAGTTAAAAAGGTGGAAGATCGCTGGAAAAAGTGTATTGACTTAAGGGAGGATTCTGAAGCTTGATTTTTAGGCTATTTTCATGAATTTTTTCCGAAAAATTTGTAAGGTATATTCAAATCAGGGTTTTTTGTACATATTAGTATATTTCAATCTTTCAGAATTTTTTTATTGTTATATTTCAAAAAATAAGCTCTATATAATAGTTTTTGTCGGATCGTGAAAAAAATAAGGCGCCTCACGGTAATGATTACGGCTATTCTGTTCGTTTGAAACAAAAAAATACCAAAGAGATTCTTAAAGCATATGAGTTTGACTATTGTTTGACCCAAGATGAAAAAAATATTAGACAGAAAAAAATGGCTTCATTTTGAAAATTACTTTCCGATTTTTTCGAATTTTTTTCATCTTTAAAATGCTGTAAAATAAATAAAAATAAACATTTAGACTTTATTGTGGTTCAGACGAGAACTATGATATATGGGGCTAAAGATGTGCGCAAAATTTGGTCGCGATTGGTCAAATAGATTTTGAGAATCATGGTCACCAATTAAGAAAATGCTGTTTCAAGAAAAATGCAATTAAAGTTTTTTAACTGCTTACGTAGAAATAACACTCGAATAATGTTACAATCAATCTGCTATTCCAGAATCATAAAGGGCACCTTTTTCCTTTTCGTACATATCCACATGTCCATTTTACTGCGTAAAAGTATACGAAATACATATTTGACATACGAAGAACTTGCTTGCGTTCACTCGTATCAGGCATTACATCTCTGTAACCTTTGCAAATTCGCAAAATCCTTTTACGTACTTATTCTACAACCCAAATACTTGCGAAAAATGCAATACAAACATTGATTTTTTTTACCCTTTAGATCAGAATACCTCTTAACAGGAGACTATGTTGAAATTTGAATTTGATTGAAAAAAATATTTATTTCTACGTTAGGCTCCAAATTTTTCAGACGACCCTCGTATAACTTTTTGACATATTTTACTTCACATAGAATTATTCTTTTCCTATTTACATCTGTAAATAACGAAGAATACAATGTAATATACAGCGTGTGTATGTTAGTATATTTTTCATATGCTAGTGATATCTAATAATAGTAATGCGATGCAATATAATGCAAAAATTTAATAGATAAAAATATTTTAAAATTTCATAAATCAAAACCAAATTTTTAATTGTAAATAAAGCATGAGAATAGTAGACATGTGACAATATTGTATTAAATGTATTGTATTAATTTTATAAAAAAAACTGACGTTTAAGGAATGATATAGAATCAATTAAATGTATCTGGAGACACGGTAGTGTTTCGGCGCTAAGCCAGGCGCGCCCGACACTGCCGTGGCTACTTTACGCGAATCTGAGAATTTCGTATAATATATACATGTGTGTGTGTGTGTGTGCGTGCGTTCGTGCGTGCGTGTGTACAAATAAATACATGTGTGTAGGTGTTATAAAAGAATATATATATATATTATATGTGCATATAGATATGACATGTGATATTTAAAAATAGATCTTCCTTCATTAGGTACTATTAAGTAACTCATAAAAAGAGAGAGAGGGAAGAAGAAAGAGTGTATGTGTGGGGGGAGTGTATGTGAAAGAAAAAAAAATAAGTATAATATATTACATGTAAAATAAAAAAAAACATTCCTATGTGTATGTATAAAATATTTTGTAAATGAAAAATGATTAAAGAAAACAAAAGTCTGTAGCTTATTTTTGTTAAAGAATCAATGTGCTTCAAAAATTTTGTACAATAAGTATATCATTATGTTTAGTTTTTATAATAAAATAATAAAAAATCGCTGTTTTATTCAAATAATCTTTTATTATAATAACTGCATTCTATTCAACAAGAAGTTTACCCTTCTCCATGAGAGGTGATATAGTAAGCAAAGTATGGACGTGTCTAGAAGTATCATGTACGTAAGTACGACACGCTTGGATCAGTGCTTAGAAAATCGAACGGGTAAAATAATTTCAACATCTCCACTTTGCTTGCTGTGTCTTTTATGCACGAAGCACGAAGGGAGGTAACTATCTCTTTAAACAAAATATAGGTTTATTTTACCTATACTTTTTATTTTATACTATTTTACCTACGTTCCATTTAACGTTTACAACGCTCATGGAATCATTTAATCTTTTTTAACGAATTTGATCTTTTATACTTATTTCATTTTTGTGTTGATTATTAAATATTAAACAAGAATAAATGTCAAATGGAACGCATATTTGTAATTAAAAAAATAGCAATAACGAACTTCCAACGTATCTGTAGAAACTTTTGTAGAAACTAATATTAATGACTGCGGAAAAAATGTATAATAAAAAATACGTAGATGTTATAATTAAAACATACAATCATAATTTTTAAAAATTATAAATAAACACTAACCTGTGTAATTACATTTTCAGACGAGATAAATAATAAAGAAAAAGTAGGACAAGAGTATCTTAGCTGTGCGTGATCATGGGTTCAAAAGGAAATAAACAAAGAAACTTGTATTCCGATATGACATTTTTTACGATATATTTTTGCAATAAGGGTTGCGTGATTTGTACAATTATCTACATAATTATATCGATCAACAACTTTCGAAGTTCGGAATATAAAGTTTAGTCTCCATCGTGTATACATATATATATATATATATTATATATATATAAAAAATTGTTTCTAAAATCGATTGTTTGTTTCTAAAATCAATTGTTTGTATCTTAAATGCGTTCAGGAAGTATACGAGAAAAAGTTTATACTTATTCCAGTCGTTCAAGTTTGTTCGAGTAGGTCGACCGCTCGCATTGCGATATTGGGCTTTCTTTTGTAATTTCTTTTACAATTTAAATTATAAAATTGATTATTACCGCCCAAACATTTATATACATAATATATATGTATATGTACATCACGTTTACGAATCTCTGGTCACAAAGAATTGGAAAGGACAAAAATAAGATCTCGGAAGGAAGACAAAAAAATACGGACTAAGAAAAAATCTGCGATCACAAAGAATATCACCTCTTACAAGTGCGACATTATTTTTTTTTTAAAGGAATTTGCATTAACTGAACATGGATATGACAACAATATTAGATGCAGAACGCAGAACATCCGAAAGGCTTCTGCATTTTATTCGCATGATTCAGTGCAAGAATATCTGCCCCATATGTAATCTTCAATTTTTTACAAAAACGGATTTGAATCAACATGTAAATGAAAACCATGCCAGGACGTTTTTCACCTGCGATTGCTGCAACGTAATCTGCGCTACTTGGCTAAGATATCTGCAACATAATAATTATGTTCACAGGCACATAGTATTTTGTCCTTATTGCTATAAAGCGCATACGAATTATTGGAGACTGAAATTGCATTGGAGAATGCACGGTAAGAAAATATATTGTTATCCGGCAACTACGACAAACAATTTTTCGAATCAAACATATAATAAATTTGTTTACATACAGAGCCATTCGAGTGCGAATTATGTTACAACACGTTTAAAACACTATCAAATTTAAGGGATCATCACCTCTCGCTGCATCATGAAGTGTCATTCGATTTACCGTATCTTCCACCACAACGAGCTCCAATACAAAGAGAAGAATAAATTACAAAGAATAAGTATAATATACGAAGGGCATTTATATATATAATTTTAACAATATTTTCTTCAATTAAATATTAAAAATGCCTAATTTTGATAATATTTAAGACGCTTATTTACGTATATAGCTCAAACAAATAAATTATGTCTTAATATTTCGATATTTGCACCTTTCTACACGATTAGAGCGATTGTAAATTTGCTAGATTTATCTAGCATTAGCATTCGAAGAAGCAAAGTTTACATATAAACAGAACTTGTTTATTGTTAAATGTCTATATATATGAAAAATATTTAGACGAGATATAAGAAAAAAAATGTATACATTTGTCGGTCAAATTTAACATCACAAAATTTCTCGAGCCTTCATACGTTCTGCGATATTGTGCTTATGGACTTTCTAAATTTGCAATCTATTGTAAAATTATTGTATATTGTATCAGATTTTACATATCAACTCGTATACAAAGACTTTAGAAGAAATAATCTGTCGTAAAAAAATTCGAGAAATGAAAAATCGAAAATCTTCCAAAATAAAACTACTCGTTAACGACGTCTTATCTGCAAAAGAAATTTGTATTGAATCATCGTTGCCATTATGGGTGCTCTCTTATCAAATAATAGAGAAAAAAGAGATTTCAAGCTTCTGCGTTCTGTCCTTATGATTCGATCCCGGAACGTCTGCTGCAAATGTAACACTCATTTTGACATAAAGAAGAATTTGGACAAACACATGGAAAGAGTCCATGCTGGAACATCTTACACGTGTGATTCTTGCGATTTAATCAGCTGGACTTGGTCCATGTTCCAACAACATATTTATGCATGTCACAACGATGTAATATTTTGTCCTTATTGTTATAAAGCGCATGACAATTATTCGAATTTAGTTACGCACTGGAAAACGCATGGTAAGAAGAAATATTTTTGCCTATACAAACTATTTTTATGGATTGAATATCTATACTACATAAAGAATTTGCAATTTTTGTACGTTTTCAGAACCGTTCGAGTGCAATATATGTAATAATACATTTATTACTCAAAAAAGTTTGAGGAAACATCGTTTTGCATTACATTAGAACGTATCATTTCGACGAATGTTTCTCCGACATCATAAAAAGACAAATCAAAAAGGCGTAAATGCATGAGAGAAACGCTTACTTTGATTTCCGTTTGTGTTAATTGCATTCAGAAATGTATTTATAGATATTTTAAGATGACTTTTTATACAAGAAGAAAGTATAAAATACATTTAAAATATATGTTTTATAGATATTGAACTGCGTGTTCTGATTCGTAATGACTTAGCATAAATTAATAGCCTAATTGACAATAGTTTAAAAAATATAACGTTTGTTTTCTTTGACTCTAATAGATCCTATACAATGTTAGAAATGTTCTTAAATTTCATTAATATTTAATACACACCTTTAAAAATTTTATGAAAATTAATGTATTTATACGTTACACAATTTAAATTTAATTTCATGACATTATATTAAATTATTGAATGTATTTGTAACACTAAAAAGTATATTTGTATACATATACATAAAATTTAATGTATTTTTTATGAAATTTTATGAAATTTCATGTACTTTTCTTGAAATTTTATGAAATTTAATATTTCACATGTTTATTATATTTAAATAACTACTGTATAATAACTCAATTTTTAGTTAAATCAATTATTACTTTTAATTTTGTGCATAATCACGAGCTTTATTTACATGTAGAGGAAGCATTTTTAACAGATAGCACTAAGTTCTAATATGCTAAATTTAAAGAAAACCTACTTTCATATGTACATAAAAATTTGTAAATAAAGATTGATTGTAAAGTTCACAGGTCTGACATTAATCCTTTTAAAGATAAATGAACTTCAAATACCTTTCAAAACTCATAAGTGTCTTATCTAATTAAAAATATTTATATCCTCTCTTTTTCGGTAATTAATAATCGAAATGTAGCTTAGTTACAAATTAATAATGAATTTTTAATATGTTTGTTATACAACTAGCATCAACAAGTGCGAAAAACTTATACACCGTGTTTAAAAAATCTTTATATGTATCCATATATATATATATATATATATATATATGTAAATTCTATAAATAATAATAAAACATTTGCGTATAAAGTAATAATTATATTTTAAAGTAAAAATTATATTTCTAAAAGGAAACTTGATGACTGTGCATTTTTGATTGAAAAAAATCAAAGTTAGGTTTATAGTGCTAAGTTAAAAAGTAAAAAAATAAATTAATTTTATAACTATATTTAATTATACATTTTAGACTTAATTTTCTAACTTATAATATAATTAAATTTTATCGGTAACTAATAATAATTAATTTTTACTCTTACAGCACCAAAAGATTACAGAAACATTGCATAAATCTTGCATTGAAACATTGTAATATAATATGTAACGTACATGCATACGCTTTAATCATATAAAATCAACAACTCTGAATTAGTTTTTAAATGATTAAAGTTAATACTGATGAAGATAATACTGATAGCGATTTCGCAAAGATATATGAACAAGGATTTTATCTTTCATTTTAATGTATTAATTTTTCAGCGTTATTATTATGATAATTTTTAGTCTTTATAGGAAAAACATATATATATATATATATATATATACTTAAAAAAAATATAAAAATAGAACGACTTTTAACATTTACGTAAAAACTCATATAATTTCACATTACACAACATAACATGAACGAATCTGTACTTTTAAATAATGATCTATATATACATATATATACTATTTTTAAAAAAGCTTCGATATCTAGAGAACAATTTTTGCTAGTTTGTTTCCTTTAATCAGAATAATTTAGAAGTTTACGTCTGGGTCACTAACAATCCGTGTATGAACTATGTACTTTTTTATAGAATAACAAAATTTTTATTTTTTTATATCCAACTAATTTTTGTTTCTATTGTTTAAATATTTTGCGAATTATAAAAAAAGAATTTAATGAGTTTGTTCGTATTGTTTAAAATTTTGTCATTTAAAATAGGATAAATATATATTCAGACGTTGAAGAGAGAAAAATATTAGTAATATTATAAAAAATTATGAACATTTTTTTAAACAAATTTTAAGTTCTTTTTAATACAACAGCAATAATAAAATGTGTACATATATTCGTGTATATTTAAAAAAAAAAACAATATTTTCAGATTATTAAATAACTAAACTTTTTGGACAGCTGTCTGAATTATTTCTTTTGTAGTCTGGAATTACAGTAGTATTCATTATATATTTTGTAATTTGAAATCAACTTTAAAATATCGAAACATATTTTTCCATTAAACATTTTTATTTCAGAGTTTTACAATTTTATGTGTAAAAGTGCATTTTTCTTATTTTACTGACTATAATTAATTATAACATTTATGTACAATTTTTTTTTATGAATACATACACACCACTTTACAAATAAATACTTTTTAAAGACATCAAAATACATAAGAATTACTTAACAACTTTTACTTGTAAAAGTGAGATAAAATTATAATATATTTAATAATATCTGCAAGAAAATTTACACTTTTGAATCATTGTCTGAATAAGCCCTTATCGTTTCTCATAGTTTTTTAATGGTAATTTATTCAAGATTTAACAAGTAACAAACTTTTAATAAAACTGTACATTGTTACTAATACGTGTCAAAAATTTGTATATATTTCGAAAGTTTGCATAGAAGACGTTATAGTTGGAACAACCTTGCACGCGCACGTAATACATCGAAAACTATTTATAAATGAATCCGCCATCGTATTATTGCTCGAAATAAGTTACCCAACATGCGACGTCCACACTTCTGATGACGTTTGCGTACATGGTGTCCAGAAAAAAATGTGTTTTAGTGTTACATTTAAATAAATTTATATTCTTACCCTAAATTTCTTTAATTTAAAAGTTTTTGCAAAACTTTTTAAAGACATTGATTATTGTAACCAGCTTTATTTTTTGATAAGCTTGTCTCAGATTATCTTTTATTAAAAATTTTCGCCGAAATATATTTTTTAAAAATTAACATTTTATGTGCAAAAATATTTTACCTAAATGGTGTGAATAATAATAATTAGATAAATTTATAAAATTCTCATTAAGCAAAAGCCATGTGCGGACTCGATTAGAAAACAAACTCTCACTGTTATATTGTTTATTGTTTCTTCCTTTTGTTTCCTTATTTTCCTCCACGCAAAGGAACCGAGATGAGAACAACGCGCACGCTCTTCACGCAAAAATAAAATAAACGGGACGTCAAAGAGGCGGACTGTAAAATATATCTGTGGGGTCCCACGCAATTTGGCGACGACGGAGACAGCGGAAAACGGTCAGCTCTATCGTCTTCATGATCAAAACTCGACGCGAGATTTTCCTACATAGTGACAAAAGTGTGGTTTAAGTGGACGTATCGCATGAAATCTCATCAAAGATTCAGCATTCATTCAATAATCTTGTTATCAAAATAATGTGACTACTGTATTGGTGATCAATTTAATTAACAGAAGTAGATCGTTTTCGACATATGATTGAAACTTTCGTGCAAATAAGATACGGAGAAATATATCTTGTATATTACAAGATTTTGTTGATTTAATGAATTTAGAATTTAATCATGCTTTTACGATTTATGTTTTATGCACTTATTTGAGCTAGAAATGCACGAATGTGATTTGGTTGGGTTTGTATAAAAAAAAATCTAGGTCGAGCTTCCGTATTTTGAAGCTGTTCAATATGCACGATTGTACGAGAAGAAGAATTTAATCTAACAGATACAACACGATAAAAGATGATAGGAGAAATCTATCAGTAATACATTTGAACAGATTTCTACAAAGAACTCCTCGCGAGAATGCAGCGAGTTCTCAGTTTTCAAATGACTCGGAATATTGGCGAGTCCAGTGAATATGTGACGAAACGATTATGTTTTTCGTTTCTCTTCTCGGTTGGTTTTTTGTGTCTTCTATGCGGTTTTCTGCTGGGCCGCTTTGCCGTTGAAAGATCGTTGGAGGCCCAGGCACAAAAGATACGAAGTGAATTGGCCGGAAATGGTCTCCGAAGCACAGAGTACCTTCAGCAAGTAATGCTCCAAGAATTGGAAAGAGCGCCGTTCGACTATGATCGCATGACGTACATTACCTTAATATCTTATCCATTTATATATGATAATATATCTGAATATATTCTTACTTTATATATGACAATATATCAAAATATAATACCATAGTAGATTAATTTTTGTGAAAATTTTAATTAGAAAATTATCAAATTAAATTCTTTATTAATAAATATTCGTTATTTTTAATTAGAAATAAACAGAAGTCGAATGAAGATATGCAACGCATAAGTGGGCTCTTTTCCAACTTGTCACTCATTCATAAGGTGTACAACCATGCATCATGCATTCGCGTGACTATCCGTGGTTCACAAGAACCAGGTGTGCTCTTAATGCTTTAACTATATTTACTTAGATAAAAAATGAAGAATTTACTATATCGATTTTTAAACAGTTTTTTTTGTAAAATTAAGTTCTTTCTTAATATACTACTTAATATTAGCAAAAATAATGTAATTATCAAAAATTCAATTTTACAGACATTTACAGATTTGTGGACACTTATACGCTTTCAGCGCGTATTTATTATGTTTTTACCATTTATTAGACGTAAAATAAGGGGCATACTATCTAATTAGAAATTTCGAAAAAAAACGATTTTTTTTAAACATATTTCTTCTAAAACTAAGTTTTACGATATAATAATCAGATTATTAGATATACGTATTATAAAATTTTAGATGTCTGAAGCTAGAATCGAATTTAGCCACTCTGAAAATCCGTAAAAAACAAGTTTTCTTTGTTAGAAAGTTCCCATTCTCAAAAGGTTAAAACGATCATGTTTAAAATAGGCTAGTTTGGAAGTTACTTGACATCCAAAATACTTATCGTGTGTCTTCTGATTTTATTATTGCATATTTACTTAAAAAGGAAAACAATGCCTTTTATCTTTTCTCTCTTCTCTACCTCTCAGGGCTTCCATTTATTCTACCGAATTGTTTCAGATAGATATATTATTCTATCCGTTAATGAAGACGGTATCGCATTAGTTCTGGAATTGGCGCAAGTTCTAGATAAATTATGGTTAGGGCATAATTGGCGACCACGACGAAGTTTAATCCTTTGCATGTCTTTTACGTCCTCGTACATTTGCCCACAGGCTCTGCCTACATTTATGTGGCGAAAAGCCGTAGCTTACGTGATGGTGCACGGTCGTTTCATGCGAGGTTTGCTCGAATTTTTTTACCTTTGCGTTATGAACTGGATAAAGAATATAGTATAAGGAATTATCTTATTTTAGCCAACAGTCATGCGGCTTTATCTGGATCAGACATCATGCGATCCATAGCTATTGAAGCTATTAGGACAATACCCGGTGGTAATAACTGGACATACCTCGAACACGAAGTATTCAGTCCTCGGCTTTCTTTAGATATTCCACAAGTGATATTTTCGTTCGTAAGTAGTCTCGTTTCATGCAAATCTCTTTCAAATTTCAATTAATATATAAAAAATTTCTCTATTTTTATAATACAGAATGATAATAGTTCTATGCACAATCATCACAATCAAAATTCCCGACTACACGACGTAACTCTGGTTCAGATGATTAGCCAAACTATATGGCGACTGTCCGAGTGTATAGTTATTCAATGGGAAACGAAATATTTTAACAAAACTGTTAATGAAATATTGGAGTCTATCGACTCTAGCAAATTTCAAGACGCAAAAGGTTTTTTTGTTATTTCTTTCAATTTTATTAATTTTCAATAGAAATGTTAAAGAGTCTGAATTAATCGTTGCTTTTCTATGTTGCACCTTCAGAGAAACTGAAGAAAACGTTAAGGATATTGCTTACAGCCGTGGAAGAGCTTAATGCAGAAATCGACGCGACCGATAATACTCAGTAAGTATAATAAATTCAGAATTAATTAATGATCAATTATAATTAACAAACCTTATAATGTTTGTATGAAATCAAATCGCTTTCACGAATGTCACAAAAATTACTAGAATTAAAATTATTGAGAAAATTGTCTCATAACATGTCAAGTTAATATAATTATATTTTAATACGGTGGTATTCTAGAATACTGCGTATAAGGATATGGAATGATCTACTTCTAGACCTGGATAAGGCGCTTTTATGTCCTGACCAAACCGATTCGCATTCCAGAACCGATCTAGCGACGTTTCACAAAATGTCACACGAAACCATTAGCGAATCTATCATATTAGCTTATCTCGACCAGATGACAAAATGTTACGAAGATGCTATAGAAATTTTGCAGGAAAGATAGGAAAAAGAAAAACTTCTCTCTTAAGAAAAGAGAAGATATGAGAAACTTCAGAAAATAGATTCTTACAAGATGCCTTCTTGATGTGAATATATATTTTTCATTAATTTCGCAGTCTCAATTGTTTTCTACGCAAAGCAATATAAATGACAAAACGAAAAGTAGTGAGTATAAAGGATCCATAGCTCATTTTTCTATTATAAATAGTATACGAAAATCGTTTTGGCATTTTCTTTGCTTTATCTTATATTATGTTTATTTCTTAGCTATGGGCAATAATAATTTTACAGTTAAGCATAAATAAAATGTATATATCTATCTCTCTGTGTAAAAATTTACAAAAGTAACACATAATATAATACTTATTTATATTTTCTTACACGTAAGCCTAACAGATGCATAGTTTCGCTATCACATTTTATATCTTTTTGGAACTATAAACTATGCAGGATTTATATTCGTAATTTACACCCCTGTATGTGAGAAACACTAAATTCTCTCTCTTCAAATTAAATATTTGAATTTATATTCTGTTCGACTTAAATTAAATAAGAATATTAGTTTTTAAATAAATACTAATTTAAAAGAGTTTTAAATGTAATTCACATACACATTTATGCTCATGTGACATTACTTCAGCTTTAAATCATAAGGATATTTATCTGACAATGAAAATGTCACATATTCATTTTCACATCAAATTACTCCAATCATAATGTAAAATAGTGAATGTGAATAATATCTTAACATCAAATCTGTATTCAGACTTTCTTGATTAATGTAAACTTTATCGTATCCCTCCTATACCATATCGTATTTCTTTTTCGAATTGTGACGCATCAAGAGTACCCTCTATTGCCTCACAATTCGGATTGAAGACAGAATAAGCACTGGGTTCGCCGCGTCGCTTTGGCCCTGATCTGGTGTTTAAACAGATAAAGATCAAAGCAGACAGTATGAAGTAGACAGCACCAAACTCGTACTCCAGCGCGATCATATATAATGTGGCCCACAACAGAAAGTATAATAAATAGATTACACGCTCTAACACTGTATTTTGCGATCCCTGCATGCTATCCTCCTCCTGAATGTCTACCTCCTGAACCTGGACATCCTCTTCGACAACTACTGAGTGTTTGCACAATTTCACCTAGAAACAAAGGAAGAAATTTTTATCTTTCTTGTTCAAAACATTTTTAAAACACAACACACACTTTTCGCAAAGTTCTTGATTCTTTTCCTCATAAATGTCAACTGCAAAATTTAACCTTACCTGTTCCTCCTTTACTGATTCTTCAGTAAAGGAATGCTCGATTTTATCTTCACGATTCCATAAAATTATGTTTCTCATTACGCTCTTGATCGATTCCATCATTTCCTGTCTGCGCTTTTTGCGCCTATATGCTTCCAATCTCTCCTTCACCGTCATCGCGATTGTTCTGATTTCATCGCGACAACACTCAACGCATCAGGTGTTTGCAATTACTGTCTGTATTGCTAGCAAGTAGCAACAGTGGCAATGTGGCAATACGATACACTTCGTGAACATGTAGAAATCGACTAAATGGACTTTCGAGATATCGATAGTTTAGTCGAATTCTGATCGAGAAATCGAAAAATTAAATTTCAATTTCTTTAATTTCCCATTTCTACTAATATAGATTAAGGGCTTCTTTCATTAACTTCTGATTAAATTAATCGCCGATTAACTCGCAGAAGTGCCAACAGCAGTTTAATGTATCAAAACACCTTCTCTCTCTTTCTCTTTCGAGATAAACTGTGTTTAATTCTCACGTTGACAATCGTAAGTTCCGAAGAACCACTCGACCGCGGCGGATGCGTTTCGGGTGCTCTCAATTATATATTTTTTGAAAAGTGTTGCCGACCGTGCCTTGTATTTTCTTTTGATATATTGTTATTTATCTCGCGCGAATCTGGGCGACCTGTTCGTCCTGATGCGCGTGCGGTGTAACGACGTCATAAACGCGAGCGTCCGGTGTCCATTCGGGCTACGTCATTTCGCGAGTATTTCCAGAGCCGGTTCCAGCATCCTTGGCGCCCTACGCAAGATTTAAAAAAGCGCCCCTCCCTCTCATTTTCTCACATTCATATATAATAATATATAATAATAACAAAATTTCGAAATTATTCTGTATTTTTATTTAAACTAAGAAAATATGAACTTTAAATGAAATTTAAAAAATTAACATATATTATATGATATATTTCACATACTTTATCATATACGCAAATGTAAATTGAACAATATAATTTTTATATTAATAACTTAAATACTAAAAAAGATATAACAAAAAAATTTTATTACGGATTGATATTACGTGTAGGTATAGATTCAGGTTTGATTTGTTTGAACATATTTTTTAATCACCAAACAGGGACACGTCTTATTAAGGGCTTATGGTTCGCGTGGTTTGGCTCACCGGTCGCAGTTACTCATAGCCATGTAAACAAAGAAGCAGCGAAATCGCGATGGCGCGAAAGGTGAGCATTTGCGGCGAGTGAAAGAGGACGTCTCACCCGAAACAATTGAAAGATCACCAAATTACGAACAGCGAAAAGTCGCCCTCATGCCTCTCGCCGCTATGCTCGTCGTTCGTGCTTTCGCGACTTCAATGCTCTTTCTTTGTTTACTTTGCTGTGTGTAACTGCCAACGGTGCATCCTATAGATACATCTAGACTGCGTTTGATTTGGCGCTCACGACGCTTGTGAGCAATTGTTTAATATTTAATAAACAATATTGTGAGCGCCAAAGCAAATACAGCAATAGTCAGGGCGAAAAGAAGCGCGACAAGAAAGAAAAACACAAGAGTGAGTTCTTATTTTATATTGACTCAACGCTTGCAAAATTTATTTTTCTAAATATTTTTAAATATTTATTTTAAACATTCAAATATTTTGGCGCTGGAATTTAAGGCGCCCCCGTTTTATGACGCCCCGATGCGCCGCTTACCGTGCTTACCGCCTAAAACCGACCTTGAGTATTTCATCGTCCTCATTATTTACAAGTCGTCACATTTGGCCGTATCGTTGACGTTTGCCGACGGGTGCCATTAAATTAAGAAGAAGAAGAAGTTGGCAATCGTGATGATAGAGTTAACCATTGGTTAGCGTTAATCGGAGTTGGTGAAAGAGACTCTAATTTTAATCTCGGTAATTATTTAATCTATTCAACTAAAGTCTACAGCATATAATACTTGTTTTCTTACTGAATTGCTAGCTGGATTAGATTCTTGTCACCGATAGCTGATACTGTCAGCACCGAACACCGCAGCTAGCTAACACCGTGATGATTCTAACCCAGCTAGAAATCCTTTTTTTTACACAATATTTCAATAATTTATAGATAATTTGATCATTTCTTTGCACATACTTTATCTTATTTTATAACTTTATTTTATTTTATTAAGTTTACATATAAAAATTCATATTTTTTAATTTAATAAAATATTAAACATATATAGATACAGAAAGGACAAATAAATAAATGCAAGTTTCTTTTTTCAATTAAATTGTAATTTCTAAATTTTATTATAGGCAGTAAAACAATAAAATGGAATATATTCGAATACATTTCATTTTATTAAAAAAAAAAAAAAAAAAAGATAAACGAGGATGTTACGTTTTTGTTAATGAAGTATAAGATAATGGTCATTAACTTATACTTTTAACAAAAACGTAACTCGTTTATCTCACCTAGTTATTTACAACTGTCGTTCTTAATAACTGCATTATTGGAAGATAAATATTTCACACATCGTCATAGTCATGCATAGAACAAGACAGCTAAAAACTCATCGCTCTTCGTCATTCTTCTAAGCGCTTGGAACTGGTACATTCTACGATCATACAATAGTGTATGTATAAGACTGAATTACTATCGAATAAGCTGGCTGCTAACAGATGATAACAAGTGATGTGGCAATTTTTCCTTGTTATTCACCTATTTTTGTTCTATTTCTGACCACGAAAAAAACTGAAAAAGATACTAAGGTGAACACAAAATTGGCTTTTACTTACTGACATTAATTTCATTAATATCAATCTAAGTACAAAAAATTGTAACTTTTATATATAATTAATAATTGATTAATTAATACTCAAGGACTATAGATATTTTTTTAATTTGAGATAATATTCACAGATAATAGAAATTATAGACAAAAATAATTCATTAAAAATATTATAAATCTTTGAAAAATTTAAGAAATAAACATCTCTTCTAATGCTTGTTTCTGTAACAACGTGCATTGATAGGAACAGATTGATAAAAACAGGCATTTAAGCTCAACTTACTGCTTTATTTTTTCTAATTCTTACAACAAAAAAATGGAGAGTAAATTAAATAAAGATTCAATTGTTAATCTACTTAGATTAACTTTAATTTTTATTTAATTAACTGTCCATTTTTTTAGTTCTAAGAACTAAAAAAAGTAAAGAGTATGTTGAATCAAAATTGAAGTTAATTTGTATTGGTAGGAAGAGTAACTACAGTTGTATACCAATTCCTGACGTCATGTCAGTGCGAGCAAGATCATGCGACACCAGCCATCGGTCTTGCCAGTCGCATAAAAGTCCTTGGAACGGTTTCACGCGCTTTATGTCACGATTGCCTAGCGGGTCAGAAGACAACATTTGTGATAACGATAATAATGATAAAAATATAAAAAGTATCAGAAGAAGCGTCACCGGCAGCATGGCCAATGGTAACGAGAAGGAGGGTCACGTTCTGGTGCTCTACACGGGTGGTACAATAGGAATGATGAGAAATGAACAAGGAGGTAGTTATTTCATAAAATTTAAGGAATTACATTGCGGATTTCGAAGGACGTAAAATTTTGCACCGTAAAATCTTCATCACCGTAGATTTCAGACACAGCTGGCCTCACGCGTATGGATGTTTTTGACTTTTTCATTTTTTATGAAATCCCATCGATTCGATCTCACGAGGAATCTTTGATTTGTACATCCTTAATTTTTTAGCTTTTTTCTCGTTTCACAGACCATGTATTTTACAAATTTTTAATGTCTTTCGTCTATAGATCGTTGGTAGCATATATTCGTATATAATAATACATTTTTAATGATGGATGAATTCCAATAAAGATTTTATAGATCCAAAGAACAGTTTATTATCGATAATTTATCTTTATGTATGCAATGAATAGGTAGTCCTAAATCTTATTGGTGAAGTTGATCAATGCCAACTTGTACGATTAATGCTGATTGACCAACTTTATCGACTAAGACTAAGACCCAGTTCCACAATTCATGATTAACTCTTAACCGAGGTGCAACTTATTTCTCATCTCTTTCTAATTCAAAAATTGGAAAACGATGGGAAATTAATTAAACCTCGGTTAAAAGTTAACTGTGAATTGTGGAACTGGGCCTAATACTTCCACTACAGATTCGTATAATAAAATCAACTTTAGATTTCTGATTTTATTTTTGTTTACAAAATGTTTAAACGTAGAAGAAAATTATAATACAATTAAAGCTTCAAATATGATAACAAATAAATTAATATAGTAAATAATGTTATGACGTTATAATTATCTTTATATTTATCATACTTTGCTGATTATAACAAAATTATTGTTTTCTGTAGTACTAGTGCCACTAGCCAATGCATTTGTAAAGAATCTACGAAAATATCCACAATTGCATGATCGCGAGTATGCCGAAAAAAGATTTGGGGCGATGGGGCCGTTAGTTTTGCCGTAAGTGTTTAACATTTAATATTGTTTGCAGATATTATAATTATTATTGCGAATTCCCATACAGAAATAATAAATCAACAATGATTTCGACAAACTCGTTATTAACTAAATTTTCATTGAAACTTTCGTTGTAACTTTGAACTTTCGTGAGAAGGAAATCGGATATTAAATAAATCATAATAAAATTAATAAGGCTTTATAAGTATAAAACAATGCATATAAAGAAAGGCAAAAAGCCGCAGTAAAAGAACAGATAAATTTAATTAATAATATTGAGAGAACGCTCGAATAATATATAAAAATTAATATAATGTATCGGACAACGAGCCAAAATAAAAACAATAAAATTCAAGAGAAACAAAGACAATATATTAAAAAAATATAATAACAAATAAAAAAAATATAATAAAAAATACAATATATTAAATGAACAATAAACAAGTAAAACAAACGTTTTGACACCGATCGGGTCATTCTCAATGTTAACAAAATTAAATTTTAATAATGGAATTTTTACCAAAGATTCTTATATGTTATATTATAAATTCGGATGCTTGAACAATAGAAGTAAATCATAATCGTTAGGTAAAAATTATGGTTGTCCATGATGAAATAACAGATAAATTCAATTTATTACAAATTGAGAATAACCCGACAGGAGAGAGGTACATATGACTGCGGATAGAGAAGATGAAGGGGAAGAAGGAGAAGGAGACGTTATTTCATTTCTCATAAAAATCATCACCGAATCAATTTCGACCGCTTGTACGTCTAGAACGACTTGATCGATTTTAAATTTTTTTAGCTCAAATTACTCGTGGCGATACCGCCTTTCAGGACATATAACGTTCGATTCAAAATTTTTTATATTTTAGTAGTTATGCACCCCCGAAAATTGGACTTTGGTGGCTCGGGATAAGAGACTTGTAGTGCCTTTCAATTTTTGAACATGGCCGGAGACACTACCGCGCCTCCTAATTTATCTGTTATTTTACTGGCTCTTTGCGTTTCTTTATGTACATTGTTAAATAAATCATTTACAATGTTTATACTTATATTTAATATTTGTATATACTTATATTTAAGATTGTCTTAAAATAAGAATGAATTATAAATACTGGCCTATATGATTTTTTAAGTTTTTTTACGTTGAATATAATAATTTTTATGGCAAAATTAATCATTCGATTTATATTGTAAAAAATAAATAATTAATTACATACAAAATAAAATTTTAATATAATAATTAAAATATGTTTGTTTTTAAAAACAATTAAAAATCGGGATTTTTTGTGTGCTATTTTCTTCAATCTTTAATTTTTTCTGTATGGAAACGTGAACCGAAAAAATGACAGACGCTTCACCTAATTTGTGGAAGAATGTGAACCGGTTTCCCGCGTACCCTTTCGCTTTCTCTTACGCAATATTAAAGTGTTTTCCTCTTAATCTTACAGCGTGACCGCAACTGACAGTCGTCGGGTTGTTTACAACGTATTGGAGTACTCGAATCTCTGCGATTCCAGTAATATGACTATGGATGAGTGGATTCGCATTGCTAACGATATTAAGGTACATTAATCAAGTTACATTGACAAAGACAAAGTAATTCAAAGAAAATATGTTGCCCTATTATTAAAAATTTTTTTAATGTAATTTATTTTTTAAAACAATAACTTGATATTACTCAAAGCAATTCCATACGCAAACGAAAATGTATAAACAATATATTAAGTACCAAGTAAATTTAGTGTTTCACTAAGACAAGATTTCTTATCTTGAAAAACATTTCTTGTTTTGTCCTTATTTTCAAGATAAGAAATTACGTTTTTCTTGTCTTGAGCATTTCTTCACACTGCATTTCTTGTCTTGATCTCAAGAAACTTGAATTTCTTGAAATTTTTTGTTTTTTAAATAAAAAAAGTATTTACGATACAAAAATTATACGATTTAGTCGTAAAATAGACTACTTTAGGATCCCCTTATACATAAAAAATTTCAAGAAATTTCTTGATTTCTTGTCAAGAAATCTTGGTCTTGATAACACATTACTTGGTTTTGACTTGAAATTATTTTCTCCTTCTTGTTTTGGTCTTGTCTTGATTCAAGACAAAATCAAGACAAGATTTCTTGAACTTCTTGATCTTGGTGAAACACTACAAGTAATTCACGCTCGACATTTCTAAACAGTTAGAGATAATGTAATCTGATTCGAGTTAATCTAATCAAGTTACAGGAAAGCTATAACTAAAGCTCTCTATATATGTTTAATGAAGGTGAAACATACTTGGCAATAGATTAAATTACCATAAAACAATCTTTACAACTTTTTTTTTAAGGAATCTTATGAACGCTTCGACGGATTTGTGGTCCTTCACGGCACCGACACTCTCAGTTACACTGCGTCCGCTCTCTCATTCATGCTCGAGGCTCTGGGCAAGACTGTCATTTTAACCGGTTCACAAGTGCCGATTTTTGATGCGAGGAGCGACGGTCTGGAGAATTTTCTCGCGTCTCTCGTAATCGCGGCGAATTACAATATACCTGAAGTATGCGTGTTCTTTGGTACGAACTTATTGCGCGGAAATCGGACAAGCAAGGCATCTGCGACATCCTTCGAAGCCTTCCAGTCACCGAACTTTTCATCCCTCGCCACGGCGAACATCAAAATCGAAGGTTGTTATACAAATTTAAGTCAACAATATAGTTTTTTTGAGATTTTTTTAAATTTTAGAGAGTAATACGAGAGATATCTAAAGAGTTTAAGATTAATATTGTTTTACAGTGGACTATTGTTTGATTTTCCGTCCATGTTCTATGGAGAAGTTCTACGTACACGCGTCGCTCAATCGAAACGTCGGCCTACTTCGATTATTTCCTAGTATCACGTCCGATCTGGTTAAGGTGTTTCTTCAACCACCTATCGAGGGAGTCGTGTTACAGTCTTACGGTACGGGGAATGTCCCGACAAATCGCGATGACATCATCGAGGAACTTTACGCAGCAACAAAGCGCGGTGTGATTATTGTGAATATCACTCAATGTTCGACTGGATGTGTCTCAGATGCGTACGAAGCTGGAAAATTACTCCAAAAAGCTGGTACCGTAAATAAAAACATGTGTAGCGAGTGGGGGCATCGCCCCCACTCCATTGGGGGGCAACTCAAATGGGCTCGCGCCCGGCCGCGCTATAAACAAATATGCCCCACTCTTACACAATGTACTATTATCTCTCTGTTAAACTTTTTTCAGTAAAGATTGTAGAAAATATTACGCAAAACTTGCGTAATAAAGCGCGACACAGAGTTATAAACATAAATATTTTCCTGTGTTTACGATAGTGTTACGTATTTTACTTTAGATAAATCTTATTTTATGACTCGCAATAATTCGTTATCAATTCGCAGGTGTGATATCGGGTTTTGATATGACACCAGAGGCCGCGTTAACGAAACTCGCGTACGTCTTATCAAAGGATTGGGATACGGAAACCAAGCGACAAATGATGCAAACGAATTTACGGGGCGAATTGACCGCCGGTCGACCGCTCGCTATACAGGACTGGGACCTGGTGGAAGCTGTTGCTAGGTCCTTGAGGTTATCCTCGACAGTAGAACTTCAGGAGTTGGGATCGATCTTGTTTCCAGCTATGCTGAACGCCGCAGTAATGAGGCGCGATGTCATGAAACTCGAGTCTTTAAGAGGATATGTCAGTAATCTGCATATTTACTTAATTTTACGTTTTATCATTATCTCTTTCAATAAGCAATAAAATGAATAGACTGAGGATATTATAAAAAAAATTAAACATTTTTAAGAGTCGTTCCCTGTTTTTCCATCGCAGTTCTCAATAATCAAGAATGAATTGAAATTTTTATACGTATTTTAAGTATTCATCCACTGAATCCAATTGAATAAAAAAAAACTTTTTATTCATTTAAATTTAATTGGATTCAGCTGGATTCAATTTAATTGAAAAACTGCATTTCCTATTACGAATTTTAAATTGAACAATATTTACAATCCACAGAAAAAGCTGATATTAATTTAGATTGAAAGACATAAAAATGTGCTTCAGGCAATTCCTATAACAACAAAAATACATTCGAATTGAAAAGAATTTATTTTAACGTTCGGAAATGCGCATATTTCTGAAAATCTGAATCCATATCAATCTATTTTTGTTTTTTGGATTACATATTGTGACAAAATAGTATAGGCATTAATTGGAGGATTAATTTTCTATAATTAGCAAAAAGAAACTCAAAACTCTTTAAAGATTAAAATAGATATATATTTGAAAAAATGTTAGTCTCTGATATATGTCATATATCAGATAGTAAGCTGATTACACTGATTATAGCAATATAATATAAAAATAATATAAATGTACAGCATATTATGGACAAATTTTTAAATTATTTTCTAATTGATTTATTACTTTAATCGGCTTTTTGTATTAGGGTGCGGATATTTCGCAAGCAAATGCAGATGGTCGAACGGCTTTGCATATAGCCTGTTGCGAGGGAGACATGAAAGTCGTGCAACGTCTTTTAAAAATGGGTGCGAATGTTCACATTAAGGATCGATTTGATCGCACGCCTCTCACCGACGCGATCGAATACGATCACCATGAGGTAAGACTGCTCTCAAGAAGTTAAATCTGAATTCCATCACCTTATATGCCCCTCGAAACCAAGCAACTTTTGTTTGATACTTTTCCTTCTATTGTTAAAAACAAGCGAGTTATTCAGGTGACCTGTTTTAAATGCCTCACTCTGTATACTTCTTATTTCTTCTTCTCTTGTGAAGAACATTTTAAAGCTTAGTTTGTGTTTTACCAGCGGATTAAGATTCTATGATCAAAATATCATTGTTGAAAGTACGTTTTATGATTTTCTAGATCATCAGGGTATTACTACAATGTGGAGCACATCTTCACGGGGATGCTGTGCTGATCAGCGAGAGGATGTGCGCGGCCGCGACTGTAGGAAACACGAAGCGTCTGCAGTCGTATCTGCTGGCTGGAGCTGATCTGTCGCAAAAGAATTTTTCTGGACGAACGCCATTGCATTTCGCCGCTCTTCATGATCGCATGGAAACAACCGAGTTTCTGTTAGAAAACGGCGCGGACCCGCACTGCGTCGACATGCTGGGAGAAACCGCGGCGGATCTTGCAGAGACTATGCGAGCTGCGGGTGCTGCGCGTTTGTTAGCGCCTTTCAAGCAGAATGGCGTCTGCAATGACTAAATTACAGCGCGAATACAAAATATTAGCCTGTTCATATTTTAGATTCTATTATACCAAAATGTTACTTTAAGCAAGACTTAAAATTCTTTATTAATTATTATTGAAATGACAATCTTTTATTAGATATCCTATTCATTGCCAAAAAACGATCTAATTTTTTATCAAAGTTTGAATGAGGATGAAGGAGCTACCACTCTCGGGTCCAGTCATAGAAGATAATTATTTTTAAGAATATATTGTTCAGACCATTGAAGATGGCTCAGAGTGAAGCCGAAATGTCTGAATTTTAAGTATTATTTTAATAAAACTATTAATTCGCACCAAGTGTGTACCGCTGTATGACTCTCATTAGCCCGTTTTTATTTTGACTTAAAATTCTCTTTCTCTTTCTGTCTCTCTTGGTTTTATAAAAAAAGGAAGCGAAAGAGAGAGAGAGAGAGAGAGAGAGAGATGGAGGGAGGGAGAGAGAGAGAATATGTTTCAAACTTTCTTTAAAGTTGAAGTAATATTGATGTAATCGTTTTTAATTATCTAAGTCTAAAAATAATTATTTCAGTGATCCAGAGTAAAAAATTTTCGACATTGACTGATTTTTATCCCTTTCTTTCTATTTAAAATATGTACATATTTTATTGCTTATAATTTATTGGTTACCATATTGTATATATAATATATCTACCTATATATGTATAGCTGAAAAGTTATTTTTAACTAGCTTCTTGAATGAAATATCGATGCAGTCAAGTTTTAAAGACTGAGAAGTATGTGACAGGATTTTGGAGAGGGATAGACACGTGATGTAGATCTGCGCATATATTTTATTTCCTTTTAAATTTGATTATGATTACAGAAATATGACTGCATAGTCACAGTCTGCTGAATAATAAATACAACGTGTTCGCTATATAATTATTGTAATTGATAAATTTATAGAATGAACGTGTTTATAGAAAGAAATGTATTTTACAATAAATGTAAAGCTCATAAATATATGTATAGCAATATTTAAACAATTATGAATAAAAAAATCAATGATTCTCGAAAATTAAAATTTTCTAGAAATTCTTAAAATTTTTAAATCCTGTAATCTGAATTCTAATTTTGTACGGTTTGACTTTAACAATATTTTTTATACGATTTTATTATTTAAAATATCAATAATATAACAATAATTCCATACATCAACAATAACTCCATATGTGATAATTTCAAAAATATAAAGGAGCACTAAAGCAAGATGTATTTTGCGCATATATTTAAATTCAGATAATGTTGTTCAAAAACATTATGATTTGAATTTAAATATATAACTTGCGCAAAATACACTTTGCTTTAGTGGGTGTATGCTCTTTTATATTTTTCCTTATGTCATCGAGCCACATATATTCTATTATTCATTTTATGATAATTTTATTTAATGACAGCATGTGATCGTTTGAATTAATATTCATTGTTTACATTATAATTTAATTAGAATGTTACAGCATTTATACACTTCATTGGATTAAATATATTATTTATCATACATTTACAATCATAATCTTTATTTTATGTACGTAAAAAATAATTACATATCTATTGTTATTACATATCTACTGTGTAGATGACTAATTTTTTCCTCATATCTTTCAATTTTTTGAAAAGTGCAAATTTTTGTATTTTGCATTGGAGAAAAACACACAAAAAATTCAATGTATTCACATTCTCTTAATTTACCTGCGTTGTTACAAAGAAATTGCTTATTTTAAATAAAATTGATAGTTGAGAATGGATTAAATATGACATCAAGCTATATGTTTATCAAAATAGCGATGGTTTTCTAACAATTTATGTAAAAGCAAAAGTGAAAGCGTCGTCATCTAAATATGCGACGAGGTTTCTCTTAAGCGCGACGAAATTTCACACCTCGTGCATCAGAATAATGAAGATCAGCCGTCCTGATGTAACTCATTCGTTATACTGTGAATGATTTTAAAATTGAACGTGAGACAGATTCGCCAGATTAGGGAATGTATGATTATAAAGGAATACTCAAACACCGCGCGCGCGCGCGATCAATAATATCCTATTCACAATTTACAATTGCGAAACGTCAAACATCATGGCATCAAATTACTCCAAATTGAACCATCATACTTTTAAGAATTTTTGGCGTCACAAAGCATTCCTTATACATGCGGCTGCAGTCGTGGTGCTTTTCTCGACCTACCCTGATAGCTTCTTGAAGGACTGTGCCATTCGTGAATTCCTTAAACCACTTGTGACTGTTCAAAATAATTTAAATAAATTCATGTAATTGAAATTTAATTCGAATATATATATTTTTCTTGATTAAATGATTAATGTGCTTTGTCGCTAATTTTAATGTTTTTATAATTGGACGAATCATATACGAGTGTAATTCTCAACAATCATTCAGAAAAAGAAAATCAAATTTTTACTCTTGATTTAATCGTTTTTTAATTGTTATTTAATTGTGTGTATATATATTTTCAATTATCATTCAATATTAATGATATTAGTTATCTTACTCTTAATGATATTAGTTATCTTACTTTAACATATACATTAACTTATCCAGTTTATTTCTTTAATATCTTTTCCTTCAAATCTAGTAAAGTTTATTACATGTATATATTAACTTGATTAAATTATTAATGTAGTGGATACTCATTAAATAAGCAAATAAGTTTTTCAATTTAAAATAATATTATTTAGTTAATTCTGAATTATAAAATAACACTTAAAAATCTCAAAAATATTTTATATACTAATAAGTTGTTAATCACTTATTATTAAGATTTATAATATGTATTAAAAGTTAATCGTACCTTGATAATCCATCGATAATCTTATCGGTACTCGTAGGATTGTCGGAATGACTCGCCTCGGAAATGATGGTGCAAATAATGCGCTGGATGCAAGGCGTGATGTACCGATTGCTAAACACGATTTCGTTTATTGTATCTCCCATTTGCGACCATTGCGAGTCGAGACCTGACACAAAAGTTCACACTCTAGGTAATTCAAGAGAATTTACAATAATTTTATTATCTTCACGGAGCAGTGAATAGGAATGAAACTTGTACTTCGATATTGCATTTCCGAGCCCGGCTTCGATAAAAGGGGCACCGCTAAAGTGAGAATGGCTGTTAGTACACCAGCAATTGACAATCCTTTCGTGTTGACATTAAGCAATGGTAACACCTCGCCATTCTCGCTTATATGATTCATCGGTATCGTGAAGAAGGGAACCGATACATCCCAAGTGATCTAGTAAAATTAAACAAGAAGATCTCTCAAACAATTTGAAGTCGAATTCTTCAGAAATGTTGAATAAAATCCGTTCAATTATGTAAGATTAATTCTCATAGAATTTACGTGTTCGAAAAATTTTTACTTAATCAACTGTGATGTACTCACTTCGACATCTCCACCTTTAGTGTCAAACGAGATGAATTGCGACTTTTGACCGTTAATATTCATGAACGTCCGCGATTTGCTGTCGCCAATTACTTGTACGAAGAACAGCGCGAAGGGTAGAAGAATCAAAGCGGCTGAATCTGTCGATGTGGCCCTCATGTTCAAAATCTCTTTACGAACAATTGAATTTAGAAATATATAGTTGAAGATAAAACGTTAACACTTCCTTTATCAGATTCTCGATATCCTCGACTTTCTGCCGCTCGCGAAGTAATGAAATGCATTTGTGTTACCCGAGTGCTTTTCAACCTAGTGCAGCAGACCCCCACTAATTTGCCCCGTTCGTAACAGGCTCGTTCGCCCCTATCAAAACAGGAAATACCGATTTCTCGTGACAGAATTAACGAACCTAAACAGCGAAATCTACAGAATAATGTATTATTAATTGCTGTTGCATTTCGCGAGTCGCTTTTACCTCTTATCGGGGAGAGATAAAAAAAGCCGAATAATTATGAGCGACTTCTCATGACTTATTATAAACATAAATTTTCACCCGGTGCTAGAAAAAGAGCAAATGTGATGACGAGTCAATTAGAGTTATAGACTCGGCCAGTTGTCGTAATTTTCAGTAAATTTCCCGGGGCACTGTCTAGAACCGACTTCTCCATCGAACTCGAAACGGGGGAGAACGCGACACGCGAACTTCGCGAAAGGGAACTTTGATTCGCACTCTGGCTTCTCCCCGTGCGACTTGCGAACATGCAACGCATAGACAACGAAATTTCTTTTCTGAGAAATTTCCGGAAGGATTCCGATATATGATCTCATAGCGTAAACTCTGCTACTTACATCCGCTTTCGCGGTTTCTTGCATTTAAATATTTTAATCCTACTTTCGATCTTTTGTTCGGTGATTTTTTGATTTGTATCTCTGTGACATTTATACTAAGTTTTGTAGAATTGGCAAGTCCACATAAGGACTAGAACACTTATATATATAATTTACTTAATTTTTCTGATAAATGAACGATTGTCATAAAAGCCATGTCGTAAAGTAGTTTTTACATTTCGTAAAGTAAATTTTTGTTCATGCTTTCAGGTTTGAGAATAGTATATGATTTACTTTATTTTAAGGTATTATAATTATTACTTAAACAAATTTATCATAATTGTGATGTATTTTTACCTTGCACTTTCGATATTTTTAACTTCAGACAAATAAAGTTGTCAAAAGTTCGATAAAGATAATCAGAATATTTTTGTACTGTGAAAATTATGTAATCATTTTTCTCTGCAATTTTTATTATAAATTAAAATATTTTTTTCTTGCAAATTCTTCTACAAATTTTAAGAACTTCTTGTCTATTACATGTACTTTCTATCGAGTTATTCTATTTTCTTCGCAAAATTGGAATCATTTAAAGCATAAGTTATTCTACATTATTTTATTCTACATTATTAATAAATAACGATTATTAAAATATTTAATTTCACTTTCCGAATCAAATTGCACCACATCATTCTTTGAAAACGTAATCAAAGTTACTAACTATACTTAAACAATTAGATAGATACAGAAGGCATAACCACCCTCGAAGTTCCACACATTTCGTAACGTGCTACAGGAAGTCGTAACACGGAGAAGATCACTTTAGCGCGCCACACGAGATGACGGAGACCGAAGTCGCGAAATTTTGCATGTCAAAAGTCAGTGAACATCTTAAGAGGACATTGTTGGCGGCCGGCCATTATTTCAGCCTCGGGATTTCGAACTGAGTAACCAGTGATGACGACGTGGTTGCAGGAGAAGAAGAAACGGCCTTCTCCTCGCTCGCGACGACGAAGGCGACGACAGGGAGACGTCATGCACCACGAAGACTTAACAATGAAAGCGAAACCGGGGCTTCAATTATCATTTACGACTTGTCGTGTTCAGACGACCAGAGCGACTATATATGACTGAAAGCAGACACCATACAGTCAGTCCGTGACACTGAATCGCCATATCTCATCCTAGGATATACCTCAGTTTCCACGTTGTATCTTAAAGAATTCATTTTTCTTTTATCACTACTAAAGGTATTTATTAGAACCACTTTTAAAAAATTACGTTTATATTCGCCCGATACGTGTCACGAGAAAGTCTTTGGCAAATTGCTACCTTGAAATCCTGAAAAATCTTTGGTTGGATTACAATTCTGGTTTAAAATAGACGAATCAAAATTTTATATCTGGATAGATCTGTTAGAATTCTATAATAAAATTAAGGTAATCGGAATTCTAATTAATATAATCTTCTGATTTGTTAGTTTTTAGCCAGATATTTTTCTTAGTATTTATTTAAGTTTTTTCTCAGATGACGTTTTGTATCTCGCGAAGTTTAACCGTGGCAATAAGCTGCTTCGCTATTCTGGTCAATGGCAGTCCGAAGTTCGATGATGGAGGGTAAGCTCATTTTAACGGTTACATTTTTAACAATATAAGGAGAATGTATTATTAAATACATAAATATAAAAGAATTAATATCCAATTTTCTTTTTGCAATATGCTCAATATTTCTTCCCAAACGTCACAGAAGTGCAAAAGATGCTTAAAAAGCATTAAAAAGAGCTTAAAAATTAGAAAGTAATTAAATACTCCAAAAAAATTAATGTAATTTTTTATCGTTAAAATATCTATGTCATGTGTCTGTATGTGCACGATCTATCGATAGATTTGTGCCGAGTTCCATCAGTTATATGGAAAAGCAGGCGAAGGCACAGGATCAGGTAGCTATGCCGTCGTCTCAGATTAAACAGCACGATGAAGCGTCGAAGCGCGAATCTGAGACAAACGACATTGCGGATCGTAGTCAGGAGGCACGATTTGGTTTCACCAATGTCGGAAGTACAGGAAGCGTAAGTATCGAATCGGATTTCTTTCCCTATCTTTTTCATGTTCTATAGATACCTATTGTTTTGGAACATAGTACCACACTTCTCTTCTTTTTCATCTCTTATTTCTACAATTTCTTTTCTCTTCTATTTCTTTTCCATCTCCTATTTCCATCCACCTACAAAATTTTAGAAATTTTCTTTAAAATATATATATATATATATATATTACTTCATCTTACTCTTTTTGATAATAACTGAAGTTAATTATGAAATTATCGGAAACTCATAGTGGCGTATAATTGAATTAAATTTACGTAATCGATTAAATCTGAATCAGGGTTACGGAGGCGTGTCACCTTATGCGCCGGCAAAAATAGATCTTGGAGGACTTCTCTTGGGAGCCATCATAGGTGTGGGATCGATCCTCATCATCCCAAAGCTGCTTTATATACTGTCGGGTACTTACGGCACATATGCGAGAAGTAAGTATTATACCTATTAATAAAATCTATATATATTGACTAAATCCCGCGTTGTTCATTTTATTTCTTCTTGGATTTACGTAAATCCAAAATAGGATTTACAAATCCTAAATTTCATAAATCTTTTCCTCATTAGACTTAATTTCATTATCAAAACATTTAACAATTTTCGCGCCACTATAAAAAAATTAAGAATCTGTTAGAATATTAACATAATCATTCAACTTAATGGATTTCTGATTCGAAACTTGATCAAATAACATTTAGAAAAATTCAAAACAACACGATATATCCCTTTTTCTTCAACATTTTCATTGAAAGACGATTAATTCTAAATTTTTCACAAGGAATGTTTAGCATCTCGTGAATATTCCGCTTTTACGGTATTCGTAAAATTTATGTAGGTGAAGATAATGGCTTCACGCAGACTCTGACGAGAATCGATGATGTCCTGGCCCGTCACGGCATCGATACAACCTCGTGCATGCAACGCGCGGTGTGCACCTATTCGCAGCAGGCGGCCACCGCAGTGGGCGACGAGGACGAGAAGAATGAAAATGAAAAGGATCAGAAGGCGACGTCCTTCGAGAAGATGGTGAACACAGTCACCACCAACCAGGTGTTCCGCACGGCCATGCAGGGCACAGCGATTGAGGAAGCGGTGGAAACCGGTAGGAACGGCAGAAACTGTTCAAGATCGTATCCACATTGCGGCTTCTCGATGGAGACCATGCTGTCACTATTGGCTAATGTTATCGCAACGGTGAACGCGCGCGTCGCGACGCCCACTAGTTCCTCGTTGTAATATATTGCTTATTATGTACTTTTTACTCTTCAAAAAAAGACGATTATAATTTAAACAGCACATTAAATGGAAAAAGAAAAGAAGCGCATAAAAAATAAGCTCGTGCTTGCGTGTACTACATTCTATGTGACAGAGAAATAGTAGACAGGATAAGAGTTTAATAATTTAACAGATAATACTGATATGTAGAATTATTTATCTTGAACGGCGATAGCTTCATTTTATTTCGTCGAGAATTACATTTGTGTGTTATTGTGTGTATGTTTGTAAATTAACAAAAGTGAAATCCTCGGCGCAACCCCTGTGCACTCAAGTGCGCTCAGCGTGACACGCTCTTCTTTCTCTCTTCGGCTACACGTAGAAAATGTTATTAGTCTAATACGGCTTTCACATTGAGGAAAATAGAATCGACTAGAGTCGCGATACGGTCTCAGGCGCATCGCGCTTAACACGTGTCAACAATCAGTACAGGCACTGCCCATGACGATGTCGTATTTATCTATATATGTTTATACAATATTCCCCTCAGACAACACAGCACGCATACACAAGCGCAAGGATGAATCGGAAAGTAAAGACACGATGGTATTCTCCACTTATTTCACTCTTCCGGCTTGTCACAGCAAGGCAACTTGAAAAAATGACTTCGTTTCATATTATCTACCTAGACAGCATTATCGCCTAGAAAGCTAAATTGCATAATAAAAAGAGAGAATATGTGAAATATTTATAATATCTAGAAGGGTCAGAAAATCCGCAAATTAATGCAAAAGTTAAAATAACAGATTTGTCTTTTTTAACATATCCTATAGAAGATGTGCTTTAAGTAGAAGAATATATAATTTCTGTATGTATTATAGAGATACGTTAGTTGTTAGTTATAAAATATAAGAGTCATGTATCTTTACTTTTTCATTCACTTTCGCATATTATTCTCGGAGCAGGACGTTCATGTGCGAGGTATTGATTCCTAGGAAAAAAGGACTCGTTCTTAAAAGATACATTTCTACGCTCGGATTGTCTTCACCAGTAAATAAAGATTAAATTATTTTCATATTTAATACGAAGAAAAATGAATATCGAGTACCTTCTACACAAGAGAAGGCAACAATGAGGAATGTATAGTTATTGAATATGGTATGCTTTCATAAAACACGTCTATCGTCAAAATGACGTCAAGAAATCGATCATACACAATACGTAATATTTAAAAATTAATAGTATGACAATAGTACTACAACAATAGTGTTATCATTAAAAGACTAAAGATAGCAAAAAACGCTCGTGTGAATAAAAAAGCACCATTCGCACGAAAATATCCTTCGTTCCTTCATCACGTTTCCAACATTTTACATAGAATTGGTCCTCGCAAACACGTCGCGACTGAATCAACAAAGTATAGCAATACATTTCTGTATTAATGCGATCGATTTTTCGGAATGTTAAAGTGCATTTCGAAAATTCTTCACGGAACAATTTTATAAAATTCAACATTAATTTCAGCAATAATTTATATTCTCTACTGATATTTTCGCATACAACTCTCAAATATTTAATAGCAATTTAATTCGACCGAGAGTTTAGTGAAGAACGAAAATATCTTAATGTCGATGTCACTTTCTTCAGGATTTGCTTATTACTTATTAAAATGAGCAAGAATTTCTTTCACGGACGACTTAACTTGATTTAATACTGTCGTTGAATTTATGTATGTTGTCGCATCTTATTGCTAAATGTGTATTATTGATAAATCTCATCGAGTTAATTCCGTCTTCAGAATACTCTCGATATGTCTATATACTGTCGATGCTTTTTTTAGAAGAATATCTCTTGTATATATATATATATATATATATTATATATATATAATATATGCGTAAGAGCGTCATATTCGATCGAACGAACAACTTTGTTACGAAGCGAATCACGAGTATACACGGTAAAGATGAGAAATAAATTTTTTTATAAGAAAAAGAACAATATAGTGTTTATATCTAAGTTTTAATCTATTATAATAATTCTAATAATAAAATGCACGTTCAATATATGTAACTAAATTGATATAAAATTATAAATAAATAATTCTTTCTTAAATTATCTTCAAAATACGATAATTTTCAACATATCTTTGCGTGCAAGATGCTATAATTAAAACTGGCGCTTGTGATTCTTGTCGTACAAAAGCCGGTTCATTAACGATATCTATCTGTATTTGTATTGTAATAATTTCCCTGATATCTTTGGTTACCTACTATCACATCTCTTAACTGCCGATACTATTTCGGTCTTCCTAAATTTTTTCTGGATGGGTACACGGCACTTTGACTATTACTTCATGTATTTGCGCTTCGGCAAAAGTAGAATAACCCCTATGGCGACGCAGATATGCCACAGACTATGAATGAGATAATAATTCCTGCGCGTTTGCAGGACTGCGTAACAAACAAGACCCAGAATAACAAGAAGAACTCCGGCCGGGAAGTAAATGGTCCTAGAAACAGAAATATTTTGTGTTGTAAAAAAAGCAGAAAGAATATAAAATGCAAGGAAAAATACAACTTCGGTCGGGCATGAAAAGATAACACTCCTAACTTTACTCCATTATTTTGACGTTACCTTATTATATATTTATATGTACATTCTCAAATAGCTTGCAGAGATAAATTTTTAACTAGAGTATACTACCAATTTCTGATGACAGAAAAACAATAAATTTCACATAGAGTCTGTAATATTTAATAATATCAGCAAACTGTTGTTAGAAATAGAACAAAACCTGCTGCTAATCTACTATCAGAGTGTCCGTGCGCACAGATCCTTATATTCGATTTCTACCATAAATCTGCTGATTTAGTATATTAAAGTAGACTTTGTCAAAGTAGACAGATTCTGAGCTTAATGCGGACAGAACATAAAACAAAACCTATAGATATTATATTATTTCTAGTTAGTGTCGACTAAGAGATTGCTATAGATTTTGCAGTGAATCTGATCGAATTTGCTACCAATCAGCAAATGTTAGCATTTTTCTAACTGGATTACAATGCTTTATTTATCTCGATTTAATTATCTCTATATTATATAACTTTTACTTTAACAAGCAGTCATTTTATTATACAATATTTTTAATGAATTCTTTGATGGTAAAAATTAATTTCTTCCTTCATGCTTTTCTTTCTTACCTATATGGACGCAAGGGATATTTGATGGTGCGCTTTCTCTTGCATCTAAGCCCCCAGGACAGTCCGATTAAAGCGGAACCAGTGACGGCTGGCAGCAGAAACACCCAGAGTGCCGTACGGTCCATCTCGGCACCCATCGCGAGTACAATCGCACCAGCTACTTGACAGAAAGCTGTCAATCGTGGCCCAAACGACGCTATTGCTACTAAGGTCACCCAGATAGCGAGCAACGCATTAAAAAAGTCGCAGAATTGTAGCACGCTTAATCGCATAATGCACACACTGTAGACCTCCTCACCGGCCTCGCAGGCGTGATAGAATGTAGAGAAGAACATGACCGCGACGTAGGCGACCGCTTCGGTGAAGTATTCGCGTCTTATAGCGACGTAGATTGAGCCAATGAAAGCAAAGTTGCTAAAGGTGAGGGCGAGTAGTTGAAGAAGTATGCCGCTGGTGCTGAGAACGTATGTGTTGTCCGCACAGTCGAAGCCACGATAACCACCTGTGCAGTGGCATGCCGAAAAGACGAAGCCGCCACTCATGTAGTGCATACACTTGCCACGATGTCCACAACGACCCTCGATGCACGGAGACGACGATACGATACTCTCCACCCGGACGGCAGGACAGCGCGGCAGACAGTCACACGTCTCGCACGCGACGTCGCCTTGCAAACAAGTACGACTGCAGGAACAAGAGCTGGTGCTGATATTGGTGCCGCTAAGAGTTATTTCTTTCGCTCCTTCCTTTTCCTCCTCGGGGCAAAAGACGCGAAGGCTGACGTACCAGGTGCCTGCCTCGGGGAAGGGCACGTGCACGTAAGCTGGCTCGGTCGCATTCACGTACATATCCGCCGTCGTGAGATTCTGCGCGCGGACGCAACCGCCGCCAGAAGTGATGTTTGTATAGTATCCTAAAGAATTTCGAAGGAACAGGGAAGATAAAATGGTGTGTGATGAAGAAGCTCTACATCTTAAAGTTTTAATTTTATATAAATTATGTATGCTATTTTTTTATACTATTATATATTAAAAACAAAGATTTATTATAAAATGTTGAGATATCTTACATCCAAGACAGCACAGTAATGTTTAAAAAATGTATTTAAAACGTTGTTGGACGTTTGGACATAAAAACTTCCAGATTAGATCCATGGATATTTTAAAAACGTTTTAAAAATATCCAGTATTATACCATTTTGAACTTCTTAAAAACGTCTATTTTAGGGTCTCTTTCGCCAACCTCGGTTAAGTCTAACCGACGGTTAAGTGTCAACCGTGATTGGTTCATTCTGGTCAAAGACAAATGCAATTGGATAATTCCATTGGAAAACCAACCTCGGTTAAGTCTAACCGACGGTTAAGTGTCAACCGTGATTGGTTCATTCTAGTCAAAGACAAATGCAATTGGATAATTCCATTGGAATTAACCATCGGTTAGACTTAACCGAGGTTGGTGAAAGAGCCCTTAGGGCCTCTTTCACCAACGTCGATTAACTTAATCGACGATTAGTCCATTGGAATTGACCAATCGCATTTATCATTTAGTTTTGACGACAGAAGCGATTCGTCAATTCCAATGGACTAATCGTCGATTAAGTTAATCGGCGTTGGTGAAAGAGGCCCTAAGGATGCAATGGACTAAAACTGAACTAAATTAATATATTAAACAACTTTTAGACCACAAATTTTAGACCAAACAAATTTGCAAGCTGGAAGCAAAAGGTTCCTAATCTTATCACTGCGAGCAGCAAGTTATTGTTGTTTGCCGCTTGTTGCGTGCTGTCTGAACTAAGTTTTAATTTGATAAATTTTCGCGTTACCGGAGATAACAAAAGTAATACTTCTTATATGCGATCTTAAAAAATTTTTCATTTGGCAAGTCAGCAAAAGCAACACGTCGCGAATAGAGAAAATATTTTACATTTTTTAATGTTCAAATGTAAACATACTTTGTACATTGAATAACGTACGTTTTTTGAAAATATTCGTACTAAGTCCATAGACATTTGGACCAGATTGAAACCAAATCTGAATGTCTCTCCAATGGATGTTCTGTGCTGTCTGGAATAAACGCGACTAATATAATCTAAGTTTATCTTCGAACTATATACTCGTCATAGGAAGTATATCGAATTTTCTATTTTAATCTCAAAAGAAATTAATCTATTAGAGATAACTTTAAGACACAAGTATGATACTCACCTAAGGAAATACAGGCCACGAGGACAATATTTTTTTTGTACTTCTCCTCCACGTCGATCAGTTTGAAGCCCAGAGTGACTGTGCCGCCGACATCGTACACTCGGCCGATCTCGAAGTTAAGGACGGAGAGAGCCTCGGAGGTCACATTAAAGGGTTGGGGCTTCGTGTCGTTGCCCAGCAGGTGTTCGTAGTCAAAAAGGAAAAATTCGGGGAAAGATTTTCGTGACAGCACCACCGGCGTCACCTGATCGACTTCGACATCAATTTGGGGGCTCATTGGCAGTTGCACCGTTACATTTGACGCATTTCCCGATAATAAACGAAAGGTCACGAAGTGGAAGTTGTCTACATAGGGCTTGAAAGATAACGACATTGCCGTGGAGTTGAGCAGGCCATCGGCGAGATTGTCCTCCGCCGTGACGTAGACGACAATGTTGCAATCTTCGCCGCAGGACGACTTCAGAGACAGGCTGAGATCCTCAAGACCGACATCCGGTACAAGATATTGCACTATCGCTGTGTCGGAGATTTCATCCAGCTGCACCTTATACTCAATCTCAGAATCTACTAATGACGTTGTAGCTGGCATCTCCACAAACATTTCGGCGTCCATTACAGTCTCACAGGACGCAGTGAGACCTGCGAACAGCAGTTTAGTGAGGTATCAATAACAATGCTGTCTAAAGAATCTGAATTTAAAACTTGTGTAAAATACAATGCAAACTAAAGTGGAACTAACACACAAATTAAATTAAAAGTAGAAGTCACTTTTATTTATAAATATCGAAAAACGATATTTGAAAAAATATTTTTAAGAAATATTTCTGCTATATGTCAAAAATATTGTTATTACAAAATTACATATCGGACACAAAACAAAATAATAAAAAGACTCCTGATAATTATAAACAATAAATAGTAAAAATAGACAATATGAGTCAGCATGGGAGACAGTGTAAAAATTAACAAATAATGTCGATTTTAATAAATTAATATAATGTCAAATAAAATGGTTCTAGATTTGAACCATCTTCAAAATAATAAAGTGTAGTCAATTTTTTAAAAATAATAATAGATTAAAATATATATCCGCATTTTTATATAACAGTCAAAAAATTAAAAATAAACATTAAAATTTAAAATATAAAAATGATCGCAAAAATAGAAATACAACTTTTCTACTTTTTATATTTTAAATTTTAATATTTATTTTTAATTTTTTGACTGTTTGTGTAAAAATACGGCTATATTTTAATCCATTATTAATTAAAAAAAAAATTAACTGTTCTTTTTATGCTAAAGAACTTAAAGTCAAAACGTACATTGTACATTTTATGTGATATTATATTGATTTATTAAAATCGATGTTTGTTAAATTATATACTGTCGCCTGCTCTGACTCCTATTGCATGTATTAATTGTTATTATCTATTGTTTATATATCGGTTGACGGTTATACATCAAATTGATCGGACTATACAAAACACGCGAATATATTTATTAAAATAAAATACTTCATACAATTAGCGCCTAATAGATAATAAATTTTATTTATTAAAGTAAATGTAACAAATTGCATTTTTCTCTACCTTGCTGCTTGATTTTTCCGTCTTCAGGATCGGTCCAGGATCGAAAAGCGATCGCATACCAGTCGCCCGCCGATGGAGCCTCTATCTTGATTATATATTGCTCGCCATCACTCTGCATCTCGAGACTATACTGTCGCCGACGTTTCTTCGTCTCTATCAGCTTTGCAGCCACCTTCGATCCATCGGGACAGACAAATGGCAAACTGGCAGATTTTAGATGCAATGAAATGTTGAGCGGTGTACAACTACCTATTCCGCCAGTCTTTTCTTCTTTTGCCGTGAATCTATAAAACACGATAAAATATATTCAAAAGACACTAAACAAAAAACAAATTAAGGGATATATAAGATTATACTTCAAATGATCTTAAAATATATACGTGTGTAAGATATATGTATATTAGAATGTAAGGGTGGGGCAGTAACTCTCTGTCCACTTAGAACATCTCCGCTATTTTAAGAGATATGAAATAATATATATACTGATGTTATATAACATCAGGAATACAATATGATACTAATACTAATTTTTTTATAAGTGGAGGCACTTCGGAGATTTTAAAGTCTCTATTTTTTTAATGGAAATATATGATTTTTATACTTAATATGATTTCTCTCTAGTTATTCTGCGTATAAAAGTTCACAGAATAATTAGAGAAATCTAATTACATACAAAAACTCATATAATTCCATTAAAAATAATGAAAATGATCCAAAGCGCCTCTATTCATACAAAAATCATTAGTAACATATTGTATCTCTCTTGATGCTATACAACTTCAGTAAATTTATTTCATATCTCTCAAAATAACGGAGATATTCTAAGTGGACAGAGTTACTGTCCTATTCTGTGTATGTATAAAAACAATTATTCAGATATAAATTTTTAAAGCTGCTTTTAAAAATTAAAGAGAACTAATGAGGATAAATAACATTTGTAGAAAAATAGTGAGGAAAAATAAAATTCCGTTGTTGCATGGAAAGAATGATTTTACTAAAGTATTTAAAAATTTATTAGATACAAACCTGAAAATAATTTGCTTTGGACATCAAAGTAATTATGCAGGAATCTCAAAATAAGCAATGTTACAAAAAGTTTTGACCAATTAGAACATTTTACGTAATTATTTTAATGGTCCAACAAAATTATTTTTAGCTCTGCATCTAGTTAAATTTTTAGATACCTTTATTTAACTTTGTGTAACTTCCTCTAACTGCACGCGTTAAATACAACAAGGATAAATTTTTCCCCAAGGTAGAAACGCAAAAAGTGAAAAATTTCTTCATTACCCTAAATGATAAAAATGTTTTCTGTTTACGTTTTCACTTTAACGAAAAAATTATACATATATAATCGCTATCTTAATTTCAAAAAAGAATTCTATACTGATTTTTTCTCGATTAGATACGTACTTGAAGAGAACCGCGACGGTACGTTCGGGTACATTGAAGTGGATGATCGAGATGTGACGATAGGCATAATAATCTACCAAAACATTGCTTGGTTGTTGGGCGATCTTCTCCAACTTGCCGCACAACCCCTGCTGGGCCGCAAGCGTCCATGCCAGCAGCACGGCTAAAGCGCTTTCTCGCATATTCCGACGTCTTACTACATAAGGAAGGTGTCCGTTCGGTTTGAAAAATTGCTGGGAGAGAGAAGAAATAGAAAATGCATTACGCGATCAAAGAACAAATTTTCTTATTGGGAGTAAAAATTAGTTTGGTCCGTTTTTTTGTTAAAAAATGAATTTATTTCAAAATAAAATGAATGAACAGATTAATTAAAGTATTGTCCATCGCTGGCTACTACTTTTTCCCATCTCTCAGACAATTTTCGAATTCCATCTCGAAAAAATGACTCGTCTTTGGAGGCGATCCAATTTTGGAGCCAATTTTCGATTTCTGCGAAAGAAGTGAACCGGTGACTTGCCAAATCGTGTTGCATCCTTCGGACAATCAGTAATCAGAAGGAGCAATGTCCGGAGAATACAGCGGGTGCGGTAAAACATCTCATTTGAGCGTTTCTAAATATTTTTTTACGACTTTTGCGACATGAGGCCAAGCGTTGTCATGAAGAAAAAAAAATAATAATAATAGAGCACCCAATTTCCTTGTTTTTGAATCATTTCTATGGCTCTCAATTGTACAGAAACGGCTTGTTAAGTTACTCCCAATGATTCTGCAAGCTCCTCTTGCGTTTGAATCTGATCTTCTTCGAGTAATGCCACTAATTCTTTGTCTTCGAATTTTTTTGACTGTCCAGAGCAAGGCTTATCTTCAACGCTGAAATCTCCACCCTTGAAACGTCGAAACCATTTTTTTCGCCAGGGCTTCAGCTGCACTTTTCTTCCAATTAAAGCAGAAAATTAAAATCTCCCGCAAATGCTGCTTGGTTAACACAAAATTCAACATTTCAAACCTAGTAAAAATTAAGATTTTTGTATGAAACTCAAAGCGATATAAACTGAATATTATTAGCAAATGTCTAACCTCTCTGAAACCGCCAAAATCAGCTACTATGAACCATTCACAACAGCCGGAACCATTTGGAAAACGGACCGAACTAATTTGTACTCCTAATATTTCCTTTTTTGTGCAATTTAGAGTCGATTGTGTTCCATCTTCTGATAAACTATGTGGTAATTTACCTACTGGATAAACAAAAGAGTAAAGGTCGATTGTTCCATAGCTTCAGATAGAAGGCCCGCACATACCTTCCGTTTTCCGTAACAGTAACCATAAGACCGCAAGAATTAGCCAATCACAGTCGAGAATAATTCTTTTGAACTCTTAATTCTGATTGACTGATTCTTACGGTATGTCTTTTGGTTACTGTTACGAAAGGTGTGTGCGGCAGTCCATGGATTATGTAGTAATTTACTTATCGGATAAATAAAAGAGTAAAAGAGAGGGTAAGAACATAAATGATTATAATCTATCAGAACAATGTATATTCTAGTATATTCGATTTCTGATAGGTTAAAACTGTTATTCCTTATTCCTTTCAATTGTGGCTGCATGCTATAATAAATAAAAACTATCTTCAAGTGCAAACTAAGCAGTCTTTCCTTTTTTTTATTCTAACATATATTAGTTTCACTATACGATTATGGCGATTGCATTGTTGTTAGTCTAGCTGCGAAAAGAATTCCAAGTAAAATCCACTTATTCTAATAATAAAAAATCCATAAAAGTCATTCTACATAAGACGTGTCACGGTAAAATGTTATGCCATTTTTTAAATTTTTCAGGAGAAAGATAAACTTTATTTCCTTGAAAAAGTATACCGTCTATGAAAATCAATTTAATAATAAAATAAGCCAAGAAAAGCCCACGCGAATATTGGTCTGCAACGTTGATTTATTAAAAGAACATTTACTTGATTAACAAACTAAGAATAGCAAACGTTTCGACCGAATTTTCAGTCCTTTCATTTGCTTTTATTTTAAACACATAGTTTCATTAATAATTGCGTTGAACTCGTACTACAGTAGATTATTATTAACAGTCTAGATGTTCGTAATAATCATTCTGACCATTGTTTACAACCATCCAATGGATTTGTATTGACATCTGTTCCGTTGCGGTAACATGTTGCGGATTACGTACAATTATTTTAATTCGTGATGAGAAAAATATTAGAATTATTTTATATGTTGTACACTAAGAAAAGGATTTGGTAATAACTGTCAAATGTTTAGTGAAATAATACCAATTAAATATTTGGTTAATATAACTAAACATAATTTTACCTTCAAAAATATTTAGTTAATATTACTAACGCAACGGTGTAATATTGTATTTATAACTTACTAAATAATTTAACATTAAGTTGTGATATCATTTAACAAAGAATCTGTGTTATTATTGGTGATTTTTAAAAATATTTTTTATTTTATAAAAATATAAAATATCTGTTAATGTTTATATTCAATTGCAATATATATGGATATTGTTTCGTTAGTATTAAAAAATCTCAAATGTTACGAGTAATCGAACTTGTTACTATCTATACATACATATAATACATATTCCGTTTATGAAATTTTTATTTTTTTGTGTTCTTGTATGCAATAAATATTTGTTTTGTAAAATTGCGTTTTTTCTCTTAAACTATAAAAATCTAAAATCGATGTTCTTGAAGATATTTATCATAATAACCTGTGAAGATATTCTAAAATGATCTGAAGAAATAATTACCTTAATCACATTTAATTAATTACACTAATCTCTGAGATGAGCAAAGTAAATTTGGAAAAATCTCAGAAAATATGACATAATTTTAAATATCCTAAGGTAATTTTGGATAATATGAGATAGTGTTCAATAATCTTGAATAATTTGAGGTAGTATTAGATAATCTTAAGTAATTCGAGATAATTTAAAGGTAATCCGTATAAAGAGTAATTTTGTATACTATAACCGCTAATGACTAACCCCTCTTGGTCCAAACGTTTACTATTCTTAATTTGTTAATTATTCATGTACATATATATCTAATCCTTTTAATAAATCAACTTTACACGCCAATATTCGCGTGGGCTCATCTTGGTTTATTAATTATTTTATTATTTTTTTATTACCACTTCAAAAATTCTATTAACAATTACTGTAAATAAAAAATATGAGCAATCAGTCTTTGCAAAAAATTTTAATTAAGCAGTTCTAATTTTTTAAAAATCATGTTGAAGTTGAAACGTCTCTCATTACATAAATGTCTCTCCATAATTATTTGATTCCATATTCTAAGGCTTAAATAATTTTGATTGGTAACTATATCCTGTTTCTACCATTTACATCCTTCTGGCGAACTTTCCATCGAGCTTTCAATTAATAACTTTAGATAAAAATTATTTTTCTGCATTTCTGCTTATAAATAAGAGTATTTTCGATGCTCCAAATCGGACAAGGAATAATTCCTATACATTTCAGTGAAAAAGACATGTAATCTTCATAAGACTTGTTTAATCATTACTTAAATAAAATTTCACGGCGTTCTTTTTCGCGTTTGGAACGGATCCAACTGTCTTCTTGCATCTGACGGATGAATTTTATATAACTCATTTAAGAGATTGAAGGAGCAGTAGATTTATGTGTGTATGGTATGCATCGTCAAGTAGGTCAGATTCCATTGTTAATTCACACTTCCTGCGGCCGACAGTGCAAGAAGCAACAAGCTGTCCACATGCTTATCGTCGAAGAAACGTGTGAATGACGTTAATGTTGAGCGTCGCGAACGATTCCTTTCAATTCATTCTTGAGATTATTTTACATTCTCGATAGCCCGAAAGGATTATGAATCCTTTCGTGTAATACGGAAAATCCAATCTACGATTTAATTACCATGAGTTATGTGGTGGAAAATTAAAATCGTGGGATTACGAGAACTGTATATTTAATTTAAATTTGCAAAAAAATCCAGAGTTAATAAATTTCCGTACAAAATCAAAGGGAAACAAAAGCTTTGTGTCGCTCATCGCTAACAAAATACAATCGGCGATTATTAATAGTGAAAAGTAATTTAATTGCCGCTCTATATATTATTATTATCTGCGCCTGAAAAAATGATATTATTTGATGTAAAAAATTAACAAAATATTTAAAAGCTTTATATATCAACTGTATATAAATAAAAGTCTTGAATTTAATTTAATATAACGTACTACGTAAAATTCAATTTTATAAAATTCAACGCGCGTAATGTTCACAGATGAACAGATTTATTTTTTTTCCTCTTTTTTCCAATATAGAGAAAAAGGAAGAAAGATAAATCATACAAGAAATTTAGCTAAAAAGAACAGATCTTTGAAAAGGCTAGACTTTTCTGTCGAACATATCACGTGACTCATAATCGCTCGATATATGTATAGTATAAGATATGTCGATGAATCGACGATTGTGAAACCGGGCAGAGTCACAAAATGACAGCTGTGCATATATCACGGATTAATTAATCCGAACTATTCAGGATGCACCAGCCAAAGCTATTGAATAAAACATCGACAATTGATATTCGATATCGCAAAAACGAAATCGGTTACCGATATTCCACTTATCTATTCGTATATTCATACTTATTGTCGTTTCGGAGTGACGTGACTAACAATAAGTAATCTATAATTATACTTTTTCATAGAGAGCAATGTTATCATGACAGAAGGTCAAAGATACATCCAAGTATCTTCGAACGTTTTTGAATAGCGATTAAAGTAAATTATTCGATTTTTATTTTATTATTAGTTTTTTAAAGAGAATTTGAATAATTCATAATTAAAAAATTCAAACTTAAAAAAGACTAAAATTAATAAAGTAATACGAGAAATCGAATTAATAAAAATTGAAAAAACTAATGGAATTTTAAACTCTGCTCAAAATAATCTTATTAAATGATAAAATTAAACGAAATTTAAAAAATTTAAAATTTTTGCATCTTTTTTATGCTTACATTTTTAAAATTATAAACCATGTATTTTTTTATCATTAAAAAACATAAAATAAATAAATTAATCAATGATTAGGCACATAAAACGAGATTAAATCTCAAATTTTTATAATAATTAGGTATTCGAAATTTAAATAAAAAATGAATTATTTAAAAACTGACGAAACTTTCTTTTTTTTATAAAATTTAATTCTAAACATTATTCAGAACTTTGAAATAAAAACTTATTACAAGGTCTTTTTTCATATTGATCTTTGTTTTACAATAAAAAAAACAATCAATATTATTTCGTTTTCAACGTACTTTATCGTGTTCTAATCTATGATCGTTAAAACGAGATCGAATCTGACGATTAGAATATGGCACAAGCGGTTGTTGAATAAGATCGATTCAAATCTATAAACTTACCTTTTTATGTGTAAAGAGTAATTAGATTTGTTTAAAAAAAAATTTTTGCTAACGCAAGAATATTGTAAGCACTATGTCTTTTATTATATCCTAGCAACAGCAATTGTGCGCATTATATACACAATATCCAAGATAATCGCGTCTTCGCTTCACTCGCCTCGTGCACGAGACGCTCTCGGTGCGTCGACGCCTTGCGCAAGTTGTCGTCGCGACGCTCACGAGGTCCGCAACGAGCACCTTGTCTGACAGTGAAAGTTCTTCACCTGGATGAGGTCCAATCGTGATGCGATTCCAGCAACAAGTGCTTACGCACGAGCAATCGCAATCGCTCTATTTAAACGGAGCAGATCATATCTCTCTTTGCACGGCGAAGTCACTGATAATTTCGCGAGCGATTTCGTTATCCCTACCTATTTTCGTGAGCCCGCAATATGTCAGGCACGAGCGGTGTCGCCGATGCGCCGCTGATTGAAGCATCCGCTGATCCACCGCGACGCTGGACACCGACCACGTCCGGACGACTGTCTTGCGACGGGTCGCCGGCGCGGGGAAGCGCGCACTGACCGAGTATCTGAGAGCGCGTCTGGCCCTGTCCCTCGGTATCGTCGTCATCGGAGGTGGTGGAGGCGGTGACGGCGGCGATACCGCAACGGACGATGCGGTACGCGTGCGTTCACTTCTCAATATTCGTAGTAAAAGCTCGCGCGCGCGCGATAAGCTCGTACGGTACAGCTTTTAAGCGCGGAGCTTTTAAACTCGACAAGTCTTTTGGCGGCCATCAAGCTCAAACCTGGGAAGTCAACAATTCAGAGTATTACACATAATTTTATTCCAGTTGTTCGCCAAATATTAAACGAATATAAAGTAATACCTGTTCTCGAGTATTTCCGAATGAAATTTCTGAACACAGCTTTGCAAAGAAAGAATCTTCGAAAGATAAGCCTTCTAGTTTAAAGATACTATTTTACGTGGATTTCTATCTGATATTGAGCTTTCAAATTATATTCGTTCCAGCACTCGTTCCTACTTTCGAGCTTTTCATCCGTCCAAATTTTCTAGATCTTAAAATTATGTATCTTTTTCCAGCGAAAGCTTATACTTTACTGGAACAAGAAACACCGTATTGCTTGTCGGTTACCCACGCGCTTTCGTCATCGATAAAAACGCATAAATGTATACGCATATACAAACATACGCGTTGCCTTCGATGTGACGTGTAATTTCAATGTGTATATGGTCACTTCTATTGACCTGCGTATCTCCACAATAATTCTATAATTCTATAAATGTATACGAGTAAATGATCATTTAACAAAATAAACATCCGACTAGATTTTGACGAATTACGATGATCGTCTTATGTCCATTTCTACCGATATGTAGATTAATATTAATTTTAGTTTATTATTTTTTCTAAGAATTAGAAAAAGATAAAAAGTAAATTAAACTAAAATTAAAGTTAATCTACATTGATAAAATATTAAGACTTTTTTCACAGAGACAACTACAGATAGCATATGCAGTATATTCTTGGCAAACAGTGGCCAATATGTGACCGAAAGTGAACATAATGGAAGCTTATCTTGCAGCAAATGTGCCTATATACACGTTCTATGTATACAGTTATATTATCGTTGCAATATATTACGATATAAATGGATGATATATTGCGGCAGAGTGATGTTATCGCTAAGAGCGTGCTGGGCACGCACAAAATACAACATGATAATCCGGTTGTGATATCAAAAAACAAATACATAGACGGATATGTCGTATTGATCTTTGCAAATACGTTCTTGGAAGAAATTGTAAAGGAATCCCATTTTTGACAGAATGATTATGGCATGACTGAAATACTCACACATACAACACTGTTTTACTATTAAACTATTTTAATATTATACGAACAGATTGTAAAAAATATATAACATTGTAAAAATTATACATATATAATTTGTAGAAAATATAAATAGCATAAATAAGATGAGCATTTTCAATATCTCAGTCATTGTCGACGATGTTAGTATTCTTATACACACAATGTTATTTGTGTATACACATACAGTATAAAACGATGTAAAATATACTAATCACTAATTATACAATGAAAAAAGTATATGTATAAAATACTTTGCGTTGCGTTAAGTCAGATTTTAAAATTCCCAAGATTCCATCCATCTTAAAGAATGCATTGAGCTGTCGGGATCCATAGCAGACGGACCGTCCATCCCGTAAGCCAACGGCGAGAACAGATAAAAGCTGTAATTTAAATTTAAAATACAATTTGATCAACTCTCTCTCTCTCTCTCTCTCTCTCTCTCTCTCTCTCACACACACACACATAGAGTTCTTTAAAAAATTTTTATTAAAAGATTCTTTTAATTAGAGTTCTTTTAAATTTTTATTAAAAGATTCTTTTAATAAAAATTTAAAAGAACTCTAATTAAAAAAAAATATGTATTACGAATTATTTCATTTTGAGATCAGAATTTGAACAAAAGTCAACCTTTACCTATACACAGTACCGGAGATTACAGTTCCTAACGTGACATGATAAAACGTATTTCCCACTTTGCCGGGTAACAGCAACAGGAAGCACTCAATGACGTGATTCAATGTAATCCCGGTCAACATGGAGCTGTACAGTAACGCTGGGAAGTAATGGTGAAAGTACAGTACCCTGGTCATTGCCCAAAAAGGTGCATAATGCAAAATCCACCCGAGAAAGAGCCACTTGCCGGCATGCGTTATTTTGCTCCACTGTTTGAGCATGATAGCACCGTCGATACAACCCCGTTGCTCTTGCACGGAAGCATGGACGTAAAGAACTATAAATATTACGAGGAAGACTATGTTCCCCCACCAAATGATAGGATTGCCAAGTAAATATATCCTTTGATTGTTCCCGGAAAAGAATTGCCCCTATGGAGAAAGGTAGGAGTTTCTTTTAGAATTTGCCTCTTCAAAGCAATGATATTAGCAAATAATAGTACATGAGTACTAGTAAATAATAAATATATAAATTGATAGTATATACAAATTGATTTACTCTATAATTTATAGGCCACTGCCACGGTCGTGAGGACACCTCTCCTTCCTTCACTTTTAGATCCGAATTGCCTTGTAACATCACGGCATGCGACTCCAGAAATCTATCAAGGAATCCTGGCGCATACACACGGAAACTGACGTTTGGTACTAACGAAACAGTACAATGTTATACATTGCGTTAATTATTAATGATAAATCCAATAGTTTGTGTCGCTCACTTACATTTGGCATATTGATTGTCCTCGATGTTCCATAATCCATTTTTATCTCTCATATTAGGATTACAGGAAACTTCTTGCTGACTGTACCCCCTAGATAAATTAAAAATTCATTGAAAATTTTGTTTTACGAGAAATATTTAAATTTAATGTCATTTTTATTGCTATTAACCATTTCGGTAACGTTTTGCCGCTACACGTTAACACACAATGATGAAGATAATGCACAAATTTTAATTTACTTGTCACTGTCTCAACTATGTCGCCGTCCCTTCCATTTGTTATCAGTATTTTCCAAACGTCGTTAGCATCGCCCGTACCGTTCTGTGACATAAATAAAAAATATGATTAATAATAAACTCGAAAACAACGCACAATCATATTAAAATCATCTTACTTCTCCGTATCCAGTAACTTGATAATGCTTTTTTGATATTGGCGCGATCTCCTTGTGTGAATGTAAATTCCGTCTCGTCGTAATGTGTTCTAGACGTACGAGGTCGCCGTGTTTAACTAATTCTGGTTCTGGCGATATCACGTCCATATCGAATTTCTTCACCAGCCATAGATTATTATCGTCTTTGTGAGAATAGGTCGTGATCTGTAATCAGATATATACATACATAAGATACTAGGAACTTAGTTTCATTTAACGTCGCCTACTCAAATCATTATTCTATTATATATTACATGCATTTTCCAGTCTTTCCGGCTAAAATAAAATGTACATAATTTATTTCAATATTTAATTTTAAGACTTATAAATTTATATATTCTATATGAATGCATTTTATATTTTACTTTTTCTTTTATACAACTTTGTACTAAATGCAAGTATTCGTATGTATAACAACCTGTTGTTGTCTGGCGCCGATTCCTTCTGGATATAAATGCCAATGAGAATGCAAGTAACCACCACCTGTGCGATGATTTTTTAATGTAATAGTAGCACCGTATGCCAATTGTCGCGGCATTGTCGCATTATACAGTGAATTTCCGCGTAATAGCGACTGAAATTCGGAACTGTAAAAGCCATCGCCACTCCCACTAAACAAAACAATATTTATTTGTAAATTAAACAATTTGAACAAATTATATAACTTATATATAACCATAGCATTCTGAGAAATAAGGAAGAATTATATAACACCAAATTTATAAAAATATTAAACGTTAAAAATAACAGACTATACTTTGTTGTGATGCAATAATTCTTACCTTTTATTTAAAACGGAAAGATGAATATAAAAAAATAGCATGTAAAGTAAAACTGGTAATAGGATGAGGCAAAAGCATCTTGCTAACAAATGTTTTCCCACATAAGACTGCAAAAAACAAAATCGAAATCGTTCTTTGGAAACTTAATCGTTTATTCTCTCAGTCTCTTTCTAATTATTAAATTATAGTATTACAAACTTATTATTTAGCTCTCATTAATCATTAACATATCAATTAAAATACAAAACCCCCACTAATTATGACATTACCTTTACATACAATACTGGTATAATGATTAATTATTTATTTTGAGTATTAAAAGCACTGAGCAATAATGCTTTTTTAATATTCAAAATAAGTAATTGAGCACTATCTGTCAGTATTAAGTTGTATTTCTGTAAGAATAAAAGCCTTGATATTGAATTCTCGTGAAATGACTTACAATAGGCTTAGATAGGTCACCCAATTCTCGCCAGAGCTCGTACACAGTGTAAAGACCCACAAGCAGAACAACAAAGAGCCCAACAAATTTTACGCTGATTGTACATGCGAGTGAAGCTCCAGTGAATGATAACCACGACCACCATGATCGTGTAAACGGTCGATCTCGAAGAGATGCTACATGCGCCATGCCCCATGTTGCACACATCATAAAACATAACAATATAGGATCCAAAAGAATATACTGATTCAACGTCAACAATCCTACGTCTGCAAAGAAAAATTAATCAAGTTTTAAATGAGACACGCGATGGTCAAAATTATACTAATATCGAGATTAATATAGACATATTTTTTAAATAAATTTGTCTCAGAAGTAAGATAGCGTACTGTTACTATTGTACTTTCAACAGTTTTATTTCCAATCTTATTAATAAATTATTTTATTAATTGTTAAAATTCAAGATTATCTACATTATAAGAACGTTATGATTTACCGCACAAGATGAAAAAGGCAGCAAGTGCAGATGCACAAATTGACTTAGTAAGGTCCCATACAATGAGATATGATAGAGGGACAGTGGATGCACCCAGAATTGTACAGAACTAAGACAAAAATGTTTCTGATTAAATTTTTACTCTAATGTCTTCGATAATTTTTCTAAATTGTTTGATAAATCTTGTTTTATTTGAATTGAAAAAAAGCTTGTTCAACTTACAATTCTCATGCCAACATAATGGACATTTTCAAATTTATCTCCTGGTTTTTCAAAAGCAAATGTCCCATCATAGCCCGTTATGTATCCCGACAAAGCAATGAGCATCTAAAATAGAATAAAATATTTTTAATCTCATAACAATTGAATTTTTGGCCTAAAAAATATATGGATAGAATTTTCTTTAAAACATACCTTTCCTAAAGGTGGATGTACGTCAAAGAAAAACGTTCTGTTTATATACCAACTGCCCATTTTGCCGAAATGTGTTTCATCCCAACTGAAAGACAGAAGAACTTTCTTTAAAAAAAAAAAAAAACTGAAGATATTTTTTAGAAAAAATCCTTGATCTCTCTTACCATACATGCTGAGGTTCAGTAACTTTATAAAATCTAGTGATTAAGGTAAGTATAGTTATACCTCCAAATAAAAGCCACCAGTTCCTGTGATCATAAAAACAATTTGCAATTGTATTATAATATCTTACCTACTTTATGCTAATATCTATTGTAGTAAAGAATAATATTTTCATATATTTTTTGTAATAATTATTACATTCTGTAATTTATATTAGTAAAGAACATTTTATAGAAAAGGAAACAGAATATAAAACATAATTTTTAGAATAACTTATCGAGAACAAGATGAAAAAAAATACATGGTCTCTCTCTCTAAAATTTTAATCATTTTCATATACTAATAAGAAATAGCAATAAATAAGTAATAATAAGAAAAATATAATTAATCAAAAAACAAAAGAGTTGTGACATGTAGATGTATTAAAAAGAGTAAATACAATTGAAATAACTACATAATTCTAATTATCATTCTAATAAAATTATAATTATACATACGTCTTACTCTCTTCCTTTTCACTCGTTTTCGAGGTCGTCACATTTTTCAGTTTGCAAGCGGTGTCTTGAGTAGCGCTTCTCATATTTTGCCTCATTATTTACTTGACGAGTTGTGGAATATGTCGCTGCATTTGGAGTGAAATAGTCGCAAATAAACAATAGTAACAGCCAAATGTACGATCTACTGAATTATACTACAGCAATTATTAACTTAGCGTTTCAAGACAAATATTCTCGGATTCTCCATTCAACACTCCGTTACACGACACGTCAAATAACTGCTATCAGTACTGTTTTCTTCCGCGTATGAAGAACATGGCAAGATGTAACCAATAACCAAGAAGGCACAACTCATGTAGAAATTTATATTGTTTGATTATTCCGATTATTTATGAAAACAATTCTATAATTTTTTTACGATATATATAATATTAAAAACAATTACAAAAATTAAGTAAAAACATTATTTTGACGTAAATATACATTATGTATAAAGCATAATAATATAATAAATTATTCATAACATTTTATATTGAAATTTTAGTAATATCAGAGAGAAGGCTGAGAGCGGCCATCCCCGGGATTTAGCTGTTACTATATTTTAAAACGCCACTTATGTCCACAAAACGTGGACATTGAACTATGTAGCCAATGTCCAAGATCGTGTCGGTAATGTCAAAGATTTATGGTTTGAATCTTCCCTACGTCCATGATTTAAAAAAAAAAGCCTCTGAGGTAGAAAAATTGGAACTAAAAGGGTCAAGTAACCAGTAGTGGGGATATTCAAATCTATACGCGCATAACAATATGAATATAACCGGTTATAATAGTAAGTTCCTGAGCAATGTGTTAACTGATGTTATTAACATTATTTAAGTTTGCATTATTTAAGATAGAGAAATATACCATTTATCAATCTATAATAATGCATTCTTAAATAATGGTAACAACATTAGTTAACACAATGCTCAGAAACTCTCTTAACACAATTTGTCTAATATTATTAAAAACTCTTTTATTTTTATTAATATTTATATAATAAATATATTTTTTTTTATACATTATTCAAATATTACTATAAAAGTTACAAATAGTTTTCGATAATTTCATTTTATTTTTTTATTACTAAAAATATAATGCAACACATTTTCCCGTCCCACTTTACAGACTGCGGACTGTCGGATATATAAATATTGAATACCCGGTGTGGTTAAAAAATGTGATGCATATCATTTTCATGATCCACAGCATCATACACACAACAAATCGCACTTAACAATATATTACAATATTTGCAATATGTGCATTAATAGTATGTATATAAATATATACGGATAAAATTTAAACATAAAATTACTAACAAAGAAAAAACGAAAGAAGCAATTGAGGAATAAATACTAATAAAACAAGGAGGGAAGAATCAATTAAAAACACCAAAACAGTTGTAATACACCCTCTTGGATTTCTATTATTTG